>NC_079555.1:20588345-20945895 GCF_015846415.1 Triplophysa dalaica
AAGGTATGCTTTCAAAAATTAAGCTACCATTTTCTTAGAACCTTTATGTGTATTGCATGATAAAGGGTTATTTAAAGGGTATGATGCATTACAATTGTGCATAATGTGTGTTGTAATACATAAAATGTTGTTGTAAAGAATTATAACCAAATAAAAAATGCAAATTATAAAAATGAATTGATAAGTGTTATATGCCCGGTTTAAAACTAGTCCCAGACTAAGATGAGATGTCTCAACTGAAAATAAATGCCCTGACATATCTTAAAATATGTAATTGCCATGGTTTTGTCTCAATGTGCACACAAATCATATTTTTATCTAAGGCATTTTTATAAAAGTGACTTAAATATCCTGATTTGAATAAGGCATAGTCCTGTCTTAAGATAACCCTTGTCTGTGAAACCGGGCCATAGCGTATTATCTGTTGTTACAATTATTCATCATACATAACAATGCATTATAAGGTGCATTACACTGCATAATTAATACATTAAAACTACTTTCATAATGCATCATACATGCAGTATAAGCTTAAAGTGTTACCACAAAGGGAATTTTAATAGTTTTGTGTAAATTCATGCATATGCTATGTGCAGGGGGTCAGTCAAATGAGTGTAGGTAGGTACACAAACCTTTGGCAAGCTAGTGATGTGAAGCTGCTCTCGGATTAAATCGCATCACGTCCTCCACAGGGTACAGCTTTTTGTGGGTCCGGGACCCTCCCACTTTTATTGATTGTTCCTTTTTTTTAGATACTGATAGATACTTTTCTTTTTTCTTTTGGTTTGTTTGACCTCATATGATTTGACAATTCTCTGAGAAGTACATTAGCTGACTTCATATTTCAAGGGATTATGAAGTTAAGGTAGACCCTTCAAGTTTTATTTGTATTTTTGGGATATAAACTAAACTCTCTTTCGTTAGGAGCTAATTTTTTATGCATTTTTTTTACTCATCACTTAGTGATGCTGCCTATACAAGCGATGTGACGTGGTAAAATAAGATAAGGCCCATAATAATCAATGAGGCCATCTACACTGGATGTGATAAGTGACGTGTAAGTAATGTATTTTATTGTGTTCCCTGTTCAATACCTCAAAGTGCCGCTAAATGAAAAAAAAACATTAGCACTTCCTAAAGTAAACATCTTACTGTGGTGCTGATATATCAGGTTATATTACCTGTCAAATGGCTATTTACCAATTACATTCAGTCCGACATTACTAAAGGTGTGATTTTTAGGTTGTTGATGAAAAAAATGTGCACCAGCCGCAACTGTTGCCCTTCAATCTGCGGCACAGTCGCAGGTACAAAACGCTGCACTTTCAGTTAATTGTAACGCCCGTTTACACATAATAAAGCGAAGGGGAGGGTCTCTTAGAACACTTACTTATAGTCCCAGATCTTTTGATGAAACAATAACTTATACTTAATGAACCTGCATTATTCATATTTCAGATCTGAGTTACGGTCCTAAAGTCATTCGCACTGCTTCCAGTCTATGTACGCAGTCAGGGCACAGACCGGATATAACAGCATTTCAGCCCAATCACAGATCTCATTGCTTTCCCCTGGGTTTAGTGCACACATCCCTCCTGTTCTCATTCTTCATGTTCCCTCTCTCCCAGTTCTTCCTTCTCTGTCTTCTTTTACCCTTCCTTCTTCTCCACCCCCTTCCTGCTCTCTGTCGTAGCTGTGACGCTGGTATGTCTCTCGTGGGAAGCGAAGAGGAATTCTTGGAGGAGCTTATAAAGAGTCTACTGGTCATATCTGGGTCTCTGAAGGGTCCGACGTACTTTTCTGCTAAGACTCTCTTATGCGGAGCCAAACAAGAGAAATATATGAAATTGGTTGTTTGTTCAGAGGAGTATCCTAGTGACACACTTCCTGAAAAAGTATTCTCAGGAGATGTCTGAATTGTGAGGAAAAAGGCTCCACACCCATAGAAACAAAAGGTCAGAGAATTAAGGAGCAATGGCCAATACAGCAAGATACTATTGCGTGACGTTTTCAAGTCACAACCACCACTGGTTTTCATTCATTGGTGTGGTGGGATTGGTTGGTCTCACTGTTAGCCAGCTAGGTTACCGCTCATGGAAGGCTTTGGAAGTGCACACTCGCTCTTTCATCCTGGTATGTTGAGCATTTGTTAAGTAATCACAGTCTTCCATTCTCTGCCCTTTACCCAGAATGCCACAATGACTCTCTGGCTTGTGAGCTACACGTTTACGGCAGCGACATTTTGGCAATCCAAAAAAGCTGGAAGGCCTGGGTTATTCCCAGCAGCCTGTGAACCCAGGCCAAAGCTTTTATCAGTGGGCTCGAGCAATACTGAGGAGCCCCCCTCCCTGGAGGGGAGTGCTAGAGGAAGTCGTAGGATGATAAAAATGGGCCATTAGAAGGCCTCCACAGGCCCCATGGGTTCATTAAACTGCCTTAATCTTGTATATCAGGGCACTGGCCATCTCAAAACTCTGCTTGGCTAGAGAGGGACCGCTATGTCCTTCCCCTGAAATGTCGGATTACCACAGCTTTATCACAGCTATATTTCCTTTCTGATAAAAATATCAGAACTTTGGGAGTTAAGAACGGGCCCTGGAGTGAGCCATGTAAGAAGTAATTAGATATTGAATAAGTCTGCACAAAACAAGTACCCAGTCATTATCCCACAAAGGTTTGTAACTTTTTCCAAAATATAATGTAAGATCATTTTATGACTATAATTGAAAGTGAACATGTCTAAGGATACTCCATTGGTTAAGGTAATGTCCACTGAGTGTTGGCTGATTCCTTTTGGGCAGCTGCAGTTAAGTTGATTGAATCCAAACCAGATGTTACACCGACGACACACGAGCACAGATGTGACCAACAGCTTGTAACAGCCACCCCAGAAACAGACAGTGAAGTGAAATGAGAGATTAACACATCATAAACAAAAATGTGTTTATCCAAAAAAAACATTTTCACAAAACAACCCACTGTTGCAAATGATATCCAGTGATGATATCCCATGTCAAATACTGTTTTGGACACATCATTGGTGTCCTGGACAGTCCTCCCGTATGTCTGAATATGCCTGCTTCCCTTCTGATATGTGAAACTTAGTATGCAAAATGCACACTACCAGTCAATAGTTTAAGAACACTTGAGTTGTTTTTAAAAAGGTTTTAATCTGAATGTCACAAATTAGTTTAGTAGACAAAAATATAAATGTGCAAATTTACACTTTTTTCACTAAAATGGCTTTAAATGGTTTAGAATAATGGATAATGAAAAAATTAGCAGCCAAAAAGACTACAGAATACATAGGAACTACTTTAACGTTGTTTAAAAGGCATTTCAGGGTGAAACCCCGTGAGAACATTTCTGCAAGTTTTCTTTTCTTGTTTAGAATTTTTTAGACACGTCATAATTCTCATAATTCCCTTTTTGTTATTCCACAATTTTGCACTAGTTTACTATTTTCAAATTACTATATGACTATTATCAAAAATGTGTAACATTCAAATGTAAGTGAGTAGATGTTCTAAAACTTTTGATCGGTAGGATGAATTATTTCCAAATTATTTTCATTCAGAGAAAAGTGTGCAAAACCTGCTCTTTTCCCACTGGTTTTGTGAAGAACTTTAATTATGTATCACCTTTTTTTCCTATAAGGCTACAAAACAAGTCAATAGAAAATACTTAGAAATTTGTAATAATATAGCCAAGACTACCATTACATGTCCATTGTTAACGTGGTTATACGTGTTGTACAACAATATCATGTCTCTCAGAAACTAAAAATCTCAATAGTTAGAAAATGTATTGTTGTTGTAGAACATTTTGAAAAGTTCATTAATTCTGCTTGCTGTTCCTGAGAATAAACTGGATGAAACATATTTGATAAGGTCTTATGGATATGAAAGAGAAACATCAGCATAAAAAAATGAAAATAAGAACATGTTGAAATTATATTTGTAAATTAAACTCACACATGATGAGATGGTATAGAAAAGCATTTTATTTGAATCATCAAACAAAACATCCAGCATAATATATACTCCAAAACAGACAATTTCAAAGATTAAAGATGTTCCTTTATGGTATAGCACTAAAACATTTGTGTGGTATTTGAAAAAGTATAATATTTTTTTATTTCAAAGTATTTCAAAGTGATCGAACTGTGTTCTGATCATGTGCAATTCATCTACCTTGAATTATTTCGCATTAGACATGTCACAATTATTAAGCATAAAATAACAAAAATGATTGCTTGACAGGCATGAGTTTTAACCATTCCTTATTTATGTAAATGATATGTTAAATCGGTTAAAAATGATAAATGTTATTGTGTTTTATCCAGAAAACCCGCAGCTCCCCCATTTACTTGCATGAGCTTGTAGGGGAATGTTACCACTACTTATATGGCGGCACGGTTGACGTACGATCCCACAGCCAATGAGCATTCAGGGTATTTCTAATTTTTATGGTCAGCAGCATATTATTGACCTGTAGGTATACGAGTAACTTGCAATGCATTTATTTTATTGTGTGTTTCCGGGAAACTCACAACTTATCATTTTTTCTGCTGCTGTTGCCAGACACTACCAACCAAGCTGCCAAAACTTCTGATCAATGTGCAAATAAATTTTTTAGAAAACATAAACATAAATTGTGTGTGCAATTATCACGGTGCAAGTCTAAAACTAATGACTTTCAGTGAAGTCTACCAATGCAAACTTAATTTGTCTATTGCAACTGCCTACGGTTCTATATCAATACAACTTAACCTGTTTAGTTTGAACATGTGTAAATTTCTAGTAAAGTCAACAATTCAGGTTAAGAGTGATTTACATGTGCTAAACAGAAACTAAACAAAATAAACAAGTATGTACATTGAAACACATAACCTTAGATATTTTGATGATGTATGTCTGTTAAAATGATATGTACTGATGGGGCATTTAGTTGTTAATAATAAGTCAAAGAAATGTAGGCTCTACTTAGTGTTATTTTATATTAGTTTATGTTGTTTTGTTGTAATATAAAAAAAAGCTTTCTGTGGTTAAGTTGAATTGTGTTTGCTTTGTGAAACCTAGATCAACCTATCCCCACCCCTAAACCTAATGTCACACAGGCAAAGTCAAATCATTATAAAATGTATGAATGATATCGTAGGAATTCACATGAAAAGGCCACCACGTAAAAATAGGTACAAATTCCCATCGGATTGCATTGATATATATTTATTGTTATGAAAGATATCATATATTTAAATATATTAGATTGAAAGTCGTGCTGGGTGAGACCGGGAAAAAAAGTTGTGCTGAGGGACACGAAAGAAAGGGAACATTTGTGTCTATGAACACAAATCAATAGATTACTATATGTGACAATGTCACAAATTCCCATGAGACTGTGTTATTTTGGCAGTTCCCATTACCCAAATTAACTAAACACAACCAACGTAGCCTGTTAACTGCCACCAGTTCCGTCTACGGGACACCTAAGTTTGCGTCAATATTGTGCAGGTAATTTCTAATCGAATCATGACAACCTATATATCATCAGAATAGAGATTTCTTTGGTGTGTTTTAAAATAATTTAAATAGGGAGAGTAATTGATTCTTTTTTATAAAGAGTGTGCTTAGAATTTTTGTTATCCTTTTGCGACCCAAATTTTGTAATGTATTTTTTAATCAATGAAAGACATACACATTTATTTTATTTATTTCTTACAATAAACCTAAAAACATACCTTTAATTTTTTATGCATTACTCAACTTATTTTGTATTTTCAAATGAGACCAACCGTAAGTCTGTATTCCAAAGAATTCATGAGTTACCGCCATTTTAGTTCCAACATGTGTTTTCATATGTAGGCTCAAAAAGGGCTCCGACAGTTAACAGACAGGGTGGGTGATCCGATCTAGAAATAGTTTTTGTCATGTTGGTTGGAAATCTCTTTACATCCTGATAGCAATCAAAAACTATAGTGGTCAAATAGTATTTTTATAATTATATATCATCTGTGAAAGGCGTAGGATCAAAAGACGTTCGCCCAATCAAAACGTTCTGGCTGAACATGTATCTTGCATAGCACTGTGCGCCCTGTTCATGCAGACATACGTGCGGTCACGTCCGCTGTAGTGAGAATGGCGGACAATCAGCAACAACCAAACTTTCCTATGGAACCGACAACAAGTAAATCTACAAAACGAAAATACGTTATTGTAAAAGCTGTGACGAAGAAACGTCTGGATCATAAAAGAGGAAAAACCGGAATTAACATTGGTTCAGCTTTAACCGGTAGGCAAAGGGTCTGAAAGACGATACCATGGTTGCTCTCTTTGTTTTGGACAATTATGTACATGCTTTGAGAAGAATTTAATAGACTTGTATTATTATTTTACTGTCTAATAATTGTATTGAATAAATAATTTGTTGAATTTTTTTGTGTTCATTTTATACATTTTTTTTTTGAATGGGTCCTGTAGTACGGTTGCAATTAAACAAACCATTTTGTACATTGAAATTTAGCTGTTGAGCTTGGTATCGGAGTCTAAATTCAAAATATTGGAGAGACAAGTTTAGCCATGTAATGGTTCTCAGTTTCTTTTGATTGTTAGCAGAATCAATCATTGTTTGTGAATGTGTACCGGAAGTTCTGTTGGGGTCACAAAAGTGTGCATGTGTTGCAACGTTTGTTTATGTTGTTAAGATGAAACTGTCTATATGGTAGAAATATGTATGATTTAGTAAGATTACTAACTAACTTTAAAAAAATGTCAGTAAAATTCTAGAAAATACTACATCTCTAAAAAGATGCCTAAAGACTATAAATGAGCAAGCCAAAGATGACTCTTGAACAAAAAACATTCATGTATCATTAATTTTCAAGGCAGAGATTGAGGGACAAGACATCAATTAAGAATAATTTACCTCTAACGTTGTCTTTATTTTTAAATATCTACTTATTTATTTACAATTTACACACGTGCATTACTGTAGATGCATTCAATTGAGCAGTTTTCTTGTTCCAAAACATGAAAGTGATGATCTGTACTTAGTATCTAGCCCCGCTTCAGTCTGCTGAACTGTCGATTTACCAACAAAACTTTTTACATTCCAGACGGGGTCTTGAGTGGTCTGACAAATTACCTGTGTGTTCCCCAAACCCCTCCATAATACCCTTACATTAAGCCCGGAATCCAGCCGTGCCAGCTTGTAATGTTATCAGCAAACACTCACCAACACCAAGTGCTCAATCTCAGCCGCTGTAATGGGAAGCGTGACAGACACTGGTGTAGAGGTCGGCAGCAGGGGTCATGTCGACGGCCATTGGACACATCGAAAAAGATAAAGAGATTAGTTAACATGCCATTGGCTTTTCAATTACAGATATCAATATAGTCCAAAAAGTAAAATAGATAAAAGATTAACAAATGTATTACTGTGGTGTGTAGATGTAGCTATAAAGTTTGACGTTTTGTGCTTGGATTGAAAAGGTATTTTCCCACCCACAGTTGGACCACCCACAGTCCTACTGTAGATCCACTGAGGCTATTTACCAAAACACAGAAAAATCAGCCATTTTGAATGACAGATTTTTTAACAGCTTTTCCTGTTTAAATGTGCTAAACTTGGACAAAAACAAAACAGCCAAAGCAAAATAACACAAAATCTGCACTGAACAAAGATTACCGATATCACAGTTTTAAGTTATGTCAACACAGCGCATTTTTGAATTATGTTCAATTAAGCTGCTAAAGCTGTTAACATGTTAAAACATGTGCACAACATTTATTTTACATGTACGAAAATGTGATTTGGAAAATTCTCATGTGCAAAATGTTGTGACGTGAAAAACCTGTAATCATGTGGAGAACGTATCAGCATTTACATAGGATTCACTCAAATGTAAATTTAATGTGTCTTTTCTGTATTTGTAAATGTAAAAGTTTTATATTTTGATTTATAGTTCTCAACTCAAATAGTTTAGTTGTGGAGACACACAATTTTTGTTTAAATTTTTCTATAATGTAATAAGTTAACAGCTCAACAGAAAAGATAATTTAAAGATGTAACCGTCCACAACCAAAGCAAAGCAACCACTGTCTGAACAATGATAACTACTAAACTCAACAATACAAACCCTTCTAAATCTCTTGAAATGAACATTTAACAATAACAATTGTTCTTTTCTGAAAAGCACATAGAACAACACTTTACAGATGCAGTCTTGTGCAAAGTTGTTTTTCACTGTATGCACTGTTTTTTTATTGTTGAATTAGATTGTTTAAATTATGTAAATTAGACAATGGACTGATAAATACAGATGGCCATCTTGTCATTAATATAAAACCCTGTCTTGAAGAATAAATTAAGAAAACTAGCCAGATAGATGGGAAAGGGAGTCTGAGCTGAAGATAATAAAATGACAGCTTGATTATTAAGTCACAAAGTGTCAAAAAATATAGATAAAAATGAGTAAGTGACCCTGCATTTAGTGTTGATGTCTTTTCCAAACATGTGAAGGAATAGTCACATTTTATTCCTGTCAAGGTCTATTGGCAGGAGAAAACTTAAAGTAATCCAGAGAAAAAAAACAACTGTCAAATGCAGATCATGCAATTCAAAATAAATGCCCTTCCATGCACACTGCATTAACACTAAAGGGTACAAAGTGAATAACGGTACTCTGTAGCCATTCAAGTTATCTTACACTCAATGAGAATAAAATCAACACTTTTAGGCACAGTACTGCTATACAATATCACATAAACCTAATGTGAACTTCAGTGTCGATAAGATCAAACTACACAAATTGTATTAGCTTTGGAAGTAGTCTGATGGCACTTGAAAGTATTTTTAACATGTAAGAACTTAACAGGCACACTTTTATCCAAATGCACTAGATGATTGATTGAAGACTGGGGTTATTATGATCTGTAGGTCTGTGTGACCGACACACTCCTTACTGAACTGATGAGAAGCATTTGTGTGAGTGTACAAAGAAGAGAACATTTGCAGAGCATCTTATTAAAGAGTCTGAGTTTGGGTTTAGGACAGAAACAGGTTAAAAGGTGATTCAGAAACCCTAATAACCATAACAACTATTCAGAAAAAGAGGTGTGTGTGTGTGTTTGCGTGTGTTTGTGTGTGTGTGTAAGAGAGAAAAGGTCTCTGTCATGAGAGTGCAGTGTTACAGGCCTTATAAGGTAGCGCTGCTGGAGTTGAGCAGCTGTGATTTCTGTCCAATGCAAACAGGATTACACACACATACACGGACACGGAGACCTTATAATTAATGTTATGTCATCTCATAGATGCAAGGATTTTATACTAATATAATGATATAGCCACACAAACCCATTGACCTGCTGAAAAATATTTAGATTTCAGTCATTTAAACAATATTTATATATTTTGACCCTGGACAACAAATTATTTTATATTTTTTATTATAGTTTATGAATAACTTTTTTTTTTATTTAGACTTTACATCAACTGAAAGCTGAATAATTAAGCTTTCTAGAATAAGACAATATCTGACTGAGATACAACCGTTTAAAAAGTGCACAAATATCACAATATTTAGAAAATTGTCTTTGAAGTTGTTAATCAGAAGCACTCGGGCAGGCCATCCACTCACAAAAATAAAGTATAGTTTAGTAAGTTTATATATTTAAGGTAGGAAACGTACAAAATATCTCCATGAAACATGACCTATACTTAATATCCTAATGATTTTGGGCATAAAAGAAAAATTGTTAATTTTGATCCATACACTGGATTTTTAATTTAAACAGATTATTATTAGATTCAATGTGAACATATAGTCCCGGTTTCACAGACAAGGTTTAAGGCTAGTCACAGACTAGAATGAATATAACTTGCCCAGAAATGCTTTAAATAAATCAGTGACATTGTTTTTTCTCGAGGTGCACACCAGTAATGTATTCTTCTAAGGCATATTTATAAAAACGACATACATTTCTCAACTCAACTAAGGCATAGTCCTGATTTAAGATAAGCCGTGTCTGTGACACCGGGCCTTAGGGTCTAGCTCATGCAGTTTTCACTGCTGTATATTAGTGATACACACAGCACCTTACAAAAAAGTCCTGCAGAAATCCTGAAGGATAGTTCTACATGCAGGCATCCTGTAGGAGAGCATGAAAAACCCACATGACAGTGTTCATTCCTGCAGAATAGATAAAAGATTCTGCAGGAATCTTAAGAGAGTAAGAGAAAAATCAAACAAACCCCTAAATGAGTCATTAAGTTTCATAAATCTATGTTTTTTAAATGATATTCACTATAGTTTTCAATCTATAAGCTTTCCTGTAGCTCAGTGTTAAGAGCATTGCATTAACAACGCAAGGTTGTGGGTTCGACCCAGGGGATTGCACATACCTATGTATAAATGTGTAGTATTTTGCAATGTAAATCGCTTTGAATAAAAGCGTCTGCCAAATGCATAAATGTAAATGTAATTACATTTAATGAATATGATTTATTTTAGAAGTTGTTTAAATGTTGAATGATTCAGTTGGTGTGTATCTCAGTTCTTGAAAACGCTACACATGCACTCTCAACATACAGAATGACTGTCTCTCCAGAGAAACATGCAAACATAGTTGTATGAGACAAATGTGACTTATAAAATATGGACTGGACAGAACTTAAGCAGATGAGACAGAGTTCATTCTATTTGCTACATCAAAGCAACAAAAAACTTGTTAAAACTTGAATAAAAATGATCTCTCTGAAGCATCATCACCGGGTTTTATTTGTTGATTAAATACATTGCTGTGTCTGGCATTGATCCATGCCACAATAACGCAATTCAAGCTAACAACAAAAACTTGAGATGTTTCGTTTGAGTAAACAGGTAATTTTTGCTTTGCTTCGCACAGTGATAAAATGACTCATGATAGTATTTCTTAAGACATACTGTGGGCTTTATTCTAAATGATTATGAATTGAACATAGAGGTCATGACACTTGTGTTTCCCTGGGGACGTAGAAGACCATCTTCACAAAATCATACTCGGCGGTACTCCACTCGGGCCACCGGGCCTCGATGGGCGCTGTCACTTGGACATTTGGATGGATGGGGGAGGTGGAGAGGGAACTCTGTGTTTACATGGAGCACCCTCCCTGTGGAGGGGAGGAAGACCACCAGGTCAGACCCCACATGAAGGTGACAGAGGCCGTATTAAGCACAGGTCCCGCTGTCAATGAGCGCAGATTCCAGTCTCACTTTCTGAATGCCAGAAATTCAAATAAAAATTTGAATGAAAATGTTATTTGAACTCCATTCAGCCTTCTGCCTGCAAAATGTTAAATGTGTTTATCAGAACGTCTGAGCTTCTGTTTTCTATTACAGAGAGAGTGGCTGCTGCTGTGTTTTATGCAATGTTTCTTAAAGAACAATACAGTAGGATTGTGTTTTATGGAAAGATCAAAAGTACAGTTGGAATAGGTAGAGGGAAAGTAAATGATACCAACAATGTTACTTTTGGGTGAACCTTTCCTCAAAGGTAGATTTCCCACTGATTCTCCTGTAATTTATGCGTTGCATACAGAGTGTGTGGTATTGGATAATTTGTTGGACAGTAGGAAAACTCTTGTCTCTGCTGTCAGCAAATGTTTTGAGAAGCAGTCAAATGCCTAAACAACTGCCCAAGAGATTTCAAGACATGCAGGATTCAAATATTTTGACGTAAGTAATGTAGCAAGTGTTGTCTTTACTTTCAGCCTCCAAACAACACCTCAGATTTAATTCTAGAGGAAATATCTTTACTTATATAGTCGAAAGCCCAATCACTCTGACTAAGTCCTTCCGATTCAATCACACTTTTGATTTAACGTCCCCTTTCATTTCACATTGAAATGGCAGCTGTCAAAATACACTGGATAGTTCTGGTGGGTGTTGGCATGCGTCAGATCTGCCCTTACAAGCATGAGGTTGACCACAGCATACCTCAAAATCTTCACAGCACCCTTTGCCTGAGAACTCTGGAAATCATTTCAACTGAAGTATTCTTCCACCGATGTACCTGCTGTAAGGATCTATCTACACCACTTACAGAGTGGGACAAAGTGAGGGCTGGTGGACGTGTTCTCTCTGTTTGCCAGCACATGACATCACAGCACTCAGAACCTCCATTAGCGTCTAATAAATGAGGGTCTAACAAGGCCAGCGTGGGCGAAATGGATGGCGGCGGGAGGGGGGAGTGTTGGAGTGGAGGTTTTTGGGCTCGCCTCCATGAGCTCCATCAGAGAGACATGAGATGCAAGAGAAAGCCCTTGCAGCCCATTTAGAAAAATTAGAGCGAAAACTTCTAAAAACACAAGGCACAGAGCGGCCAAATCTCGCTGATGTAAACAAAAGATGGGTGGCAGCCCCAGAGCACGATCCTGACGGCCAGCGGCGGCAGTGATGAATTTGTGGAGTTATCTAATTTTCCACTGTTTTAATTAGAGGCCAGGTTCCATGAGGCCCGACAGCTGGCTCCTTTGTAGCAACTCCTGTGAGCCTGACAGAGAAAAATGTCTGTGGCCGCCACTGCCAGGCTCTGCGCCTGACCCGATGTCCTGCCCCACGTCCATAAACACAGATCGCTTTTGTCATTGCTCTCACTCATTGTTTCACTGACATCATTGTGCAATTTTTGACTGATTCCAACTATTCTTAAATACGTCAAAATAATGAAAATGGTGACCAGACTATTTTTATTTTCCTTTCCCACATTGACACAAAAGTGATTGAAAACTGTAGTCGCTGCATGCTAATTGTGTTAGGGTTGGAATGATACATTTGGGGTCTTTACTAAATAACCTTTTACAGATGTTCATTAGATGAAATTGTTTTTCTATTCATTTTCGGCTTACATTAGATGTAGAGTCTAAAACACAGTGTTTAATCACACACACTGCTGTTAAATAAATAAACAAATTAGCTGCATTTTGTATTCTTTAACATGGTAAGATGAACCATCAAAACGATAACTTTATCCACACCACAACATGATTGATTATATTTACTGGGCTAAAAGGGCCAAACTTTTACTTTTTAATGGTTTCTTGATTAATTTTAATAAAAATAAGAACATGTTTAAATGAATTTAAATTCATTTTTTCCCAAATTTCACATTAAAGCAAAATATATTAACAGAGAAACTGCATTTTTTTGGATTTTTTTAAACAAACAAGAAATATCTATTTACTGTGAATTCATTTAAAAATACAAAACAATTAAACAATAATTGAATTATTCTTACTCTATAAGGATATTATGTCTATTGACTTTTTTTACCCGTTTTCCTCAAACTAAGAACAATCAGTTGCTGAAATTGAAAGGTAAAGGGCTATATTAATTATTTTATTATCTATTATTGTTATAATACAATAAATTATTATCCCTGATGGATTGAGCTTCTAGCCTCAATTTGAGCTGTGGATTCCATCACGACCATTGAGGAATAACAAAATGCATACATTTTATTTCATTTACTAGACTTAGCTACCCCATACTGTCAGCTTTTTTTCTAGTCCTGTTTATGTATAAAAAACTTGTACTTATTTCTTCTATGTTGTTAATTTTCCCCTTGCTTTAGTCCTACATGGCTTGTTAATCTACACTAAGTGTTAGCTCTTTGACAGAATGTTAAATGCACTCTCATTTGTAAGTCACTTTGGATAAAACATCCGTTAAATGAAATGTAAATAAAATGCTTTCTTGATTGCCATATTGTATACATTTTTATTAAGCACATGTAAATTAATTCATATTTTAGGATTAAAATAATTATTACTGAAATTATTAATGTCAAGTACATTTAATCTCGAAACTAAAAAAACAAGAAAAGAATTACAATTTTTTTTTTTTAACTTCTATCACTTTTAAACATTTATAACATGTATGTCTGCATTTACCATATTTTATTCAAAGCTCCAAGTTTTGTTCAAAATAAATCAATGTATTTCTTACACTTTCAGTGTCTTAAGTTATTTGTTTAAACCTCTTCACTAATAATAGCATTGAGTTTGTACTCTGTTCCAGACAGGTACCTCACAACCTCATTGCTGTAATGAATGACCGCTTCAGCCTTCACCTTTAGTTGTCCTTCCCGTTCGGCCAACTCAGGAACTTACGTTTCCCATATGATAGAAACACTGGACCTTAGCTTCAATTTCAAACTCTTCCATTTGTTCCTTATAAACTCCCGCTCCACGCCCCCCCCAGACACACACATACTTCTATAGTCACAAAGAAAACACACAATTCCACTGGGATATACTGTAACAAGCGATCATTTCACATCAGCCAGTGACTATATCTTACACCAAAGGAAGTTAATGACTAAAAAGCAGCTTTTCTATAAAAAGAACTTAATAAGAACAACCTATTTCGGACAGCTTCTATAAGGGCACAATAACCTCATAATCTACTGTAGAAGAAATAAATTTAGACAACTAGATGCAAACCTGTATTGATTGCTTAGTAAAAAATATTCACAAGTTAAAATCTAGATGTGCTAATCATAGTATTTTAGATGGGATACTACGTAAAGCCAGAGAAAGGCTACGTCTTGGTGCCTTCCTACCTTGACACAAATGCAACGAATAAATAAATAAGCATTAGGTCCTTGTGTTACGTCACCTCTATCCGTGACTCTGTGTTAGGATATGTTTGAAAATGAACTGCATGTCTTCTCTTTATGATTCCAACTTGGCTGTGCGTGAGGCTGTGGTCTGCAGGTGCTGCTGTTTTAGTTGGCTGTAAAGCTTGAGTAAACTATGTGGACAGCAGTTTCAGTTCAGCCAGCCTTGACAGTGCAGTCACCTCTCTGTGTGTTCATATAAGATAATGATGGTAATGAGGTCAAATTGAGGGTCTGTATCATTCTCCCACTTGTTCACTGTGTGTGTAGATAATGTGATACATTGATTGATATTTTGAAATGTGGGGACGAATACGTCTGTAGTACATTTATTGTAATTGCATGGAAAGCAGTCAGTAGACTGCACCAAGGATGTTTCTTTAATTTCTGCTTTGAACAGAATGAAAAATGGAGGGGGGGTTGTTTACGAGTGGCAATAACATTCCTATAAGAATACATTGTAATGAAAGACAAACCAACTCTTTAAAAATATACAGTATATTCAATTTTAAGATAGGCCGAACAAAATGGATCTCACTTGCAAGCGATCAAGAGCAAAGGGCAAGGAAAAACAGCAAAGGTGGAATACGTTTTTCTCTCAGTCTGTTTATATTCACATTTTCCACATTAAGTGGACTTCCACTTTGATGCCACAAAAAAACAGAAGAAGAGAGACAGATACTGAAATGGAGAGAGGCTACAAAGGAAAGCAGTAGGCTGGAAAGATCGCTTCACTTGCCGGCATTCAAACCAATTAAAATTAATCTTTTAAATGAGAAACGCACACAAGTCTTGAATACCTGTTGCCAATATTGTGAGGGCATATGCAAGCCCAAAACAAACCTCCAGTGAATCAGATCACCGGATTCCTGCGAGAACACAAGGGCATTAAAACAGCACGTGCAGAAACACGTAGGCTTAATGATACTGTATTGCAAATGTATTTTGGGTTGCAGCTCATTTGCAGAACACTGCTGGTGCCAGCACACTGTTAGCGGTTAGCACACCAGATCCACACAGGCTCTTGTTATTGAGATTCACACGCTCATGGGAACCACGCAAATAAGCTACCTTACTGTCACCCAAATTCTAGCTTGTTAAAAGCACTCAACCTCAAAACTTAAAAACAGACAAAGTATTACCTCCAAGATCTTGCTGGTTTTTTTCCCACTACAATGAAGCTGTGTTAACCAGGAAGGGTGGCTGGGTCAGAGGTCATGCAAACATTGATTTGTCAGTAACCGGGAGGTTTTCAAACACCCTCTGTGAGACGTCATTGCAAGCACCGGGGGTCTCATATTGTTTACAGCCCTAGACCCTGCTGCTTTCCACATCTGTCCAGATTTACACTCTACTGGTGAAAAAACGTACAAATGGGCTCATGTTACCAGTTTATGATTGAGAGAAAGTCAAGAGCAAATCTGCAAACTAGAATCGACCCACAACTAGTGCTATGCTCTACCAATTGAGCTATAGAAAAAGAATAAAGATGACGTGAAAATCAAAAATAAAACTTGATAAAAACGTTCAAATGGTTATTTCATTTTACCCTTTCTCTTTGTGAAGGTAATGCTTTGTATTGTCTCTCAGAATTTGTTAGATGGCTAAGTTATGCGTGTCACCTTGAAGATGGCTGAAGATCTACTGACGAAGACGTTCATGCATATATTGTACAATTATGCATTTGCGCAATACTTTGTTTGGCCTAACGTATTAAATACGTGAGACACAACTTTGTGTTGCGTTTCTGTCTTCCACATTATGTGAACAGAGGCTACTTCCTCAAATACTTCATATAAATAAAGTGCCGCCGCAAACCTCTAAATTCACCAGAACACATAAGTTCTGTCACAGTAGTAACATTTATTCTTTAGTATCACTCTCCTTAACGTGAATGGGCAGCAACACAAAGCGGGAATATGTGTCATAATTTGCAGATGCAACACATAACAGATGACACAACAAAATTACTCAGGGCAGGAAAGTCAGGACTGGTGCATGTGAAGCCAAGAAATCAGACAGCTTGGCATTGATTAATAAATGAGAAATCCTGAGCTTTGGCTTCAGCCACACAATCGCAAATGTATAACATGTAACCTTGGAGGAAAGCATAGACACTAACGCCTTGTTCATGCACATTCTTTGACTGCCAAGGTTGTTCTCGTGTGTTTCCTCAGATTCCCAGTGTGGACTTCTCTACACCTCTCTACCTCTAATCAAAATTAACACACAGTGCACTTCATTTTATGTGTTTTAGCGTCAGTTGTATGTTTTCACTTCCGGTGCCAGGCCAATCTAACTGTTGAGAAGTAGAGAAATGTTGCAAAATGTGATAAGGTAAATGTAACACATCTCAATAAAATGGAAGGAAGGAGTCGGGAACCGGCAAACATTTAAACATTTAATAAATTAATATAACAGCCGGCGGCCCCTCACGGACGACCGCCGGCGAACAAAACATGAACATAAATATAAATACAAACATAACATAAGTTCGGGCCCGGTCCTCTCTCTTCGACGGTCCGGTCGCTCGTTCCTTTTATGCTCCCATCTCCTACGTGATTCTAGCCCGGTGTGCGCACAGCTGGCGCTAATTCACAATTACTCACCGGACTCGAACCACGGTCTCGCCCCGCCTACTCTACTACATACCCCCATCACCCCTCACAGGCCGGGGGGTACCCCCGCGACTGTGCAAGCTCCCTCCCCCTCCCTCCGGGGGGGTGGGGGGGGGTATGCAGCGACGAGACGAGACAACGGAGACGGGAGCCCTCGGAGCGACCGGAAAGAGAGAGGGGAGAGAGGAAAAAAAAAATCCGGTTCCCCGACATGCTGCCGCTCGTTCCTCAACCAGCCGAAGTACTCTCCTTCGCGGTGCCTTGCGGTGGCCCTGGGGCTTCGGTGGACGGCTCGACCGTCCGCCCCCTGGCGGCCGGCGGTGGCTCCTCCTTTATCCGGGAGTCGGGGCGGGTTCCCCGTCCCCTGTTCCTCCCCCTTGGGCGGACGGACGCAGGCTCCGGCCTCTGGCAGGCGGTGGCTCACCCGGCACTTCCGCCCCCTGCTCCTCCCCCTCGGGGGACGGACACAGGCTCCGGCCTCTGGTGGACGGCGGCAACCCCCCCGCTCCCACTTGGACGAAAGCCACCCCACCTCGACCCAGGGGCGCGGCAGCAAAGGTCGCCGTTCCACCGAAGTTTTGACGGTGGCCGCACTGTGCACTAACGTTTCCCCAGAGCCACCGCTTCGGGCAGCCACTGGCGGACGCCCTTCGTCCGCGCTGCCCGAACTCTCCGGCACCGCGAGGCCACTCGGCGGCGAGGACTATCCGACAGCATGTCTCTCCTTCCTCCCGGGTTTCGGCACCACTGTAATACATCTCAATAAAATGGAAGGAAGGAGTCGGGAACCGGCAAACATTTAAACATTTAATAAATTAATATAACAGCCGGCGGCCCCTCACGGACGACCGCCGGCGAACAAAACATGAACATAAATATAAATACAAACATAACATAAGTTCGGGCCCGGTCCTCTCTCTTCGACGGTCCGGTCGCTCGTTCCTTTTATGCTCCCATCTCCTACGTGATTCGAGCCCGGTGTGCGCACAGCTGGCGCTAATTCACAATTACTCACCGGACTCAAACCACGGTCTCGCCCCGCCTACTCTGCTGCAGTAAAGTTTTCTGGTGACCCTTTCAAGTGCCGATTGGAAGTGTCCAGTGGAAGGGATTCAGGAAAAACCTCAAAATCTGAGTTCTTGGATCTCAGCTGAGGAATCTGGATTGTCCTCTTTAGGCTGATTTATTATCTCAGGGTATTGTTTAAGAGTTAGGGCAGGTTAGTGTATGAGGTCAAGCTTGACATGAATTGTACTGTTAGTAACTGGAAGTAAAAATGGATCAGTTATTTTGACTGGATCAATGGATAGCTTGGCTGACGCAGTCAGACATAGAAAAAGACTCACATCAGAAAGCACATACAAACACAAGAACCGGAAGAGATGCAGTGGGCTCTGTGGCTGCAGAAGACTTAACTGTGAGGGGACTTAGCAATATTAGGAACAGGTCTGGGACCTGAAAGAATAGGAACAAGCCTCATTACAAAACTAGCATGTGCAAACTTTGACCTCAACGTGGAACTGGAACACTCATCTTTTTAGTTAATGAGAGAGAAAATGCTAATTGGCAGCGGTACATCCACAGCGATGACTGCAAAGTCATTTCTCTTAGTGGCAGAAGGATGGTCCTTCATCACATCCACCATAAGGGAAAATCTAAATAAACAGAAATCAGAAAACTGAGACGGAAATCACTAAACTTTGCCACCTGACAGATTAATTTGTGCAGGGTCATTTATGCAGAATTTACCATATTCAACAGAACACAATAATCTTAGTGTGCAAGTACTTATTTATGAGGTAAGATAAGCTGAACAGCTGGCTTTGGACATTGTGGCAAAGCTGTTGTGAATAAAAGGACAGTACACAAGTGTGATCTTGATCCAGGCAAAATGTCCAGAGAAGGACAGGAGAACTAATCAAAAATACAACGAGAAACTCACCAAGTGAAACCATGAAACGCCAAACAATGCAAGACATAGGCAAGTAGAACACAAGGGCTATAAATACACAGGGAACTAATGAACAAACAAAAAACCTGGATACAATAAGAGAGAAATCTGGAAAAAGAAGACAAGATAAATTTAAATTAAAGACTAGAAAAAAATAAAAAAGGAAAAAATGTCATGTAGAACTTGTTAAGAAAAGATAAATGGAAGCTAAATGTGAACATGACATCTAAAAAATAATTGTAAAATATGTTTGAACATGTCGAACATCAGAAGTTACCAAGACTGTTCTTATATGACTATATTTCTTCACAATTCAGATGAAAGGTCACCTCTCCAGCGTGGAAGTATGGTTCCAGATTTTTCTTGATCACAATATTTGACATGTTTGTGGATTGAGTTGCGCAGATAAATGACCACAAAGCCTGATTTTCTGGGGACTAAGAGTCATACTAAAATGAGACAGTGTATGATAAATCAAGAGCTGATGTGTGAAAGCTATCTGTTAGCATTTCCATTTTTCTTAATGGCAGTTGCTTGGCTGTTCCTTCAGAAGTATGTGATTTGAATTTGCTTACAGTAGTTCCAGATGCATTTGTTTTTACTACGGTAGAAAAAGAATACTACAATACAATAAAATAATAGTGATTCTTATGCATTTTCTTATGTTTTTGTTCCTTATTTTGAGGGAGATTAAGACATTAAGACAACAGACTGGACTGCTACCAAACACTTAAGGCAGAAGCACAATGTGACTCAGTGTAGAACTATTTCCAGTCTCCTCTCTCCACACACACAACTGTTCACATAAATGTGCTTTATTGTTCATTTTCATCTCAAGAGCATTCCCTATTTAGCGTTCTCTATAAGCAGTACTGTTAGCAGCTCAGGCTCTCTGGAAGTCAATGTGTGAGGTCTCACGTGTAGCAGCTAGCTGTGCTTATTGATTTTTAAGCGTGAAGCAGGAAGATTGTCCTCGGTTTACTTTGCAGCTCTTGCCAAGTGTTTCCTCAACCTCCTCGTGTTTCACAACCCCTGCCTTTCTCTCTTGAGCAGCGCGAAAATATAAGCGGCTCACAATAAGCCGTGCTCTTTCATTCATCACACAGAGGCATCTACAACACATTAGTCAGAAATGGCCAATGGTGAAATTCTGTGTTTGTTCAATTTATTCATACGTCACTCTTTTGCCGTCGCAATCACGTACATATACACACAAGCGCAGGCACATATTATTAGTGAAGCAGTTTTAACCTCAGGAAACATGTGAAGACAGAGTGAGCTGGAAAAGCAAATGTCTGACGTTGTCCGTCTAATGAGGGTGTTTTGGCATGCTAACGAATGCAGATGTGAAACAGAGCATGATTTCCATTTGAATTACAGCTGCACAAAGAGCTCGGAAAATTAGACATCTCTTGACAACAGTCAAGAGATGCGTGAGCGTATGACCTACCTTATGATCAAATATAGAGAGCGCTACAACAAGTCTTGTTGGGTGTAACTAGTTGCTAAGTAATTAGTTACTGTAATTGAATTAATTTTCCCTTGAAAAGTAATGTAAGGGATTACTCATATGTTTTCTGTAATTTAATTACAGTTACTTCTGATGTAATTAAACTAAATACTTTCTGTGTTATATGTGTGTGTGCAATAGTGGAATTGACATAAAAATTCAAAATCTAACTTTAAAATCTGTGCTTTAATGTATAATTCTCACATATGTAATACTGTGGTCAGTTAATAATACTACTTGATGTAGTTTTTGAATATTTATTTAAATTAATTAAAAGAGCCGTTTCATGTCTATCCTTCAATCACTTAACTAATGAAGGTTGATGCAGGATATAGAAAGTCATTAGTAAATAGTAATTAAATAATTTTTGGAGAGAGTCATTTGTACAGTAATCTAAATAAACTATTGGACATGTAATAAGTAACTAGTAATTAGTTAATTTTTCAGGCTAATTTACCAAACACTGCACCAAGATCTACCCTAACTTACCCTCATCCTTATAAGAAGTCAATTTGAGTCAATTTCATTTTCCCCATATATAATTATAGTAAAACTGCTATACAGCAAGCACAGAGGAAAACTGTGCAGAATTTTTTTTAGTTGACATAGGACCACAGACTACACTCTTAATTTTTTTCAATCTCTCAGTTTTCTACCTATAATGTAGTAATGATGCATGAGCAATAAACAAATTAAAAAGGTCTGATATGCGTAATAAAAACATGTATAACTCATTGTGAAGTGTGTGTGGTAGGGATGTAAAAATAATAAATAAATCAGAATAGAATAGTGGTCTGCATTCAAAGAACCTAAGATGTGCACTTGTTCTAATAGGATTTTCCATTTTTGTTTTCCTATATAAACAAATTGCCGCATAATCATGACACATTTGAAAATAGTGGAAACCACAGGACGGGACTGAAAACAAATATTGAGGTTTTTGCAATATTGTGTTCTGATTGAAACATTTTGTGAATGAAATATAAAAACGGATAGAATAAAGTGTTAAAGGTACAATGTGTAATTTTTGGGAATTAAGCAATATGATATACGTAAATATGTCTGCAGATGTGTATAAACAACTTGTGTAATGACGCGTTATGTTATTTTATTACTTTAGAATTAGCTATTTCTACCTACATCCCCTTGTCTGGAATTCACCAGTCTGTTTCTACAGTTGCCCTAAACGGACAAACTGCTCCTTAGAGCGTTTTTTGTGAATGTGTTATCTAATTCGCCAAAGAAGCGAAAACGTGAAGACATCTTGAACGTGAACGTCGGCCACTGTTGTGCTTCGGAAGGGACGGGCTAGAGGTGGAGTGAGCCTTTAGTCTCTAAATTTCATGCCCTGGACATTTAAACTTTGATGTTAAGTAGTTTATAAATGATAATACAACCATTTTAATATAAAATGGGTCAAATTTACCTGAAAGCAGAGTCACAGTCTACAAACGGACATATGCCACACACACTCGTGCAGTCGGCAGAGCCGCCCTCTTAAGCTTAATCATTGTAATTAACTCGGGAAATAGGAAACACAGCAATGTTTAAGTCATCTCTGTCTTGTCTAAAAAGGTGCCAACTCAAACAAGACTCTAACGCATGGCTTGTTAGCACCCTCTCAGTGAAAAATCCTGATTGGACAGCAATTACACCTCAGCTAGAGCCCTTAAAATAGCACACATCTCATCTTTAGCTGTAACACATTTTCTCTGTCTTTGGATTGATCTAGTATGCATTGGGAGATGTGTTTGTCGAGATGAAGAGTTTTCAAACATATTTGATTGAAAAGGCTGGATGAGAATGAAAGTAATAAGCGGGACTGAATTTCACATAGGAGAGTATGATGCAAGTTTTAAGACAAATCATTGTCTGCAACTTATAAAACAAGCAGCATTGCCAATATAAGCGAATACAAAGAGAAATTCGTTTGAGAACCATCAAGCATGTTTTTATATGCTAAATGTAAAATTATCTCAAGACTTAACACACAGCAAACATTTGTGACATGAACACTCAAGCTCAAGACATGATGTATGTTGGCCGTGAGAGCAAGAATAATGAAAAGAAAATGAAGCTTTCCCAGAAAGAAAGGCTGTGTCAAAAGACAACATACTGTATAGGGGAAGACAAATCATATCGCCCACGAGCGCATTTATTTACCCCATTAAATTGCTTTTATTGTAAAAATGAAACATTTACGGGGGGGCACGGTGGCTTAGTGGTTAGCACATTCGCCTCACACCTCCAGGGTTGGAGGTTCGATTCCCGCTTCCGACTTGTGTGTGTGGAGTTTGCATGTTCTCCCCGTGCCTCGGGGGTTTCCTCCGGGTACTCCGGTTTCCTCCCCTGGTCCAAAGACATGTATGGTAGGTTGATTGGCATCTCTGGAAAAAATTGTCCGTAGGGTGTGAGTGCGTGAGTGAATGAGTGAGTGTGTGTGCCCTGCGATGGGTTGGCACTCCATCCAGGGTGTATCCTGCCTTGATGCCCGATGACTCCTGAGATAGGCGCAGGCTCCCCGTGACCCGAGGTAGTTCGGATAAGCGGTAGAAAATGGATGGATGGATGGATGAAACATTTACAAAAAGCTTTCAACATGAGGTTGCAGTATTTCCTTTAAAATGTGAATGTAAATTAATATTAACGATCAAAGACTAAAGATTAAAGAGGCACTAAACATTGTATTTGTGAGAAAGTAAAACATTAAGAAATTCCTTCTGGTAAATTATTCTATCATTATACTGTATAAAAAAGGCACAAGCTCAGACAGTTCCTTTGGAAGATTATTCCTTTTGAGCTTTCGATTCATTACCTGGATATTCATGTAAGATGGAACCACTGAAAATGAGACGCCTCCTTTGATACGGTTGGTCTGCTGTAGAGAGATGTGTGGGTCTTAACCGCATTTTGAATAACAAGAATTGTTCTCAGAAAGTAAACAATGTTCAAAATGCCATCATTTAAGTTTAATTTCAGACCTTTTGCTATATTCATCAGAGCAACCATGATGCACCCTGACTGCATAATAACACAGTAATAAACAGGGTGATAAATCACATGTGCTGACTGAGTTCTGCACATAAACTCTGCATAAAGAATTGCAAATGTGAGCAGACAATCCATTTCACCTATTTCTGATGATACCTCTTAGAAAACAAAAAGCGGAGGGAAAAAGTATGAATTCCTGCCTTACTTTGGAAAAAATAACAAGGGTTGAATTTCAACATGTGCAATCATTGAAGGTCATTGCATTTTAATCAAAGGGCCGTGCCACTGTCACTTACCCCTCAAAGCCTTTAAAGAAACCACCTCTTGATGGATAGTTCAAAACCTTTTTAAAAGCTCCTTTCATTCATATATGAATCATAAAGTCCACTTCTTCAAACACATACTACCAATAGGCCTCATCTAGCCCCGTTTTACCTCAAGAGTTTAAAGCAGAAAGAGAGCAATACGTGTCCAGTGATACCATGTGTTTTGTACTCTATATTGCAATATGTGACCCTGGACAACAGAACCAGTCTTAAGGGTAAATTTTTCGAAATTGAGAATTGTATGTCATCTGAAAGTGAAAAAATTAAGCTTTCTATTGATGTATAATTTGTTATAATAAGAAAATATCTGGCGGAGATACAACCGTTTAAAACTCTGAAATCTGGGGTGCAAAAAAATATAATGAATATTGAGAAACTTGTTTTGATGAAGTTGTTAATCAGAGGCACTGTAGCAAGCCATCAACTCACATTTTTTTTTAATTACAGTATGTCATGAAATTAACAAAGAACTTTCATGGAACATACTTGATAACCTAATGACTATTGGCATAAAATAAAATCTATAATTTTGATCCATATAATGTATTTTTGGCTATTACAAAAAAGAATTCCTGTGCTACTTAAGACAGGTTTTGTGATCCAGGTTCAGATATAATGCCTATATACTGTATGTGTGTTCATCTTCATGTATTTATATAGACACATATCTGGATGGGTATGTTTTTGAATTACAAAAATAATGTTGACTTGACCTGACATGACATGACATGACTTGCTCACCCCTATGCTGATGGTGGCACAGAGGGAGGATCTGAAAATTCAAAAGGCCAAACTTAATGCAGTATCAATCCTGCTCCTGACACGAAGCACTATCCGGAGTTTCCAGAGCTATTGTTATAGAGCAGAGCAGCGGAAGGAGGTCTGGAGCAGGTGGAAATAAAAAGGTCCTCTGGTGGGTATGTGAAAATATTCACCCCGTGTGCTTGTCTTGACATTTACATAAACCTCATCCGACACGCAAACGCATACTGTTCTTGCACTTGTTAAACTCAAGTTCTTGATTCTGTTACAGCCACGTTACTATCCACTGTCTGAGCATAAAAAATCGGTTTGATGCAAATTAAACAAACTTGATTTTTAATCCAGATGATATAAGGGGTTATAAAATCAATCATTGTTTTCATATAATCTGTAACACTTCAGTATGGGGGGCGATTCTCACTATTAACCAGTTGTTCATAAATACAAAGTAACAGATCCTACACGCAGAATGACTTTACTTCATTTTACTATTAATATGCATTTGTCTGATGTTAAGGTACTGTAACTGAACCCTGTGACTGGGCAAGCTACGAATACCAATTAGGAATGTCTGACATACAAATTTGGGCAGTCATTTATTAATCTGTCCTATGCTAATTGAGGAATACTTTCTGTAACACAATATTTTGTAAAATAAAGGAAACTTAAATTCCCTAGTTAACAATCTACACTTTGGGTTTTTCGTTTAGAGTTATTTCAGTACCATTTATATATTATTATTCTCAATGACCTAATCTCGAATTTACACTTTTAATAACAATTGTGTTTTTATGCTAGAAAACCATATAAAACAACACATTGGTACGCGATGTGTCATACGGTACCCGTTTGCATCACTGAGACCCTCTCTGAGCAGGAAATGCTTGCAGTTCTTTTCCCACCCTGTTCTTCCGCCACAGAGAGTTACAAGCCGTGTTGCGTTACTCTTGCGGGTCATTCCACAACTACTTACTCCCAACTATTGCTTGGCTATCAGTTCCCACAGAGTATGAGGATGTGCCCTCGGGTTGCAAACTATTTGCGTGGAGTCTGCTTGGCTATCATGTTGTCAAGCTTACTTGTAAAAAAAGACAGAATCTTCACCACAATAGGAAATTACAGCACAACCCCCAAAGCTAAATACACTTTAGTCTCTTAAATAAATCCATCATTTTCAGCCTGTGGTTGGCCTGTAGGTGGCTGAGTTAACTGTACTGAGTTGGTTGGGGTACCTTTGCAAGTAAAAACATGTTTTCACAATGACACTCTCCATTGCTGTTGATTGTTTAGGATTTGCTTATTTTGAGCTGGTGGTCACACACAGACACACACAACAATTTTCCTTAAGAAAGAGAGTGAAAATGAGAGAGAACAAGCCAGAGACAGAACCAATATAGAATGCATGCAAAGCTAGTTCCCCCATATGCAGTCATTAAAATCAAATAATTCCCATCCAAACGAATCCAACCTGTAGCAGAGCACTGGGTGGGCCACTCTCTCTCTCTTCGATAGTCAGGCGCATGTCTGTGATGTTTCCTAAATGATGCACTACTTTCAGCCAAGAATAGGGCTGTGTTTTATTCCAGAAAGCTTTGAGAGAACACAAATGCCAAAATACAGTAAGAGAGTGACTCTGCCGACTGCCATGTGTGCAGCTCTAGAGATGCCTGCATGGTCCGCAGCAGCCCAGGTCTGCCCACCACTGGCTCTCTTCAGTGCGTGCGAGAGAAAATGCCAATTTTATAGTGGTTTCTCTGGTATTCTAGCCAGGGGATAGATTGCAACGATACTTAGTGTTTTCTCTCTATGCCACTCAATTACCATTAGAGTAGAGAGAGGAATTCTGACAGAAAGCAGCCGCAGAGAATTCTGCTGGATGTATGGCAACCATGAGGACATCGACCCTCATTGCACTCACAGTCAATTCCTTCTGTGAATTTTCATAATACCTGGCAAAAAACATGATTTAGCAAAATGTAAAAAACTTGTGACATTACATAGGGTACTTGTCCTTGTGAGTAACTGGAAGATTTACTAATAATGTTAAAGATAATAACATGTATGCTGGCCTTAATGATCGCAGCACTACATGAACTACTTATTGTTGCATTCATGTACATTTTAATAGCCAAACTATGAAATTTCTTTTCAAACAATCTTATATTATCATAAACATTATTTAAAAACTGCGTACTGTGTAACCGTAAAATACCAACAAAGCCTTTAATGTAACATGCCATGTATTTTTGTAAAAACTGAAGTGTTTATTTTTATATTATCTGGGCATCATAGCCAAATTAAAACACTTTGAGAGACTTGGGTGTACAATAAACTATTGGCATAAGCTGTAAATAATAATGTTATTAATTATATGATAAGCATTCAAAAGGACTAAGCAGAACCTTGTTCTGTTTTAATGTTGATTAAGGTTACATAATGTAAAGCTGTATTTTACATATCCGCTAGATGTATGCCTATTTATCTGACAGTGGTTGTGCTGTGTGTTGTATGAGTTTTTTTGAGTTTATGAGGAGCTGTCATATCATCATCACTGCAGTAGTTCATCCAACTGTCAAAGGGTAAACACACACTGATCACATTTTATTTAAACCAGCGATTGAAGATCTGATGACACTTCACCTTACACATTTAATCAACTCCAATGAATTATTTGAGTTGAGCAATTGTATTATTATTAATACCATAATATTATTAATATTAAAAATAATAATAACAATAATAAATACATTGACTGCAAAAAATATATATTTGATTTTCTTGCTTTCAAATTAGCCTATTGAAACTCATTATTATTTGTATTAAATTGCAATATTTGCTGATGAAGCACATACTCAACAAAAAGGTTAATTCAATTTGATTTTTTGTGATAGCTTTATTTAATCATGTCCACTTCGTGGGACTACATGATGATGAAGAAGCTAATGATCCACAATTTCCAGCAAGGTTATGGAGCTGCATCAGGGAGGACATTTTTAAATGTACATTTATTTTGTGTTTCTATTTCAGTAAAGATGAAGACTAGTTACTGTCTAATGTTTATGTTAAAGATTTAGATTTTTATAGGATAGGTTACCATTGTTCAGAAGAGTGCTTGTAGGCTGCAGAATAAGATTCATGAAATGTGCTGTGCTGACAACAGTCTCTTCTCCAGTTTGATTTATAAAAATCTGTATTGCAAATTGCCCTGCGATGGGTTGGCACTCCATCCAGGGTGTATCCTGCCTTGATGCCCGATGACTCCTGAGATAGGCGCAGGCTCCCCGTGACCCGAGGTAGTTCGGATAAGCGGTTGAAAATGGAATGGAATGGAATGTATTGCAAATTGAGGTTAAAATATTGTTTTAATAAAAAAGTTTAGTTAGCATAAAAGTGAATCTTTGAATGCGTGTTGCTTTAAGTTCTGACAAGTTAAGGCCATGGATGCAATAACATTAACTAAAAAATATGTTACTCAATATTTGGATCAATTTATGTAAAAAACTTTCAATTGAGATGATTACCGCAGAATTTTGGGGTTTTGTTATCTTTTTTCGGGTTTATAGTGATGATTGTTATATTATCACTAATGCCGAACTGTTCCAGAGCCATTGACAAGTTCTCGCCAGGCAAATTAAAAAGCCATCCGCATGATTGTGTTGATTACAGCACGGCCTCAAATCAATGAAGGCAATCAGAGTTGTGTGTGTGTAATCCCATCCTTACCAATTTACATAAACAGCACTTCAACAAAAATATACGCGCCCACCTACAGAGAGAGTGAAAGTGATGAGGACTCGGTGCCTACACCACTTCAAGACTGTTTTTAATTACATGACAATGACTGAAACAAACACACTCAACTACACTTTAAGAACTAGACTCTGAAGTACAACCTGAAGTTGTACATTGAAGAAGACGTCCTTTATTTGAAGTCTTTATTAGCACGTTTTTTGTAGTTTTATAAGATGCTATGGCTTTGCTGTTCATACAATATTTCTAAATTAACAATATTAAATGGTAAAATATTTTTTCCTTCATTATTTATTTTTGATTTCCTAAAGTAATGAATTCGTTAAGTAACCGGAAGAAAAATAAAATAGTGTTTTCACTGTAACCCGTTGTCGTGTTGATTACCATGTAAAATCATACTTTCATTCATTCAATATATATGTTTTGAATGAATGAAAATGTGATTTTACATAAAAAAATTAATCATATTCTATATTTCTACCGGTTTCTTAACGAATTAATTAAATTTGAAACTCGAAATATTAGAAAGAATGTAAAACTATTTTAACATTTAATATTGTGCATTTAGAAATATTGTGTGAACAAACACAGCCATTGCGTCATATTTTAAAAAATTACGAATAAATTCATAATTTATTTATTAATTAAACCATATTAACCGAGACTGCAATATTAATATTTATACAATATTTTTTCGTAACATTAGGACATAAAGTGGTAAGCTACATTATATAATAGATAGACAGATAAATAGACATATAATAGTATATCATGGCAAATATCTTTCAACACCTAATCGTTCAATTCATTATTTTTTTTTAAATAGTATTTTTCGAGGCATATGTAAATACATTTTTACTCAATTTAAAATTGGGTTTACAAGGCAAAAAATTGGGGGGCGTGGGTTTGTATAATGGTACAAAACCTTGTCAGAAATGAATAGAAATGATTTCCTCCGTATTGCATGTCTACAGTGAGCATCAAAATATAACTTTCTACAACGCAGTTCTATGTAAGTGTGATTATGAAGGCGTCACGCAACAGTGAACTTATGGACCTACAGGCAGCCAAACCCTTGACGGATCCGTCTGTCACGCTTCCTTTCAAACAATTCAAGTCCAGCCTTTAAGTGAACCTCCAGAGTTCACTGCGCTCCAGAATTAGATCTCTGTTTCCAAAGCGAAAAAGTTAAAAATAGTCGTCATATCACTGGCAGCATTACAGCTCATAAGATGTGCTGCGTGTATTCTTCACACTGCGTGTTATACTTTCCTGCGATAAATCCCCTATGTTTTAGAATTTGTCCTGCACTTGAATGTCTTCATACTCATTTTAATCTTTTTTTGGTGTATGATTTAATAAATTGTTAAATGATGTGCTTTTCTCCAAGCACAAGTAAATAAGATATCGCATTTCGTTATCTATACGGATGTGTACCTATTACAACGGCGGATAAATAAGCTTTTTTAATCAAATAAATTTAATCAAATGCGGAATTAAAATTGCGCATAAATATATATATATATATATAAAGATAGTGAGTACAAGTGTGCCCATATTACATTTTTGACATTATATTATTATTTCATCTTTTGCAACATTAGAATATGACATTTTTGTAAAGATGTAATTCCGCAGATAACAAAAAGACATATTTAATGTTTTAAAATGTTGTTTCAAATCTTGTGCTATAATGCTAAATTGAGCTACATATCGAACAATGTGTCTTTTCTCTCTCTAAGTTACAGTGAATTCAAAGAACTGTCAAATTGTATTGAAAGAACAATTGACAATGATACAGGACAAAGTAAAATGACTCTAAAAGACGTAGGCTGCATATTATTATTCAAAGTATTGTTATTATTTTCATGATGCTTGTTCTTGTTATTATTGCTGGTGATAATAATCGTAATCGAGTAATTAGCAAATCCTACCAATCGCCAAATTTACACTCCGAGGTGAATTAAACAGAGGAAGTGGGGTTTCTTTGGCATTTTTACATTCCTTCAGTTGACAGAATTGAAATGACTCAAATCATTTTACTGAAATGTATTTACCTTTACATTATTTTCAATATATATCTGTCCTTCCATCTATAAAACTAAAAGTAGTTTATATTTCTTTGCTCATTCTGAGGGGTTGAACCTGTGTCTTACTGTAACATTGTAGTGCATGAATAATCGAATACAATTCTTCCAACCTGCGACGTTAAAATAGCAATTATTTGCGTCGCAAATCGACAAAATCATTGCATCATTTATTGATATTGTGCTAAAAATGAAAAAAATCTATTTAGGCAAAATGTGCACGTAAAAAGGGTGAGAAGAGTGCTAAAACTAAAGGTCCACTAGAAATGAACTCATCAACCATAATTAAATGCAGAGGGAGTGCGCACGCTGGGTGGTCCATAGCGCTGATAAATGTATGGGCCCATTTCCAGGCCTTAAAAACAATACCTCTATCAATATGCATTCCTGCATTTAGAGCTTCAGGGCAACTGATAATCGAGATATGTAAGCCTGTGTCTCTGTCAATAATGCAATTCCTCTAAAAAATAAGTAAAAATCGCAAAATGTATTTAGATTACTTTTTACAGAGTGCTTGAACTTGTTTATGCAAGTTGTGTACATGGCTAGAAAATGTAAAAAAACATTATTTATACTATCCTGACTTTAGACACAGCCTCTATGCCGTGGTAACTCAAAGCACGTGTATCCTATCGAATTGAGAATAAAGACCTAGTCAGTATCAAATCCTACAATATTATTTAATCTTGGCTATCAATGTCCGGAAAAATTAAGCCACCATGGTAGTGAGTAACCAACCAGATACACGGCAAAAACAGAGATTTCACTAAGGAGATAGCTTCCATCAAATTTCCTTTTCCATACTGATACCTATTTGAGTAGGCTATTTACAAACATGCTTAATGACGCTTTTATTTTTCAACAGGATGATATGACAAAGGCACGTGTCTTGATGCTCACATTAGCCACTCATCAGGTCAGTCGTTTTAAATGAAACTCAAACAAAACAGAAAGTCAGGATCTGTGTGATGTCTGCTGTGAATGAACTTGCCTTTATGGAGTAATGCAGCGGTACAGTTGAATGTGGACTGCAGTCGTCAAATGAATTTCCATGGACGCGCTCCGACTGGAAAACACTGTTTCAGAAATCTCGACATTATTCTCGATATTAAAAAATAAGAACGGAGTGGCTCTCGTGAATTAGCTACACTAGCGAAGTTTTTTGCTTGAATTTTGATTTAAAGAAGCTCAGGGAAAATGTTTACATTCTGGAGTATAAACATCCTGCCCATGTTCCTGTCTGTCCGACAAAAGAAACATGCTTTGAATCTGTTTATGGATTTTTTTGTGTGTTTTTTATCTCAATGTTGAATGTATATTTATATATTTATCATTTTTAGAACCTTTTTAGAAGTTTTTCAAACGTGTGTATTTACATGTTTTATTGCTCTAACTTTACAAGAATGCTTTAAAATGCATAAACATATTAAAAAGAGCAAATATTAAAATATAGAATTGATCATTTATAACCCATTAATAAAGGCAAAAATACTGCGATCCTCCAGCTTACTGATGTCATTTTGAAAATGTCTTTTTAAATTGATAACAGACTGGTTTTGAACTTAACATTTAAAAAGCAGCAATAAACCTATATGCACTATGATGCTATATGGTGCTATATAATTTACAAATATTAAGACTATAAAGGCGCTCTTTATTTTAAAAGTGGTCTAGTTTTGCATGAGTGTGTGCAGATGTTGCAAAGCCCACCCCGGCAGAGCTGAAAGTGGGAGGGAACCTGGGCGGCCCCTGTGCGTCTCTGACTTGCCCATGCTCAAGAGTTTGAGAGGAGCTGATGAAAACAGATAAGTAAAAGCTCAACTCCTAAAGGAAGAACAAGAAGACAGGATCTCAAGCAGAAAGAAGCTCCCTTTTCCCGTCAGAGTTCAGTTATAAGGTGGGTAGTACTATTACAGGGGCAGCGCATAAACAGAGGGACTTCATTGGGACACATATTCATCATCTGTGTGCAATTTATGAGAGCTACGTAAAAACTATTGTGGATTTTGTCTTGCGTGTGTGAAGAATGACGGCTGAAGTGCAACAGCCCTCTGTTCAGACCCCTGCCCACAGCAGCCCAATGTCGGAAAAACCGCACGGACAGACGCCTGTGATGGAAACCTCCTCGTCCTCCACCAGCACCAAAACCAAAAAGACGAACGCTGGAATTCGGCGTCCTGAGAAGCCGCCGTACTCCTACATTGCGCTCATTGTAATGGCCATACAGAGCTCTCCAACCAAGCGGCTTACTCTGAGTGAAATATACCAATTCCTCCAAAGCCGCTTCCCGTTTTTCCGAGGCTCGTATCAAGGTTGGAAGAACTCCGTACGCCACAACTTGTCTCTGAACGAGTGCTTTATTAAACTACCCAAGGGTCTGGGTAGACCTGGAAAGGGTCACTACTGGACCATCGACCCGGCCAGTGAGTTCATGTTTGAGGAGGGATCTTTCCGAAGGAGGCCGCGTGGCTTCAGGCGCAAATGTCAAGCTCTCAAACCCTCCATGTACAGCATGATGAACGGACTGGCATTTAATCACATACCCGAGACTTACAACTTTCAGGGGGGCGGCGGGGGCCTGTCTTGTCCTCCAAACAGTTTATCTTTAGAGAGTGGGATTGGGATGATGAATGGACATTTGGCCAGCAATATGGAAGGAATGGGCTTGGCAGGACACTCCATGTCACATCTGTCAACGAACAGTGGACATTCCTACATGGGGAGTTGCACAGGATCCTCGGGGAGCGAGTACCCCCACCACGACAGCTCTGCTTCGCCGCTTCTCGCCAACGGGGGAGTTATGGAGCCCCATCCCGTGTACTCCAGCACGGCGTCGGCCTGGCCTCCGGCGCCCTCCAACTCTCTCAACAACGGGGCGTCTTATATCAAACAGCAGCCGCTCTCTCCTTGCAACCCCGGTGCCAACCCGCTGCAACCCAGTTTACCAACACACTCCCTGGAACAGTCTTACCTGCACCACAACGGTCATGGCACCACCGACCTTCAAGGTAAGGATGATATGTGTATTAAAAATACTCTCTTTTATTTACACGTTTCATATCCTATTACGATCTAACGGTCAACTGATTTTAGCCTACCACTCGAAGAATTTGCGCCTTTTTGAAGATGATTTTTCTGTTAATACATGTTGCGCAAACATTCCGTATATTTACGTTACTGTGCATTTAGATTAGTACTAAATATGTCATATAGGATAATTGGTTAATGCACTGTAAATTTAGGCAAATTAAAATTTCTTTAAGGTGCGATGTTGTAGGTTAAAAGAGGGTTAAACCACTGTGTATCTATAAAATTAACTTCGTACAGCAACTGCACACGCAGAAGTTATATGCCCGCCTGCTGTAATCACTGGGCAATAGCAAAAAAAAGTCTCGCCACGAGCCCCGCAGCAGTGTGTGTGTCCGTGGGGATTTGCGTGCAAGCAGTCCAGCCGTCAATTAAATACGATCCCACCCAGATCTTTAAACTTCCCAATCTTTTAGCTCACTCCATTAAGACATTAATAAGATAAGACATTATCGCACACAACTTATTGCAATAATTTCAAGCTATTTAAAACAATTTGTAAGACATTTACGAAGCTCTTGCGTCGTATCAAGACACTTTAAATTAAAAAAACTATTTGAAATCAAGTACAGGCTATTTCAGAAATAAACCGTATTTAAATTTTATTTTGTATTATATAATTTAAACATTTTAGTTAATACAATACATTTAAATATAAATACCATATAGCCTTGATTGCATTTATTTGGGCCTACTTGACATTTAACTACTAATCTGTAGTAGAATCTCTACTAAAGTGTTTGGTTTAAATTACTATTAAAATTAACAAGGCTTACCAAGTGATAATTTTTCTTACCTTTGATGAAATTGTATGCTTTTTAAAAGATATTGACATGTTTATGGCCCCTTTGCAAATAATACGATTGTTTTCTTTAACACCCGTCGTTGAAATTACCAAGAAATCATGCGTATTTGAGTTTTATATTTACGATTAGATGATATTAAGAATTGCAATGGATGCATATCTAATGCCACGGATGCATGATGAGTGTATCTCTGAAATAAAATAATAACCTTATAAAGTTATTTCCTTTTATATTTAAAGTTATTACCGTTTTAAGTATATTACGTTACGTAATCTTCCTGTCAAGAATAATTAGGCAATTCCTGGTAACAATATTAAAGACATGGTAAATGAAACTATTGAAAATAGCCTACCAGTTATTTCCAAGTGAATTTTTTCATAACTTCTTTTGTTTCGGCAGGTATTCCCCGCTATCATTCCCAGTCTCCCAGCATGTGTGACAGAAAGGAGTTTGTCTTCTCTTTTAACGCCATGACCTCCTCATCGATGCATTCACCAGGGAGCAGCTCGTACTACCACCACCAGCAGGTCGCCTATCAGGATATCAAACCCTGTGTGATGTGACAGCATTACAACATACAAAGCTCATTATAAAAAGCAGGCGAGAACAATGAGAAACTCAAACCATGGAGTGCTCTTTTAGTGGGCTCCTGTGGAAAGGGACACGGATTAAAAATGACCGTCACGACTATTCAGAAGCTGACAAATGAAGCATCGATTTAAACATGACAAATCGTCATGAAGGAGCCGGCTCGGTACTTCATTTAAATTTACATTTAGTCATTTTGCTGACGCTTTTATCAAAAGGGACTTACAAACGAACTTCCAGAGAACTTCAGAAGGAAAGCTTCAGCCTTTAAAAGCCAGAGAATGTCATTCCCAACAGCTCGGTACTAACTCTGCTGCCGGATGACCGCCAATCTTTGAGATGCAAAGATGAGTAAAAAGGATGATTTTACTGTATTTTAATGTTGCATTGTCCTTCAAGAGGAGCTGGTATCTTAAGGACGAACGTTTGTCAATGAAACATTTCTTTTCGCTTTAAGACGGTGAATGAAGGCACTTTTAAACTCGAAAGCGCAACTTATTTATTCTGTTAAAACGTTAAATTTTAGGCTACAGTTATAGCCGCAGTATTGACCGCTTTATTGGCAATATTTGCCCAATGTAACATGAAGATATATTATAAGCACTGTTAGTTATTTTGATTTTGTTAACTTAGTTATACCTACCCACATTGACACGTCTTATTCCCCAAGCACTGTATATAAACTGTACATGGTGTAGGAAATATCTTATAGTAGTGTTTTTCTGTTCCGATGGCTTTAAATGTTGTGTAACACTTCTAAGAAAATTAAAAAGTAATGGCATGGAGTTTGCAAAAAACTGTTCAAAACGTGATTTTTTTCTGAACGACACAGGTTTTCTGGATTTGATCATACGTTTATTTGAGCATAATAGAAACTAGCATTACTGCATTAAAATAAACGTAACACAAACAAACCCAGAATATGGCCTACAGAATAATAAATGAAGGCAATAATATTAGTCTTTCATGACAAGTAACAAAATGTACTCATAAACATTTGAGTAAAAATAGAGGATGTAAATAAAAAGATAAAAAATAAACAGGCTATATAGCCATCTAATGTCTATGCGGCCCAAGGTCTGAGACTGACACAGAGAATCCTTGGAGAACAAACCCTGCTTTGGTGGATCATAGAAAACTACATAGCGACCGCAAACATAGTACTCCTGACCAACAAGACATTTAGATCGTCCTGTCATTTATTGACAGACATATAGACCTACTATTTCTAATGAGGTATTGTTGCTGTTTTTTCAAAATAATTTGACTGCAACGAGGAAGAGTTGATGCTGTCTCTGAACATGTTCAATAGATTTTACATATTGAAACAAATACAAATTCTCATTGTGAAGTTTTCAAGTACAGTATGAGCTATACTGAAATGAAGAAAGAATAGATCAAATCAGTATTGGGTGAGGCTTAAAGATGTCTTCGAGTACCAATGTGCTTTGACCATAATGTGAACTCGCACAGAATCCCTTATATATTAACATGGCCCGTCATCTTTTATCTAAAAAGTAACCTTCTTAGTGTTATTCTGAACATTTTTATATGTTAGGCAGCTTCTGCCTGGGTCACAGATTTTAGGTTTATTTATAATGTATAATGTATAGCTACAAATTATAATTTCAGAAAAGCGATAAGGCACTTACCATGTTGTGAACAGCCTCTCAGAGCTTATTGTTAAAAATACTTTTAACACTTCAATAAAAACGAACTCTTCCTTAAATCTTTAGAATAATTTTGATTAATATCGTTAAGAAAAACGACACATTTAACAGAACAGTAGTTAACGTAAAAAATCCAGAGCCAGTTTTAAATTACAAATAATACCCAAAACATGGAAAAGGGTCAAATATACAATGCCAACAATAATTGCTGAATTGTATATGATTATATTTAAAGACGCATAAAATCATGACAGGACATTTGTAAAATAGATCTACCTCCATTAGTTCACGGTTGTATGCATGTGTGGCTAAAAATAACTACTACTAGTTTATGTTACTTGTTAAAAACATGACGATACATTATATTAAGAACGACAGAAATGTAGAAATTAATGAATGTAGAAAACAAACTCATTCTAATTTAATACACACCAATACAACAATAATTTGTGTAGGCTATACTTTACAGTTACTGACATTTACCACTTGTGAAATCCAGCCTTTACAGTTTTTCCTAAAACTTTCTAACAGACTTTTACCATTAAATGTATATCTGATGTTTTCTGTAAGCTTGAGGACATCATACACACATGAAGCACCCAACAGACAATCAGGGCTTGTAAGAAGCCATGACCAACCACATGTATAATTTGCTTACAAAAAGTTTCGGACACTGTTCAAACGTCATACAGAAAAAAGTAAATCTATTCAGAACACACACTGGTAAAACTTTATTTTCGTCAGGACTTAACTGTCATTCTGCAAAACATGTTTTTACTGCTATAATACATCAATAATGGTGTAGAAAGGTAATCAGGTAAGATAATATAACAATATTAGATTATGGATGATTTTTTACATCCTGGAAGTCTTTTATCTTAATTCCCTCCTTTTCTTTGGATTTCTGACTCTTGGCATATTCAGCTCGCAGGGTGTTGCCGTGAACAGTGAGGTTTTTAGAGCTTGGAGAGCATGCTCGGCTCTAGCGCTGTCAGCGTAATGCAGGAAGGCTCTTTGCTGCGCCCCCTGCCAGTTGATTCTCAAAGGAACGGCTTCCTGTTCTTTCAGCAGGTTTTTCAGCTCACTCACTCGCAACCTTGCGGGAATGTCGCCAAGGTATATAATGCTGCTGGGGCATATATGCAACTTATCCTTAAATCTAGCATGTTTGTCATCTTCATAAGTCAAATGTCCCTGCTGCTGCTGCTGCTTACTTTTAGGATCACAATTAGGTTCCCATTTTAGCTCAGGCTGGATTTTACTTTGACAGGCATCTTGCAAGTTGTTATTCTCATATTCTCCAGCAGGTGGTGTTTTTAACGTCACATCTTTCCCTGCATTCTGCTCCAGTAATCTTAGTTTCTTCAAAATAGGTATTTTTGTCAGCACTTCTGTGTCCAGCTGGAAAAAAAATAGATTATTAAAATCGAGCTGTGATGGTTTTGGTCAAGGCAGTACCAGGATTTCTGCCAAAACAAGATACACTCAGATCAAAATGAAACTTGACACATTTGATTTAATTCTGGACTCTTTTTAAAATACACTCAAAATAAAACTATCTATAATGTTTACTGATTACATTTCACCACATACATTTAGAGGAACAAAACATATTGCATTATTTCACAAATAGGAGCCTCAGAAAAAAGGCAGCAATCACATCATCAATGTTGTTCTAAGAACAATGTTAGTATCTGATATAACTTTCTGCTAATTTTACGTATTGAAATAGACTACCTTTCTGTTTATTTTTTATGAAGATTCACCAAGTATGATTATGGAATATTAATTGTTGTAAACTTATAAAAAATTGGAAATTACATGTAATATAACTCAAACTGGAAATTGAATACACTGTTAAAAAATCGCTTAAAAAAATGGATAAAGTACTTGCAGAAATCTTCCAGTACATTTTCCTTTTATTTAACGGACATTTCCGTTAATGCTAAAATGTAATTTAATGCCGTGCAAGATGTAAAATACAGGTAAAACAACTGAAAATGAATACAGAAAATCTAATTCATATTAATACAGTATATTGTGCCCAATTTTTACCTATTTTTCTTAGAGTGTAGTATTTTAAAGTAATAAAAAACAAATGATTTCTGGAATACTTGATAGGAATTGTTTTTTCCTACTGATGGTTTGACTTTGTTAATATTTTAAATATTTTAAAACAATATGTAATGTCCAACAATTAACAATTAACAATTAACAATTAACAACAAGCTAACTGTTGTAGCCATGTGTTAAGTTGGATGCCTTCAAAAAGCTCCCAAACAAAACAATGTTTTCCAGCCCATATCCAGATTGATATACAAAAGATTTGTATTTTTCACCTTCTCGCTGACAATTTAATATTAAAATAGACTATTGCTGTTACTTCACAAATTTATTCTCACAAGTTTGACAAATGCAACTTTCTCAAATATGTCACTGAAATTTTAAATCTTCACTTTTGTGTAGTGACTCATTCAATGAGTCGTTAGTCATCTGATGAATGTGTGGTAAAAATGTTTCCAAGTATGATGTGTCTAGACTATCCTCTCTTCCCTCTATTTCTCACAGGTAATGGATGGCTGCACAATGGGATGGTCGTGAGTTTCTCATAGGTAGTCGGCATTAATGAAATCGCTTTGGTCAGATAATTAAGATTTAAAATATTTCATTTTCAATTTGTAGCAACAAGTCCAGTACGGTGCACCACAGGGTTCAGCTCTGCTCTTAGCACTATACGTGCTCCCTCTAGGACAGGGTTCCTCAAATCTTACCCTGGAGGTCCGGAGCACATCAGAGTTAAGCTCCAACCCCGATCAAACTTGCCTACCTGTGATTTTATAATGGTCTTGAAAACCTTAATTAGCTTGCTCAGGTGTGTTTGATCAAGGCTGGAGCTAAACTCTGCAGTGCTCCGGACCTCCACGGTAAGATTTGAGGAACCCTGCTCCAGGAGATATAACTAAGAGACATGGACTCAACTTTGTGAGGCTTCAAGAAATTTTAAACTCAGCAGTTCAATAGATTAATGGAATACATAGCTGATATAAAAAAAAAGGACGAGTAACAACTTTATATTAACTCGGACAAAACAGAAGTGATACTTACTAGTTCGAAAACTGCCATACGTTACAACCAAGAAAACTTCTAAAACTATTGACGGATGTTTGTTATGATCCTGTTTGTATCTCGCCTCTTTTGTAGGGTACCCTGTTCCCCTCTTGTTCCAATGTTATTCAGCCTCCTTGTTTGTTACCATAGACTTTAATCATAGACTACACCCATCTCATCTGTTGCCATAGCTATTCATAGATTCATTGCCACTTCACCTGTGTGTTGTTCCCTCTGATTGTCTTGCGTATATATACCCCTGTGTTTGCCATAGTCCTTGTTGGTTATTGAATGTATTTGAGTTCTGTATAGTTCCATCTATGCCTCGCTATGTCTGATCTTGTTTATGTTTCTTGTTATTGGATTATTTTCATTTAGATTTATTAAATATCTTAAAAGCTGCATTTAGATCCAGCCTCTCTGCGCCATGCTTGGACGATCTCATTACAATGCTTCATTATACCCTCATCATCAGCAAAGAATCTTTGCATTTTATTCGATATTCGTCATATGCGGTCACTATCAGATGCAGAGAAGATAATTCATGCATTTATGACATCAAGAATAGATTTTTGTAACGCACTACTAGGTGGTGGTCCTGCAGGCTTATTACAAAAACTCCAGCTAGTTCAAAATGCAGCAGCTCAATTCTTACACAAACAAAAAAGTCACACAACAAGCCCGGTTCTATCAACATTGGACTGGTTATCTATTAAGCTTGCATTAACTTGAAAATCTTACTGATTACCTATAAAGCCCTACATGGTTTAACTCCTCAGTACCTGAGTAAGATTCTCTTGTCTTACAGTCCTTCACGTTCATTATGTTCTCAGGGCTCATGTCAGTTGGTAATGCCTAGAATTTCAAAATCAAGTGCAGGTGGAAGATTATTTTCTTATCTAGTGCTAGGGTTGTTCCGATTGAGGATGCTATTGTGTATCGTTGATAGTCAATAGTTTTGCCGATAGCTGAGTCCTTAGACGATGGTCTGCTGTTTGTCAATAAATGTTGCAAATTAATATTACAAAAACACATTGCGGATTTCTTCCTGGAAGAGAGCTTGCAATACGAACAGCTCAGGCTTTTTCTCGTGCCTTAGAGAGTTTGTAATGTACTGGGCCAGAGTTTTCTGCACGCAAAGAGCTTGTAATGCGCGTGGATCAGGCTTTACTCGCGCTAGAGAGAGTTAATAATAGTGCAGGGTTTGAGTTTTTAGCACATGAGAGAGCTTGTAACAGAGCCGGACTGGCCATCTAGAGCACCGGGAGTTTTACCAGTGGGCCACTGGCAAATGGCCACTCAGTACAAAAAGCCAGAAGCCATAATATTGCACTACTCAGACTTGCGGGCGCAGCCGACAAAAAAACGTGTGTTTGTACTTGCGAATGTACTTCCCAACTACTACCTGGCTGTTGTGATTTCTGTATTTTTAGATTCAACTTTATTGTCATTACACATATACAAGTACAGTGTAACGAAATGTAGTTTAGGTCTAAGCAGAAGTGCAATTAGCAAGTGCAGGATATACAGTGTGAATAAATACAGAATACAATATTAGGAAAATACTATACAATGGGCATGTACTATGAAAATATGACAGTCTGTATGTACTATGAACAGTATAAACAGAAGGCTATATACTGTGAACATTAATGTACAGGTGGTTATGAACAGATAACAATATAGACTATACAATAGTGCAAGTGACTTGAGTCTGCATTAGTTACAGACATTAGCTATTAAAGTTACAGTGCAGTAGATGAGTTGAGGCGGTTATTAAAGGTACGGTGCAGTACATGAGTTAATGCAGTTATTGAAGTTATAGTGCAATACATGAGTAGATGCAGTTATACAGTTACAGTGCAGTAGATGAGTTAGTGCAGTTATTGAAGTTAAAGTGCAGTAGATCCGTTAATGCAGTTATTGAAGTTACAGTGCAGTAGATGCGTTAATGCGGTTATTAAGGTTACAGTTCAGTAGATGAGGTGATGCAGTTATTGAAGTTACAGTTCAGTAGATGAGTTAGTGCAATTATTGAAGTTACAGTGCAGTAGATGCGTTAATGCGGTTATTAAGGTTACAGTGCAGTAGATGAGTTAATGCAGTTATTGAAGTTATAGTAAAATAGATGAGTAGATGCAGTTAGTTATGCAATAGATGCAGTAATGCAATAGATGAGTAACAGTACGCTAGAGAAGTTGGTGCAGTTATTGAAGTTACAGTGCAGTAGACGAGGTAATGCAGTTATGAAAGTTACAGTGCAGTAGATGAGGTAATGCAGTTATGAGAGTAGTCCATTAGTGCAAATGAGCATTCAGTGTAATATTCCTGGTGTGCAAGTGATCAGTATAGAGTGCAAATGATGCTATGTGTGTGTAAACAGTCCGGTAGAGCAGATAACATGAAATACTGGTGTGTACAATTCAGTCATGCATGGCAGCCCTGTAGTGCAATGTAAACAACGTAATAGCAGCATTACAGTTAAAGTTATGAGGGGTAATGGAATCAGTGCGGAGCAGAGTTCAATAGTGAAACAGTTCTGGGAAAAAAGCTGTTTCCTAGTCTGCTGGTTCTTGTCCGGAGGCACCTGAAGCGTCTACCGGAAGGCAGGAGAGTAAACAGTCTATGAGCGGGGTGAGAGGAGTCCTTGATAATGCTGCGAGCTCTGCGCAGACAGCGTTTCTTTTGGATGTCCTCAATGGAAGGGAGTGTAGTTCCTGTGATGCGCTGGGCTGTTTTCACCACCCGCTGCAGTGTCTTGCGCTCAATAACAGAACAGTTCCTGTACCAGACTGTGACACAGTTGGTCAGGATGCTCTCTATCGTGCAGCGATAGAAGTTCACCAGGATAGTTGAAGACAGTTGGTTCTTCTTCAATGTCCTCAGAAAGAAGAGACGCTGGTGAGCCTTCTTGACCAGGCATGAGGTGTTGGTGGTCCACGACAGATCCTCCGAAATATGGGTCCCAAGGAACTTAAAACTGGAAACGCGTTCAACAGCCGTCCCGTTAATGTGGGTGGGGTCGTGTGTGCCTCCTTTCGCCTTCCTGAAGACCACAATGATCTCCTTTGTCTTGGAGGTGTTAAGGAGCAGGTTGTTGTTTGAGCACCATGTGGCCAGGTGCCGTACCTCCTCCCTGTAAGCAGTCTCATCGTTGTTGCTGATGAGACCAATCACTGTTGTATCGTCTGCGAACTTGATGAAGGAGTTAGGTCCATTCACAGGTCTGCAGTCGAGTGTGAAAAGGGAGTAGAGAAAGGAGCTCAGTACGCAGCCCTGTGGTACACCAGTGTTGAGGGTGATGGTGGTGGAGCAGATGTGGCCTAACCTAACAAGCTGAGGCCTGTTCGTCAGGAAGTCCATAATCTAGTTGCAGGTTGAATTGTTAATGCCTAGGTTTCCAAGTTTGATGATTACCTTGGAAGGGATGACGGTATTGAATGCAGAGCTGAATTCTACAAACAGCATGCGTGCATAAGTGTCCTTATTATCCAGATGTGTGAGCACGGAGTGCAGCGCCATGGACACCGCATCATCTGTGCTCCTGTTGCTACGGTAGGCAAATTGGTATGGGTCCAGTGTGGATGGTAAAGAGCCTATTAGTTGTGACAGGACCAGCCGCTCAAAGCACTTCATAACAATGGGTGTGAGTGCTACAGGGCGTTAGTCATTCAGGCATGTCGGCTGGAATGTTTTGGAATGGGCACAATGGAGGGGGATTTGAAACATGCTGGAACCACTGCTTGGGCGAGGGACAGGTTGAAGATATCCGTGAAGACCCCAGCGAGCTGCTCCGCACATGCCCCGAGTACGCGACCAGGAATGCCATCAGGACCAGCAGCCTTGCGTGCGTTTTTCCGGCTTAGTGCAGTGTAAACATCTGTCGAGTTTCGTGTGATGATTGGGTGGTCAATAGAAGGTGTGAGCCTGGTGGCGGGTTCCTAATTGTCTCTCTCAAAGCGTGCATAAAAGTCATTAAGCTCGTTCAGAAAGGCAGCATCTGTGGCTATGGAGATGGAGTGGTTGGGTTTGTAGTCACTAATGGCCTGGATGCCCTGCCACATGCGTAGAGGGTCAGAATTGGTAAAATGCTCCTCTAGCTTCAGCTTGTAGCAGTGCTTGGCCGTTTTTGATGCCCCTCCCTGATCTGAAGGCGGTGTTGCGTGCTTTCAACAGGAGGCGCACTTCCTTGTTCATCTATGGCTTCTGATTCGGGTATATGGTGATCTGCTTTTGAGCTGTGACACTATCAATGGTGGTATTGATGTATTCCAATACAGAGGAGGTGTAGCTGTCTATGTCCGTGTGAGAGCCACTGGTGACCTGAGAATAAAACATACTCCAGTCTGTGTGTAGAAACCTTTCCTGGAGTGTAAAGTCTGCCCCCGCAGGCCACACCTTGATGGTCTTCACTGATGGCTTCACACGATTAATGAGAGTGGAATACTTGGGGGTGAGGAACAAAGAAAGGTGATCAGATTGACCCAGGTGGGGGAGGGGGTCGCGGTGTAAGCTTCAGCCATGTTTGTATAGACATGATCCAAAGTTTTGTTTCCTCTTGTGTGGCAGGAAACATGCTGGTGAAATTTAGGGAGCACTGTCTTTAAGTTAGAGTGATTAAAATCTCCCGCAACAATAAATGCAGCCTCCGGTTGAGCAGTCTGTTGTTAACTGATGGCTGCATGAAGTTCTTTCATGGCAAGCTTGGCATCAGCATCCGGTGGAACATAAGCTGCCGTTATAATGGTGGAAGTGAATTCCCGTGGCAGATAAAACGGTCTACATTTAACCATGAGAAACTCAAGGTTAGCCGAGCAGTGTCTCCCGACAATAACAGAGTTTGTGCACCAAGCTTTATTGACATAAATGCACAATCCACCTCCTCTTGTCTTAACGGATTCCTCTGCCGTTCTATCCGCCCGGTGTGTGTTGTAGCCCGCTAACTCAACAGCGTTCTCCGGTATGCCGCTGTGTAGCCATGTTTCCGTGAAGATTGTGACATTGCAGTTCAAAAGTCTTTTGTTGTTGATGATGTGAAGTCGAATCTCATCCATTTTGTTCACTAATGATCATACATTAGCAAGGAAAAGGCTGGGTAAAGAGAGCCGGTGTGGTGTTAGCTTTAGCCTAGCTTTTAGCCCTCCGCGCTTCCCCCGCCTTTGTGTGGGGTGCGTAGCATCGGGTGTTTTGGCGATCTCAGGAACGAGTTGAATGTTGCTGATATAACTTCCGGGAATGCGCAAACCGATATCCAAAAGCTCATGCCGGGTGTACGATGTGAATGCACAACTGTTCTTAACGAACAGGCCCGAGATGAGCAAGAAAAACACTATATAATTGCTAAAACTGGAGAGACGCTGAGCCTCGCGATGTTCACGCGCCGCCATCTACGCCTAAACATTCCTTGTATCCCAGTGGTTGCAGCAGTGGTAACAAGTGCTTGTGAATGTCAGAAGATTGATCAATAAAATTAAGTAAAAACTTAATTTTGGAAAGTTTTTTTCGAACATATAAAACTGTTTTGTAACTATTTTCCTTAGTCCCTTGTTGGATAATTCTCCAGGAAAAGCACTCGGCACACCCACACAGCAGCATGGAGAGCAGGAGAAGGAGCAGACGTCACTTGTAAGCAGGAGAAAGAGAGAGAGCATATGTTCGCGAAGTTCAGGTGTTTGTTGTTATTGATTGTAGTGGAGTAGGCGGGGCGAGACCGTGGTTCGAGTTGGGGTGGCTTTCGTCCAAGTGGGAGCGGGGGAGCTGCTGCCGTCCGCCGGAGCCTGCATCCGTCCGCCGGAGCCTGCATCCGTCCCCCGAGGGGGAGGAGCAGGGGGCGGGAGTGCCGAGTGCGGCCACCGCCTGGCAGAGGCCAGAGCCTGAGTCCGTCCGCCCAAGGGGGAGGAGCAGGGGACGGGGAACCCGGGCCGTCTCCCAGATAAAGGAGGAGCCACCGCCGGCCACCAGGGGGTGGACGGACGAGCCGTCCACCGAAGCCCCAGGGCCACCTCAAGGCACCGCGAAGGAGAGTACTCCGGCTGGTTGAGGACCGAGCGCATGTCGGGGAACCGGACTATAATTTAATTATATATATATATATATATATATATTTTTTTTTTTTTGTGAGTTAAAATAAAGATTTAATATAAATAATATACAGCCTGCGGCCCCTCACGGATGACTGCCGGCAACACAAACATAAATATAAACTTAACATATGTTTGGGCCCGGTCCTCTCTTTTCGACGGTCCGGTCGCTCGTTCTCTTATATGCTCCCAATCTCCTACGTGATTCGAGCCCGGTGTGCGCACAGCTGCCGCTCATTCACAATTACTCAACTGTCTCGAACCACGGTCTCGCCCCGCCTACTCCACTACATTGATGTCTGTGTTTTGTTGACAATGTGCTTTAGATGAGCCTTCCCCTCCCCCTGCATGCGCCATATGATTTCCTAAAGCTGTATCCATCTTTTATAAATGTGATCAAACTAAAAACTCTTCGACGATGCGAAGTGTGTTTGGCCAGCTTTAATTATCATGCATTTTGTTATATCTGAGAGTTAAAAAAAAACATTTAAGCAATATATTATTTATAAAGGGCAAAGATAGGCTACATATAAAACACAAATACACCTAAATAAACTGCTGTAAATATGCTTAATATTATTAATGCTTTGTATTTAAATTTTACAAATGAAAACGATGCATGATATTAAACACGGTCAATTTAGGAAAAAAGCAAGGTCAATGTTAATGTTACAATAGCTTTAGAAAAATTAACAACATGTTTAAATGTAAATAAATGTCGGCTGAGACTGTTCTGCGTGCTGTGCATGGTATTCTGTCCCGTGGGCTCATGGGATATAGAAGTATCTGAAGGATCCTTCGCTGAGTGCTTCTAAATCTGGGTGTAACCAGTAAACCATCCGGGAACTTCTAGCCTACTCTTTTATGAATACTGTCGATTCGGACATGGTATTCGTTTCGCACACTACATTTTGCCTACTATATAGTAATGAAGTATGCAATTTCAGATTCAGCCACTGTGTCTGTCATTGTAGTAAACGTGGAGTTTTGAGACAAACACATAGCAGACTGTGTTTGGTTGGTTCCGTTTGCGAAGCTACCAGAGACTGCGGGGTGTGGAGGATACGGGAGATCATCATCACATCAAGTTCTCATTTGATTTGTCTTCCCCTATAGCAGTGCTCAGGAACCTGTGGCTATTTTCAATAACCATGTGGCTTGCCAGGTGTCTTACCCTTCACCATCATTGATTGGTAAAAACATCATAATATACAGGCCTATATATGGATATTTCACGCATGCAGTGCTATGCACGTGTCACGGCACTAATCAACAGCAAACAGCGTTTTTATGGTAACCACTTGCGCCCATAGCCCAGATTCACAGTACCAAGAGCGAGCCTCATGCTTTTATTTAAAGTGGCAGTCAGTAAGTTATTTTGAGTAAAAATTTGCTAAAACCAATCATTGAGCAAGTACATGAAAGAATGTTGTTTAAAACCGTGTCACTACCCTTGCGGGATTCACCATGGAAAGCTTGTAATTGTTCGGGCCCGGTCCTCTCTCTCCGACGGTCCGGTCGCTCGTTCCTTTTATATGCTCCCAATCTCCTACATGATTTGAGCCCGGTGTGCGCACAGCTGGCGCTCATTCACAATTACTCACCGGACTCGAACCACGGTCTCGCCCCGCCTACTCTACTACATACCCCCATCAACCCCTCCCAAGCCGGGGGGTACCCCCGCGACTGTGCAAGCTCCCTCGGGGGGGTGGGGGTTATGCAGCGATGAGACGAGACAACGGAGACGGGAGCCCTCGGAGCGACCGGAAAGATAGAGGGGAGAGAGGGAAAAAAAATGTCAGGTTCCCTGACATGCCGCCGCTCGTTCCTCAACCAGCCGGAGTACTCTCTTTCGCGGTGCCTTGCGGTGGTCCTGGGGCTTCGGTGGACGGCTCGACCGTCCGCCCCCTGGCGGCCTGCGGTGGCTCCTCCTTTTTCTGGGAGTCGGGGCGGGTTCCCAGTCCCCTGCTCCTCCCCCTTGGGCGGACGGACGCAGGCTCCGGACTCTGGCAGGCGGTGACCGCACTCGGCATTTCCGCCCCCTGCTCCTCCCCCTCGGGGGACGGACGCAGGCCCCGGCCTCTGGCGGACGGCGGCAACTCACCCGCTCCAGCTTGGATGAAAGCCACCCCACCTCGACCCAGGGGCGCGGCATCAAAGGTCGCCGTTCCACCGAAGCTTTGATGGTGGCCGCACTGTGCACTTCCGTTTCCCCAGAGCCACTGCTTCGAACTCTCCGGCACCGCAAAGCCACTCGGCGGCAAGGACTCTCCGACAGCATGTCTCTCCTTCCTCCCGGGTTTCGGCACCAATGTAATAATTCTCCATAAAAGGGAAGGAAGGAGGCGGGAACCGGCAGACATTTAAATAAAGTTTTAATATAAATAATAACAGCCGGCGGCCCCTCACGGACAACCGCCGGCGAAGTAACTTTAACATAAATACAAGAACAAATCTAAATATAAATACAAACGTAAAAAATGTTCGGGCCAGGTCCTCTCTCTTCGACGGTCTGGTCGCTCGTTCCTTTTATATGCTCCCAATCTCCTACGTGATTCGAGCCCGGTGTGCGCACAGCTGGCGCTCATTCACAATTACTCACTGGACTCGAACCACGGTCTCACCCCGCCTACTCTACTACAGACCACACAGCAAATTATCCGGTGAGCAGACAGAAGCAATCTGCGATGTGTCAGTATGGATGCGCTGTTTAACTTTAACTGTTTTTGAGTTGTCTGTGGACATGTTTTGACCATAAGTGAGACTGTGGTCTGTGGACATAAATCAAGTTATTAGTATTGAAGATATTGAAATATATGTATATGTTATAATATCTGTAATGGCTGTTATGCAAAAATTAATTAACCAAAACTAGAAAAATAATTTTTCGTTAAAAAAGGTTCCTGAACCCTACGGTAGACACGAAATCAGCATTTGTCCACGTCACACTGTTGTCATGCGGTTTCTACATTAGTAAAGGCGGTAACGCGTATATGGCGCCATTCCCAGGCGACTGCACAGCCCCGTGTCATTGTTTAGAAAGGCAATTTTCTCAGGATTACAAGTAGTTTGAAACTTTTGAGATATTGCTCAGCTGTACAAAATATATAACACTGGCCTAGTTGTTTTTGGATATTTTACTGCATAAATGTTACAAACTGTTCTTTAAAATTCTTTAATGAGTACAAATTACAAATTGTCCAGTACAGATTTACAAATTCAGTATTTGTCCATTTGGTTTGCCCATGATAATATGTACTTTTTAGTTTGTGCAGTCACATTTAGAATCATATTATTTATGCGTTTTCGTATGATAAGCTGTTTTTAGTAAACTTTATTTTTGTTAGTAAATCACTCATTTGGTTAAAAGAAAAACACAGCGTTTCCGTGTTATATATTTTTGACAGCTAGATGGTTCCAGAGCCACCTGTTACTCTAGGTAAAGATGTTTACATGTCAATCAAAATTAGAATTGAATTTTACACAGAATTGTTCTTACTGTCAGTTGAATGTAATTTTTTTTGTCTTTCAGTCTTCATTAGCTAAATTGTGTTGATTGATTTATTATAGTTTACAGTTAAGTTTAAATCCAATTTTAACTACAAGCATGCTTTGGTCCCCGAGACATCTACTATCGGCACTGCTTTTAATACTTTATAGTAATTTCGTTAAAGGAGTTCACAGATCGTTATGTGGCACTTTCAGAAGAATTTGAGGAGTGCTGGTGTTGATTGGTCTCGCCCTGACTTGGTTTCAGATTTTATCTTGGTTTAGGTGGTCTTGACTACAACTGTACTGTGATCCAACAACAAAGAGGCATCATTGACATGATTTTAATCACTTCTAAAGGAGTTAGCAGCTATTCTGACCTAAAATTTAGAACCACAATTATCAATATTGTATTCATAGTACTTCATCCCACACCACGATAACGCGCGTGGGTGCTATTTCTTATTGGCACAGAAAGAATACACAACTATACCTTTGACCAAATGATGCCCTGAGGTTTGGGCCGTTCACATTCAGTTTGGATGATTCTCGTTGGCGTTAGAATAAAGTCAACTGTGAGGTCATGATCTTCAATGAGTTTCTCTGGAATGTCCATGACCTTAAGAAATTTGGCAAACACATCATCATCACTGTAATGCTTGGTTTAGATGTATAATCTGTTATTGTTTTATAAAATAATAACTCTTTTATGATTTATGACTGGTTAAAGTTACATTGCTAACCTGGCAGTCATGAACGATAGTGACAATCACGGTGGAGTCACACACAGCTCCCATGCATGCCATCATGGCATATTCCATGTCCGCGAAACCCTCACCTTTTCCAATTCTGTAACCTGATAATATTGCAAAACTTCCACTAAGGTATAATCTTAATAGCATCTCACTGCATATAAACACTGAGTTTAACAGTGGTATAAATTAGATTTTTAGGTAACAAAGTTATATTAAGGTTTAATGCCATTTTACAGGGGCAAGTTTAGTTTTAATACAGTATGGAATATATTAGGTTATAAATTATAATAAGGTAAACAGTATTTTAGGTCACAAGTTAGCTAGCAATGAAAAGCTATATTTAGTTAGCTCTCTCCGTGCCATCCCAATCCCAATTTTAATTGCCTCATGTTTTATTTTTTAACACTGAGACAATAGAATTCTGTATATTTTTATTTAAAAAGTAAGTAAACAAATTCTACAGACATGAAAAGACAATACAGCAAAAATTGCTTTTTTACAAAAGATGGTTCACTCACTCACTTCAGAGACAATTTTTTCACTATAAAAAAGGGTCTTAATAAGATATGTTAGTCAAATGAGCACTTAAACAGTACTAACAGTTGTAAACGGTCTGTGAATTGAATTGTAAATACGTTAAATATTACTCACATTGCTCACCTTGTTTCAATCACTACAATAAATTCATGGCTCCAGACTGCATTTTGCGACCCGTTCCCATTCTGTCGGTCTCTCGACGTTGTGTCGAGAATGACAGATGGGGTTCGTCCTTGAGAGCCAATCAACTCTGACTACTATAGAAAAGGCCAATGAAATTTGGCGAATTAAATTTGCATGCTGGGCTCCGCCCCCGGATATCCGGTATAAAAGGAAGCCGGCGTGCAGCATTCATTTACCTTTTGTTCTTCAGAGCAATCGCTCATGATTACAAACTCGAATTCTACGAATTCTATTACTATCCTGCCGGATCTACGACGTGTTGCAGCGGATCGTCCCTACCTGCAGCGACCTTCCCCTGGGCGTCTCTGCGGTTCCAGTGGTGTCAGAGAGAGAGATTTCCAAAATGTCCTTTTTAGGACTGAGCACTCTACAGCGCGGCATGTCCCGCTGTTCTCTTGGGTGCCGCACCCTCATCGAGGAGGGGGATGGACACGATCGCTGTGTTTGGTGTCTGGGCGTCCAGCACGCTGAATCTTCCTACGGGAACCAGCCACCATTTCATCTGCTACCCGGGCTGTGACATTGGTGGCTACGGCCTCGAGGTCCGCCTGTGTTAGCGGCGTTAGTGATATGGGGACCTCTGCGAGCGTAAACCCGCCAGCCAAGTGCTCACGGGCCGCTCGCACCCCGATTCGCTCTTCCAACCGTTCCCCAACCAGCGGTGGCAAACCGTCCGGATCCTCAACCACGCACTTGGAAACGGTGCGTGATTCAGATGAGATGTCACTCGCAGCATCGGACCCCAGGGGGGTCGAGCTCTGGACGAAACAGAGGTTGAGATGTCGGCCATGCCATCCCGGGCTGCCGCGAGCATTGGGCTGCAGTGTACGCCACTGCCCCCTTCCCAACGCTCCCGGTTGGATGCTTGGTTCCTGGGGTCGGAGCGCGGTGCCAAACCGCGCCCACCCCCCGGTGCCATTTTTCCCAGAGGTGCATGCGGAGCTGTGCAAGACTTGGAGCACACCACTCACGGCTCGCTCAAGTCAAACCAGCTCCGGCTCCCTCACTTCCCTCGATGGCGGGGCAACCAAGGGCTATGTCGAGATCCCCAAGGTGGAACGTGTAGTGCAGAGCATCCTCTTCCTCGGTATGGAACTCAACTCTGTCACCTTATCGGTGCAACTGTCCGCAGTTTGCGCCCAGCCTGTGTTGAACTGCCTGGAACATTTCAGGCAGACAGCGGTCCCCCTGAAATAATTCAGAGGCTCCTGGGCACATGGCATCCTCGCCCAGTAATACCCCTCGGGTTAATGCACATGAGACCGCTCCAACACTGGTTTTTCAGAGTTGAGTTCCGAGGAGAGCGTAGCACACCGGCAGCAGGCGCATGGTGATGACACCCTGCTTCCGACGCACCATAACCCCTGGTCTTCCATGACTTTTCGACGGACTAAGGTCCCTCTGGGCAGGTTACGAGGCAAGTCGTGGTGACGACTGACGTCTCCCTGCAAGGGTGCGGTGCAGTGTGTAACGGGCACGCAGGCGGGGCGTTGGACGAACCCCCGCCTGTGCAGGCATATCAATTGCCAAGAGTTGTGGGCTGTGCTACTTGCACTGAGCAGGCTGCGGTCTCTCGTGCAGGACAAGCACGTGCTGGTCCGAGGACAGCACTATAGCTGTAGCGTACATCAGATCGTCAGGGTGGCATTCGCTCACAGCAGCTAACACAACTTGCTCGACGCCTCCTCTGGTGGAGTCAACAGGGGACCCGTTCCCTGCGGGCCACACACCCCGGGCAAACTGAAACTGGACAGCCAACGCGCTCTCTCATCAGTTTACGCCTCGTGGAGAGTGGCGACCCTACCCCCGCGCAGTCCAGCTCATTTGGTTGCTGTTCAGGTTGGCCCAGGGTAAACCTGTTCGCCTCCCGCAACACTACCATTTGCCCGCCTTGGTATTCCCTGCCCGAGGCAGGGAATGTCCTTGCGTACAGCTGACCGCGGGACGGGCGGAAGCACACCTTCCGCAACTCAGGAGCCTCCTTGCACAGACACCGTGCAAGGTCAGGGACAAGGAGCATCAAGTGTTATTGGTTACACCGCACCGGTCTAACCGCACTTGGCTTCAGAGCTGATGCTCTAGATCCGACCTCTGGCACACCCATTTCTGGTCTCTAGACGGGACGAGAAGATCCTGAGATGGCTACTCCCCCTCTATGGCAGAGACCATCACCCAGGCTAGGGCCTCATCTACTAGGCGGTTACACGCCTCTAGACGGCGCCTCTTCTCCTCCTGGTGTCCCTCTCAACTAGAAAGACCCACCGAGGTGTTCGATCAGGATTATGTTGTCCTTCTTACGAGACTGGAGACTAACATCTCCCCTCCACACTGAATGTGTATGTAGTCGCTATCGCCACTCATCACGACTCAGTTGATGGAAAGTTTCTAGGATGACATGACCTGGTCACCAGGTTCTTAAGGGGCGCGAGAGGGCGGAATCCGCCTCAGCTCCGCTCCATACCCTCTTGGGACCCTAAAGTGGTCCTGGGAACCTCTTGGCCCCAAAGAGCCCCTCGGAGGTTCCGATCTTCCTCACCCGAGTAAGACGGCCCGCCTGATGGCGCTCACTTCCTTCAAGAGGGTAGAGGACCTCTGAACATCCTCCGTGTCCCCGGATTGCCTTGAATTCGGCCCTGGAAACTCTCACGTTATCTTGAGACCCAGGCCCGGATGCGTGCCCAAAAAAGTTCCCACTACTCCCTCCCGGGGCGAGGTGGTAAACTTGCAGGCGCTCCCCATCAGGGAGGAAGACCCAACCCGATTCGTGTTGTGTCCAGTGCATTGTGCCTCTACCCGGACCGCACGCAGAGCCCAAAAGCTCTGACCAGCTCGGTGTCTGTATTGGAGGACAGCAGAAGGGAAAGGCTGTCTCCAAGCCGAGGCTGGCGCACTGGGTTGTGGATGCCGTTACAACGGCATCACGATCTCAGAATCTCCCATGCCCATTGGCAGTGAGGACTCACTCCGCATGGGGTATAGCCACCTCCTGGGCACTGGCCAGAAGCGCCTCCCTAGCAGACATCTGTTGAGCTGCAGGTTGGGCTACGCCCAAACACCTTCGCAAGGGTTAGCAACCTTCGTGTAAACATGTCCTACGTGGCGACATGTAGGATTGGCATCTGGGGGGTCGTATGCCTGAGAAAGCACCTTTCCACCCTCCACTAGGTTGGGTCAGTGTGCTATCTACCTCTCTTCTTACCCAAATACTGATTAAGAACAGGTATTCCATCCATCACTAAACGAGAACACCCTGGGGGCTGGCTGGGCAGAGAAGCCTTCCCCCTTAGGCCGGGATACCATGTGAGCTATCACAGATAGCTCTAACCGGACCTAGTGCTACCGGACGTCTGTAACACCCCCTCCGTGGGCTATTCCGTCTGATGTTTCCTCATGAGAATGGTTCCCACTCCTGGTAACCCATGAGCTTCCCCAGGTGGGCCTCCACCTCGCGGTTAACTACTCAGTCCGCACGTTCCATGCGTTCTCCTCCAAGGACGAGACCATACCTATATCCACCATATTCCTCCCCACGGGTACGAGGTGGCCTCTGCAGCGCACTCCTGATTAAGGAAGTGGCGCTTAACCGGTGTAATGCCTCTCGCCAGTAGAGAGCTAAGTCCCCGTCCGTGAAAGGTTACCGGTCAGGGCTGTACCCATCTTTCTCCAAGAAAGCTCTGGAACCCCCCGACCACCACACTGGAAGGTTACAGTTTCGCAAAAGCATCGAGCTGACACGCCCAGGCTTGTTACCGTTGCTTCGCCAGAGATTGTGACGCAATACAGTGTTGTGGCGCTTTCCATAGGCAACCCCATCTGTCGTTCTCGACACAACGTCGAGAGACCGACAGAAAAGGAACGTCTTGGTTACGTATGTAACCTTAGTTCCCTGATGGAGGGAACGAGACGTTGTGTCCCTTATGCCACGAACACGTATCGTATTCTGCTGCAGTCGTGAGAGGCGCTTCAGAACAAGAGGTAAATGAATGCTGCATGAATGCAAATTTGCAAATGCAAATTTCATTCAGCAAATTTCATTGGCCTTTTCTATAGTAGTCAGAGTTGATTGGTTCTCAAGGACGAACCCCATCTGTCGTTCTCAAACCAACGTCTCGTTCCCTCCATCAGGGAACTGAGGTTACATACGTAACCAAAACATTTTTTAAGACAATGCGTTCATTTTTTACAAGTACTCGCACATGTGCGACCTGCAAATTTGGAATTTCTTCAAGTTTTTATTTCATCTGGAAAGACGAGAAGAAGCGCCAGCCTGCCACCAGTGCAGGCTGTGTGTGAAAGTCAACTGCGCGTCAGTGCGTGGGTCACTCACATGTCACTGATGTTTCCCGCTGCCCCGGACACGCAGACTCCAGATCCTCATTGACGAGTTTACACACACGCACGCACACACACACACAAAGTGCGCGCATTACTACGAGTTGCTGTTTGATGTTACTGATTTCTTGAAACCGCGGACGAACAATTTGAAATAGGAGATGTTTAAAACGAAACTTACCGCGGAGGAGTTCAGGAAACTTAATCTAACTGTAGATTACTTGAGACATCGCTGAATCATTTCAAATCCGTTTACCATAAGAACGAAAGACAGGCGAATGATATGTTAAGTTATATTTGACGTTACGTGTTGTGAACATGAGGAAAGTCTCCTTAATACACAATAAAATCATTGTAAGAACATAACACGAAGCCTTCCATTTTGCTTTAATGTGTAACACTGTAAATAATTAAATTACAAACTTTTGGAGAAGCACAATTTCTCTTGGTTCAAATGATTTCAGATTACAGTCTCGCCGGAGCATATAATCAGCCGGCTGGTCTATAATCAGCAATCACAGCGTATACACAATCAACTCGCTAATAAATAGGGAAACCATCTTACCTGCTCGATCTCCTAAGATTAAGCATCGACTTTAAGTTCGACGCTATGACGACTTGTCCACAAACTGCAATCCTTCAGCGCCGCCGAGCGCGTCCCATCGGTCCGGCTCGGAATCGGATTCATTAATCGATTCCCGGCTTCATCATGTGGCCGCCAGCTCCTACGTTCCGCACCTCGAAAGGCTAAATCCAGAGGTGGCACTTCATCACCTGGCCCAGAGAGATGTCCACTGCCTTCTTCGGCTTCTTCTTGCACCTCCACTCACAACACAACCCCCGCCATCCAGAAATGGACTGTACGGGGCCTACAACTGGCTCTGTCCAATGCGGACGTCCAATTCCACAGGCGGATGACCAAGGCGGAGCTTTATTGCCTCTATGCTTCTTCCCTGGCGGATACCGTCCCACCGAAGTCAGCTCCGCAAATAACCACTGACAAGCCGGGCACGGCTCGTGGTTCTCCTTATTCCAGGTCTGGGCAATCCACCAATGCTGGCAAGCCGGCACAGCAGGCCTTCCACGAGCGCAGGTAACTGCATGGATTTCCCCGAACGCCATGAACCAACCGGTCGTGGGCTTCCAGCAACTCGTCCCTCTCACGGTAGGCCAGCTTCAACCTCCAGCCAACGCCCCGCCAGCAGTTAACACTGCGGTCTGCCTAAGAAACGTTGGCTCGCCAGCACCTGGAGCTCCGGTTCTTTCTCACCCATTCCCCGCCCCTTGCTCTTGGCCAACGTTGCCTCCGTCGACCACTAGCGCGAGGCTGCCTCAGTTAGCAATGCAGGGGCCGGTCCTCGGCCATTTCCCTGCCCCCTTAGAAGCTGCTGCCAACGCGAGCATGACTTCGCTAGCCGCTCAGGTGGCTGCCATCCCCTCCCTTTTCTCTCTTCCGCAGAGCCGATCAAACTTCTCATTGGCCACGGCGACAGCTATGCGAGTGCATGCATCAGCGTTGGAACCGCCTCCAGTTCCGGGGAACATCGGATCTTGACAGGTGCGGACCCAGATCTTTATTTTCTCCTCTCACCTTTATAACCCTCGTCAACCAAGCGGCAGGTCACTTACGGTGATCTATTGCGCACATTTAAAAATCCGTCACCCAACCACACCTGCACGCTGTCTTTCCCCGAATTTACCGTCGCTTTTTCCCGCTACACTTATGTGATCTGCACTGCGTTCCCTCATAGGAGACGCCAGCTGGGCGATTACCTCGCCATTGTGGCAGAGCTTGCTCTCTCCTATGGGGGTGCACATTTCTACACATATCACAATTTTTTTTCCGCCTAATGTGCCATTCATGAGGCTCAGTTCTGATAGATCTGGCGAGCTCGGGGCCCACTTCCCGGACAGCACGGCAAATACGCATAACCTTCATAACCAAGCTCTATCATTATTCCTATCAACATCACTGTTATCTGCCCAGGTGAACTCGTGAATTAGCACCAATCAATAACGAAGTTGCTCTTGTAGACATTGCCTCTTTTTAAATAAGCAGAACCAGATCTGCTGTCATCAACTTATTTTTCAGTATCAGTAATACAGTTCTTTAGGGGAAAATGTGAATAAATGCATTAATGACTGATCTTAAGGTGTGCACCTAATTTTTTTTGCTTGCTCTCATAAAAATGTCATTCAGGGGCTACAGTGCTCCTAGAAAAAAAAGTTAGTCTGGAGCCCTGAAATTATTTGTTTTTGCACCGTACCATTGTTTTTTTTATTGTCTTACTTGTTAAAATATATGTTATAAAAATGTGTTATTATTTCCATACCCTAGGAACATCTGGGACACAGGACAGATATAGTGAGATTACCATTTTCAGATACAGCAACAGATCCAATCACGACAAGATTCACCTGAACACTGTCTTCCAAACCAACAGGGACACTGAACTGTTTAATGCCCTTAAATCACAGAGAATACTTTGATTAAAACCACAACAGATCAACTGAATATCAGGGATCTCCAACTGTGTTCCTAGAGGGCTATATCAGCTCCAAACCTAATGAAACACAGCTGAAGCAGCTAATCAAGGTGTTCAGGGTGACTTATTACAGACAGATGTGCTGAAGCAGGTTGGAGATCCCTGCTATAGATCATCTAACCTCAAAGAAAGCATGCATGTGTAATGAATTTACCTGTGAAGTTGAACAAACATGCAATACTTGTTTGGTTGCACCTTGTGGAGGAACAATCTTGTTAAACAATCCTGTTTTCAGACGAGGTGTTGGAACAAGCAATGTTTTTCCTGCCTGTATTTGAATATAAAATTGGATATGAATTAATTGTGATTCAGTAGCTCAGCTGGTTTTGAACATTGCATTTGTAGTGCAAAGATCATGGAGAACACACACCCTGATAAAAATGTATAGCACCGTCACTTTGGACAAAAGCACAAAGCATAAATCGTATTGCCTTCGATTAAACCGTGGTCTGTTAAAATACATTTACATTTAGGAGACACTTTTATCCAAAACAACTTACAATCTGGGTAAACAATGGAAGCAATTGGGTCAAACATTAGGACAACAAAAAGCATAAGAGCAATAAAAACATGTCTCACAAAGCCTACTACAGTGTACAGAACCAAGTTTAGTTTATCTAATGCATTTTTTTTTTAGATATTGTATTAAAGAAGGTGCAGAGGGAAGAGATGTGTTCCCTTTCTGTCGGTCTCTCGATGTTGTGTCGAACCGACAGATGGGGTTCGCCCTTGACAACCTATCACTTCGACTGATTTGAATCAGGCCACTGAAATTGGCGGATGACGGCATGCTGCATTCATTCGCCTTTTGTTCTTCAGAGCCTTCACATTCTGATATACTTCTCAGAACTTGATATAGGATCTCAAACAACCGGACTTACGATGTGGTGCAGCGGACTGTCCCTTCAGACATTGCGGTCAAGGGTGGCTGTCTTCCTCCGGGAACGAGCCACCACCTCGTTGGCTTCCCGTGCAGTGACGACAATGGCCAAGGCCTTGCCATCCGCTAGTGCGAGCAGCGAGGGTGATATGGGGACCTCTGTGAACGTCAATCCGTCAGCCAAGTGTTCACGGATAGCTCACACCCCGTCACGCTCATCTGAACGCTCCCCAGAAGGCTTCCAGGCATCTGGATCCTCAGTCCCGCATCCGGAAATGGTGCGTGATGATCAGATGTCTATTGCAGCATCGGAGGGTGATTTGCTGGCATCCGATCCCGACGAATCCTTGCAGCTCCCTCCCAAGGAAGGACGAGCTCAGGAGGAAGCGGATATCAAAATGTCAGCCATGTTATCTTGCACCGCACTGCCTCTCCCCCAACGCTCGCGGTTGGATCCATGGTACCTGGGGTCTGAGCGCGACTCCAAGCCACGCCCAGCCCTGGTTCCGTTTTTTCCCGTGGTACATGATGAACTGAGTAAGACCTTAAACGCCCCTTTCTCTGCTCGATACTTTCCCCGGTGCAAAGCATCCTCTTTCTCGGTGTGGAACTCAACTCTGTCTCCATGACAGCGCACCTGAGCACAGCACGCGCCCATGCAGTGTTGAACTGCCTGAAACATTTCAGACAGTCAGCGGTCCCCCTAAATCAATCTCAGAGGCTCCTGGGACACATGGCATCCTCGACAGGAGTGATACCCCTTGGATTGATGCACATGAGACCCCTCTAACACTGGCTACAGAGTCGAGTTCCTTGGAGAGCGTGGCATACCGGCAGACAGCTATTGCTCATTACGCCTTTCTGCCGACGCACCCTAACCCCCTGGTCTTCAATGACCTTCCCTACGGACAGGGGTCCCACTCGAGCAGGTTACAAGGCGTGTCGTGGTGACGAACGACGCCTCTCTGCAGGGTTGGGGTGCAGTGTGCAACATGCACGCAGTGTTGGGGCGATGGACGGGCCCACGCCTTCGCTGGCATGTCAATTGCCTAGAATTGTTGGCTGTGCTACTTGCACTAAAGAGGCTAGAACCTCTCGTGCATGAGAAGCACGTGAAAGCACAACTGCCATAGCATCCATCAATCATCAGGGTTGCATACGCTCACGGCTGAAAACACAACTCGCTAGACGCCTCCTCTTGTGGAGTCACCAGGTGATCCTTTCCCTGAAAGACTTCACCCCCAGCTCATTTGGGTGCAATTCAGGCGGGGTCAGGTAGACCTGTTTGCCTCCCCGGACACCACTCATTGCCTGTTACGGTACTCCCTGTACGAGGCCCCCCTCGGCACGGATGCTATAGCGCACAGCTGGTCGCGGGACAAGCGGAAGTACGCCTTCCCCCCCAGTGATCCTCATCGCACAGACACTGTGCAAGGTCCGGGAAGAGGAGCATCAAGTGCTACTAGTTGTGCCACATTTGCCCAACCAGACTTGGTTCTCAAAGCTAATGCTGCTGACAACAACTCCACCCTGGTCGATTCCCCTGACGAAGGACCAGCTTTCTCAGGGGAAAAGGCCCGTTTTTGCAGACCAGACATCTGGAACCTCCATGTCTGGACCCTGGACGGGACAAGGAGACCCTGAGTGGCCTACCCCCAGCGGTGGTTGAGACCATTATCCAGGCTAGGGCCCCGGCCACTAGGCGGCTATACGCCTATATGTGGCGCCTCTTCTCGTCCTGGTGTTCTTCTCGCAGAGAAGACCCACAGAGTTGCTCGATTGGGAATGTGCTGTCCTTTCTACAAGAGAGACATGAGACTAAGCTCTACTCTTCCACACTGAAAGTGTATGTAGGCGCAATAGCCGCTCATCATGACAGAAAAGTCTCTGGGACAAAACGACCTGATCATCAGGTTCCTAAGGGGCGCGAGAAGGCGGAATCTGCTTCGGCCGCGCTCCATACCCACTTGGGACCTTGAAGTGGTCCTGGAGGGCCTTAAGAGACCCCCCTTTGAGCCCCTCAGAGACGCAGTTCTTCCTCAGCTCACGATGAAGACCGTTCTCTTGGTAGCGCTCACTTCCATCAAGAGGGTAAGGCCCTACAGGCATTCTCCGATTGCCTGTAATTTGGGCCCGGCGGCTCTCACGTGATCCTGAGACCCCGGCCAGGCTATGTGCCCAAAGTTCCCACCACTCCTTTTTGGCACCAGGTGGTGAACTTGCAGCCGGTCCCCACTGGGGAGGAAGTCAACCCCTTCCGTGTTGTGTCCAATACATGCATTGCGCCTCTACTTGGACCGCACACAGAGCTTAAGGAGCTCTGATCAGCTCTTTGTCTGTTTTGGAGGTCAGCAAAAGGGGAGAGCTGTCTCAAAACAGAAAGTAGCGTACTGGATTGTGGATGCGGTCATGATAGCGTACCAGTCTCAGAATCGCCCCTTGCCCACTGTCAGTGAGAGCTCACTCCACCCGGGGTATAGCCTCAACATGGGCACGGCTCGACACAACGTTGAGAGACCGACAGAAAGGGACCGTCTTGGTTATGGATGTAACCTCAGTTCCCTGATGGAGGGAACGAGACGTTGTGTCCATCTTGCAACAAACACGTGCCGACCGCTGCAGCAGTCCTGAGAGGCTCTCAGGCTCGTCAGGACAAAAGGTGAATGAATGCAGCACGCAGTCTCCCTTTTATACCCGGGTATCCGGGGCAGAGTCCGGCATGCAGATTTCATTCGCCAATTTCTTTGGCCTGATTCAAATCAGTCGAAGTGATAGGTTCTCAAGGGCGAACCCCATCTGTCTTTTCGACACAATGTCTCGTTCCCTCCATCAGGGAACTGAGGTTACATCCGTAACCAAGACGTAATCTACTGATCTTGTAGCAGCATGCAGATCATTCCACAAATGTGGAACCGATCCAGAGAAGACTTGTGAGAGCGATCTTTACAAAATACTTGATTCTGATTGGCTGGAAGGTGTGTATTAGAACAGTTTATTGCATGAGTAGTTCCAGTGGGTTTGATCAACATTTGAAATTTATCATACAAAAATAACAATTAATTTCACCTGTCTGATCAAACACTAATAACAGTTTTAACTTTGCAAATGACCATGGTATAATCAGAATAATCCACGGCTAGCCTTGCATTGAAATTTAAGGCACTTTATGGAGGAAAACGTCTTGGTTACGTCTGTAAACGGAGTTCCCTGATGGAGGGAACGAGATATTGTGTTATTGTGCGGAGTGCACGTACGGGACACAACACGGATGGGTTTGGGTCTTCCTCCACAATGGGGAGCGCCTGCAAGTTCACCACCTCATCGCGAAAGGGAGTCGTTGGAACTTTGGGCACGTATCAGGGGACTCAGGATAACGGGGAAGTTAGGTAAACGGTGGACTAAACCCCATTCATATTGATTGCCATTGTATGACTAGGGGTTCGAAGGGATCGTGTTCCTCAATTGGATGCCCAATTCACGCACTTTCTAATGATGAGTGGGATGTTTTTCCCTTATCGTAGTTTAGGGGCCATTTTCCTGCAAAGTCATCATGCGGACACCACATGGGGTGTCAAAGAATTGGGAATGGACCATTTTGCCTTATCTTTATCACCACATCCAAGAGGTGCCCTGTCGCGCCCCCCTAACCACCTAATTCTACCACAGTCTTCCTCACGCACCTAGAGTTGGCAGTTTGACGCCCATTGCTGCCTATTGATGGCGCTACACCCCGAAAGTGCCGAAACATGCCCACCGCGGCAGGCGGTGCGTGGGCCCTCAGAGGTCCAAGCGGGGCATCGAGATGTATGAAAAATAACAAAACAAAGTAATCCTCACATCACAACCTAGTCCCCTCGTCGAGGGCTACGTGGCGCAACATTCTTTGATGTTTTTGGCTCCTGGGGCCTGGGCGGGCCGTACGGGAGCATCTGACACGCGCAACCTATTCTGGTGTGCTCATAGGTGGCTATTGTACGATGACCCCTGAACTGACCCTGGAGGTTCGGACGACCCCCATTCAAATTCTATTCTACTGCCCCTTCATTCGTTTTCTAGGGTACGGAGTGCCTACGGCCACGTTATGTGCAATATTGCCCGTTTTGTGCTATAAATACACCGAAAGCCTACAAATAGGCTGCTAATGTACGCTCTAGAATACAGGGGTCAAAAGGTCACAGGGCCTCGATGTTCGGCAAGGTATACGGTGGGGGTCCCATGAACCTTGATTGCGAGTGTCGTCATTCTAGGTCACTTCGAAGTGCCATTTTTCATTTCGTCAATGCCAGGGCCGAATTCAAGGCAATCTGGGGACACAGAGAATGCTTGTTGGTCCCCTACCCTCTTGAAGGAAGCAAGCGCCATCAGGAGGGCCGTCTTACTCGAAAGGTGAGGAAGATTGAAACCTCCGAGGGGCTCGAAGAGGGGCCCAGAGAGGCCCGTCATGACCACTTTAAGGTCCCAAGAGGGTATGGAGCGGAGACGAGGCGGATTCCACCTTCTCGCGCTCCTTAGGAACCTGGTGATCAGGTCGTGCTGCCCTAGAGACTTTCCATTAACTGAGTCATGACGGGGCTGATAGGGGCTACATACACCTTCAGTGTGGAGGCGGAGATGTTAGTCTCAAGTCTCTCTTGTAAGAAGGACAACACAATCCCGATCGAGCACCTCCGTGGGTCTTCTCGTCGAGCGAGACACAAGGACGAGATGAGGCGCCATTTATAGGCTATAACCGCCTAGTAGATGGGGCCCTAGCCTGGGTGATGGTCTCCACCACAGAGGGGGGTAGCCTACTCAGGATGTTCTTGTCCCGTCCAGAGACTAGACATGGAGGTTCCAGAGGTTTGGTCTGGGATGCCAGAAAGTACTCTTCCCCTGAGAGAGCAGGTCCTCCATCAGGGGAATGGGCCAGGGGGGAGTCGTTGTCAAGAGCATCAGCTCTGAGAACCAAGTGCGGTTGGGCCAATGCGGCACAACCAATAACACTTGGTGGTCCTCTTCCCTGACCTTGCACAGTGTCTGTGGAATGAGGCTCACTGGGGGGAAAGGCGCACTTCCGCTTGTCCCGCGGCCAGTTGTGGGCAAGGGCATCCATGCAGGGGTGGAGTCGTCACTCTCCACGAGGCGTATACTGACGAGAAAGCGCGTCGGCTGTCTGGTTCAGATTGCTGACTCCACAGGAGGAGTAGTCATGCAAGTCGTGTTAGCTGTCGTGAGCATACGCCAACCTGACAATTGCTTTACGCCATGGCTGTAGTGCTGTCTAGATGGACCAGCACGTGTTTGTCCTGCATGAGGGGCCGTAGCCTCCTCAGTGCAAGTAGCACAGCCACAACTCTACGCAAATGATATGCCAGCGCAGGCAGGGGCCCGTCCAACGCCTGGCTACTGCGTGCCTGTTGCACACTGCACCCCGACCCTGCAGGGAGGCGTCCGTCGTCACCACGCCGTGCCTCGTACCCCCTGAAGTGTTCCAGGCAGTTCAACACCGAGTCGCGCCGACATGGTGACGGAGTTGTGTTCCATACCGAGAAAGAGGATGCTCTGCACCACGGAGAGCATACTCTTTACTCGGTTGACCTGAAGTCCCAATAGATCTAGGTGCCGGAAACCAAGGTCCCTTTGTGTACACAACAGATCTCGCGAGTGTGCCAAGATAAGCCAGTCATCGAGATAGTTCATTACCCGTACACCTTTTTCCCTGAGGGGAAACCCGTGGGGACAGGGACAGACCGAAAGGGAGGACTCTGTACTGATATGCCCTTCCCTCTAACGCGAACCGTAGGAACGGTCGGTGTAGAGGGAGAATCGAGACATAAATAAGTGTCCTTCAGGTCGATTGCCACGAACCAATCCTGACACCTGATGGATGTCAGGATGAGCCTCTGCGTGAGCATCCTGAACGGCAGCTTGTTAAGGTGCTTTTTCAGGGTACATAGATCTAGAATTGTGTGCGACCCGCCGTCTTTCTTGGGAACGATGCAGTACGGGCTGTAAAAACCGCTGAACATCTTGGCTTGAGGGACGAGCTCAACGGCGTGTTTCGCCAGAAGGGTGGCGACCTCTGCCCGAAGTACGGAGGCGTCCATGCCTCTGACAGACGTGGAGAGGATGCCCCAAAACTTGGGAGGGTTTCTGGCGAACTGGATCGAGTAGCCAAGACGGACCGTCCTCAGTAGCCACCGAGACAGTGTGGGTAGCTCTTGCCAAGCTTTTATCAAAAGAGACTTACATTGTGTTATCCTATACATTTTAGATAGGTATTTGCAATCCCCTGGAATTGAACCCACAACCTTGCATTGTTAAAGCAATGCTTTTACCACTGAGCTACAGGAAAGCTGAATATGGCTCATAGCCTCTGTCGAGTACTGCTGAGCAAAGTCCTCAACGGTGTCACCAAACAGCCCCCCCAGCGAGATGGGTGCATCGCGAAAACGGACTTTCTCGGTGTCACTCATTTGCGCAAGGTTCAGCCAGAGGTGTCCCTCTTGGACTATTAGCGTGGACATCGTCCGACCCAGGGCCCGTGCCGTCACCTTGGTTGCCCGTAGGGCGAGGTCAGTGGCGGCACGGAGATCCTGCATAATACCCAGGTCGGCCCTACCCACGTGGAGCTCTCTTAACTCCTTGGAATGGTGGGCCTGCATGAGGCAGCCTGCCCTGCAGCAGCGTAAGCCTTCGACGGAAGGCGTGGCCGATTCCTCCAGGTGGCAGCCGTCTACGGGCAAAGGTTCGCCACAACCGCACGTTCCATCTGGGGTATATCGACGCAACCTTTGGCTGCCCCATCCATCGATGCCCAGGGGAAGGTCGCTGCAGGTTAGGGACAATCTACTGCTCTACGTCATAGATCCGGCAATTTGTTTGAAGATTTTTCTGAATTGTTCGTAGTCATGAGCGATGACTCTGAAGAAAAAAAGGTAAATGAAAGATGCACGCCGTCTTACTTGTATACCGGTTATCCGGGGGCGGAGACCGGAATGCAAATTTCACTAGCCAAATTTCATTGGCCTCTTCTAGTCAGAGTTGATAGGTTTTCAAGGGCGAACCCCATCTGTCGGATCGACACAACGTCGAGAGACCGACAGAAAGGGAACCCCCCTTAGCTTCATGTCTGGTGGTTCTTGGCCTCCACATCTTGCCTTAAAATCCTTCAAAGCACGGCTAGCCATGGATTATCCCTTTCTTATATTTGAGCCACTTTGAGTAAACAGGATATGCATTATAGAGAACTATATGAAACAGCAAAATATGGTGAAGGCTGGCTAGGCTACATTAAATTTATGAACAAAAATTTACCTTGCGTTCTAAGTTTATTAACAGATCCAAAAAATATACCTGCAGAGCAGCTAATCGAACCCCTTCTAGTGGTTTATCAGGATCCACCTTAACCGCAGTGGTTTTTGTAAAGGCCTCCAAGTTTGACAACACACTACAGGCCTCTAGAGCCCCCTACAAAGAAGGTTGAAATTGGATTAGATTTTAACTGGACTTACAAATAAAGTAATGAAGCGTGACTGCTCCTGAGGTCTGTCCGGGTTCACTTTGACCACTCTGCTGGACCTGAACTTGTGCAGATCTGTGAGTCTGTTACAAGCATGAGATGCATCCTAAACATATAGTCCAAAACACTTTTATTATAGCATTATCTCAAAAGAAATTATAAAATCAACAGAAATACAATTTAATAGCACATAAAGAGAAATATGTCGTCATTACGTATACTTGTTGTAACTTAAAAAAAACCTACATTTAAAAAACGACTCAATGTAGTAAAAACGGAGACGACTATTCAGAGTACCTTAAAGTTGGGAATTCTGTTGTGTACAGGTCGAGGGAAATTTGCCAGATTTTTGTTCTCAATGTAATCCCACACTTTATGGCGAATGTCCCATTTGTTGTCTTCTGTGAGGTAAAAGAAAACAGCATTTAAAGACAAACTAAATCTAATCTAATCTAATGTAATCTAATCTAATAAAGAACACGACATATTACTTTACAATAGACCTTGATTAATCTGTATCACTGGCTGCATTGTCGTTCAACGCTAGGCAATGCGCAGGAAAATTAAACTTTCTATTTATAGTTTTCTCGTGTTTGCTTTTAAGGAACAACATACGGTGTCCCTACAGAGACAAACCGCATCTCTCTCTCTCTCTCTCTCTCTCTCTCTCAAACATACACACACACACACACACACACAAAGTGGTAAATGTTTTAGTTCGTTGTCTGTTTTTCTTAATATGGGTCTTTAAGTCACGTTAATAAACTGAAATGGCAATATATACCGTCAGTATGAAGCGCAATAGCCTACAGGCTCTGCGATATCCAGAAAATAGAGATCTAGTTCTTCTAATTACAAGTGCAGTTTAAATATATCTTTGTATTTTTTTGCATTCGAATTGATAGAACAGATCAAAGGAATCAAGTTCAAACTGTAGTGACTCTGTGCTATAGAACCTCAAATCAGGAGGCCTATATCGGGTAGGCCCTTTTTTTCACATGACGTTGTTTTCAATTTGTATAATAGGCTTTACATTGTATTGTTGCTACACGTTATGTCTATCTCTTACACACACATACACTGGGAATAATGTTTCATCGCAAAACCCTAAACTACGCCTAGGGTCGTAACATAAGTAGGCCTAATATTTTTTTTCCAGTTTTCTATTTTAAACAAGGAAAATAATGCATTATGCATGTGACTAGGACGTTTTTGGGAATAGACAGTCCCGTTATGAATGTGACCATTCTGAAAGAGGCGTTTAGGCTATCGGACTATCGAAAATCACTTGATAATTTGTTAGATTAAAAAAATGCTTTTGAGACCTCACATTTTTAGTCCTATTTAAACAAAACATATTAACAACTGAGCTATCAGTCATGTACAGACCTTTGGAAAAAAAACACATTTTAATGCTAGATTGACATTCGCAAGGACTTGTCCATCTTTGTTAAAATTTTCTTAGCTTCAACATTTTTCGCACATGTAATATGCTCTCTCATCTGTGTGTTTTCTCCGATTCAATACGTTCTTAGTTCTTTTTTTATATTTATTTCTTGAAAAAAAGCAGAGCCAGTTCTCTAATCGTTTGCGGTATTGATGTGATCAGTCAGCAGAGAATCTAATGGTCAAGACGGCGAGTTATTCGGAACACAGAGTAAATAGACCTACTGCATATTTAACATAACACTAACCGTGCAGTGTTCAGTCAATGACTCTCGTTTTTGTTTTACGGTGTAAAATGACGATACAGTTAATTTTCTGTTGTATTCTGTTCTAAATGCTATTATATATTCTGATTGAGGACTGATTAAGGTATGTACTACGTCTGCCCATATGATGGCGCCAAACACCTGTTCAATTCTCTGGTGTTGTTTCTGAAACACTTTAAGTACTTCGACTACAATTAATATTAGATTAACATTTATTCACTTAGCGAGGAATCATGAATATGTTTTCATATTTGTAAGTCTCTTTGAATTTAATTATCTTGTGAATAATCAAATGTAAATGTATGTGGATGTATACTGTAAACATTTAGTCAATGTTCCCATTTTTTAACACGTTTCCAGATACATCCTCCTATAATGTAGATAAATATTGTAAATCTCGAGTCTTACTCACCTTCATTATTGCAGAGACTTTGTTCTGGGTTTCCCATTCATTCCAAATAAACAGCACTTTTTTAGTGTACTGTACTATGTAAAGACTCAGTAAATACATGCACATAGCATTTATGACTTTGTGCTAGTATTTGTACTCTAATAGAATTGGGGCCATGTAACAACAACAACATATCTGTGTTCTGACATATTCAGGGATTATAACTGAAATCATGACTATTATACTATATGATACAGGATTCGCACATGCATCAAAGAGTGGAGCAACCTTTAATTCTCCCATATTCGTAAGGTGAAAATTCACCTACTGTAGGGTTAAGTTTAGGGTGTGTGGTTTAGGGTTAGTAACATGTAACGTGTGTTACAAGAGCACCGTAAAATGTTACCCAATGATAATCAGAAGTTGGCTGGGGGATTTGCCAAACTTTTCATTTTAGAGTGCATGCTGTGGCATTAATAACACATTCATGCACCTCTACGGATTGTTGATGTATGATATGATTAGCATATGTAGTAGGCCTAAGGAATATATCTGCCATGTTTGCGTTGTCATGTGACATAGGTCTGTTGTCCTGTAGTTTAAAAGCTGCCAAAAATATTTACTCAATTTAAAAATTAACATTGTATGTTGTAACAATGTATGTCGTAAATGTAACAATTTCACATTTACTATTTAGATAGTAATTTAGACAACATGACAGCTGTGACAACAGAACAGCGAATTTGTGTTATACATACTTTCAGGGGTGCCGCCATCTCACCACATCTCTAGGACCTAACTGTCCCATCAAAAGCTTTACATAACTCTAATTATAGGCTTGCAACTGTCTTGCTTCTTGTAGTTCAATACTAGTACTAGCACAATATTTATTGCTGGTGATTTTTACATGCATGTAAGTCTATTATGCAGTTCACTTTTTGATGCAAGATTAAAAGCAACCATAAAAAAATGCTGTCTCAATGTATTTTTATTGAAAAATTAGACAAAATGGAAAGTTATCTTAACAAAATTATTATTATTAATTATTAATGAAAGATTTAAGAAAAGAAAAACGAATTAACTTAAAATTAACATCATCCTCTGTAAAACAATGAAAACGGTAGATTTTTATACTTTGCTGCACATATATGCCAACAAGAAAATAAAGTGGACATGTAAAATGGAATTTCCACACCAGGGTTATTATAGTAAATGGTGATTAAATGTAGGCTAATACTAGACTTTTGCTTTCCTGTAGCTCAGTGGTAAGAGCATTGAGTTAACAACGCAAGGTTGTGGATTCGATCCCAGGGGATTGGATAGAAAAACATGAAAACGTATAATGTTTGTGCGGTATTAGTTTAAGCAGACTGTGTTTCTCTATTGTTGTGACTTAGATGAAGATCAGAACACATTTTATGACCAATTTATGAAGAAATCCAAGTAATCCCAAAGGGTTCACATACTTTTTCTTTCAACTGTACATATATACAGTATCTCACAGAAGGAATTACACCCCTGACATTTTAGTAAATATTTTATTATATCTTTCATGTTACAACACTGAAATAATGACACTTTGCCACAATATTAAGCTATAGCGTCAGTTCTGGCAGGCCGCGCCAGTCAAGCCCGCTATCAGTGGATTCAGGTCAACCAATACGGAAGCCCCACGTAATAGACCGGGGCTTTAAATCCGCCATTTCGGCATGCATGATCACATCAGCACGTTTGCTTAGTAACCCACCACCACCGCAACTCCGTCCTCTTAAGAGTTTTTTTTTGGTAATATATATTTTTTTCTTTTTTCCTTTTCACTTACAGTTCTTAATTACAGGAGTCTCCGTTTAGGTCAACAGGTATTTTCCGGTAAGGGGGAAATCTAACGCTTCGCTCTCTGCTCTGTCCAGTTAAGCTGCCAGGACGAGCGAGGAGCTCGCCCAAGACAGATCTGTTCCGCCAAATAAAAACTTATGCTTGGAGTATATCTTGCATCAACGTTTACTTTCTATGCATCCCAATTGTTTATACATTTGACGATAGTGGTTCTGACCGAAGTAAAGTAGTGATATAACAGTGTAAATTTGCTGTTGCCCTTAAAATAACTTAACACACAGCCATTAATGTCTAAACCGCTGGCAACCCCGAAGTGAAAATGTCCAAATTGGGCCCAAATGTCAATATTTTGTGTGGCCACCATTATTATCCAGCACTGTCTTAACCCTCTTGGGCATGGAGTTCACAAGAGATTCACAGGTTGCCACTGAAGTTCTCTTCCACTTCATCACAGAGCTTGTTGATGATGAGACCTTGCGCTCCTCCACCTTCCGTTTGAGGATGCCCCATATCATCTTATATCAGCCAACTTTCTAAAGCTGCATTTTTTTCAATTCGCCAAATTGCCAAACTCCGTTGCTTCATCGGCGAAAAAGATGCAGAAACATTACTACATGCATTTATCACAGCTCGCCTCGATAACTGTAATGCCCACAGGCATTAGTTACTGTAATTTAATTACTTTTCCCTTGAAAAATTAAAGTAAGGAATTACTCTTATTTTTTCATAACAGTTACTTCTGATGTAATTAAAGTAAATACTGTGTGTAATATATGTGTGTGCAATCATTGATTGAATCAAGTCTAACTTTTAAATGCATAATGTGTCCTTTCATTTCAATTCAATGTTATTTAAATAGCACTTTTCACATTGTGCATTGTTCCAAAGAAGCTTTACAATAGAAAATTAGAAAAACAGAAAAGCAAACAAAAGTTAAAACACGGCACAGTGGATGGTGTTTATAGAACAAGCAAGATCATTCTAGTAAAGGATATAAAATAAATGCAGTCTCCCTGTGAGCATGTCAACACGGCCCTGTGGCGAGGAACCCAAACTCCAATGATAAATAAATGGTGAAAAAAACCTTGGGAGAAACCAATCTCACTCAGGAGGGCCAAGTCTCCTCTGACGTGTCACAGTAACTTTTAATCAAAGACAGTGAGTGCAGCTAAGTAAATGTTTATGAAAAATAGGGAGAGCTAATTATGTCATGAATTTTCCTTGAGGACCCAGGTGCAGACAGCAGTTACGGGGTTAACAGAAAACTTTATTAATAGGTAAAACAAAAACCCTCGATGGGGGAACAAACACAATAACACTGGACGCCGGCTGGATCACCAGCTGCACCGGAATGGACGCCGGCTGCACCGGACTCCGCGCCCCTCTCCATTGCCCCTCTCCGTTGCCCACTCGCCTGGTGGTCCGCTGCCAGAAGAAGGTGAAGGGCACGGCAAGCTCCGGCTGGGATGCCTCTGAAGAGGACCCCAAGGACACTCTCCTCCCCGCTTGCCACAGAGGGTGACTGGGGAGGATGAGGCGGATGGAGGTGCTGATTCCCCAGAGTAAGGGTAGTCAGGACACGATCCTGATCACGTCACCCAACCACAGGGAACTCAACATCTCCATCTCGGCCCACTTAAGAGGCTCGGGGAGTCAGCAGTCAAAAATGACATTGAGCTCTGCCTCAACAAACTCAGTCTCCCCCGCTGCAGCCACAATCTCCCGGGCGAAGTCTCTAATCCCGCAAGAAGCTGTCCAATTCTTTTGCTGTCTGATGGGTCATGAATTTTCATTAAAGACCCAAGTGCAGACAGCAGTTACGGGGTTAACAGAAAACTTTTTAACTATTTAAAAAACGTAAAACAAAAACCCTCGATGGGGGAACAAACACAACAACAAAAGACTTCTCCAAAAGGCAAAGAAAAACTTCTTTCTATGGGGCAAACAGGAACGAAGGAAAAACTAACAAAACTTACTTAAGGAACAATGAAGGGAAGAGGCAAAGCAAGAACACAAGGCATAACAACACGAACCAGCACAAGACAGCAAATACAAGGGCAATATATAGGGAGAGTCTGCCACAAGATAAAGAAATTGACATGGAGAGGCAGAATCATGGCAAATTAGTTTTGATTTAGGAAATTTCAGTTGTTGAAACTGTTTAGGGCTAATTTTGTTTTATTTTGGGATCGATATCATACAACAATGTTATAAGCAGGGAAAATAGTATTGGCATAATGTAACTTAGTGCAGCTATAACTTCAAACTGCTGTCATGTGATGTAAGTTTAGCATTAACTACTAAGTATTGTAAATTTAGGTAAATGTGACAAGTAGTCCGTTACATTTGTAATACTTTGGTAAGTTAATAAAATTAAAATACATTATGTAGTTACACATTATTTTTTTAATGAATTAAAAGAGTTGTTTCTTCATTCAAACCCTTTGAACCGTCTGTTGTGGTGTGCAACGCATCCAGGTGTACTGGTCCATCTCCTCTGCAAGCAACTCACTTCACCCTCCGCCACGGTTAAACCCACGCCCACCTCCACACATGATAGTCACCCGTCCGATCCGTCCTGCCCAACCCGTGGTGAATACAATTCAACCTCCTGTCACATTATTGGATCTCTCACTCGTAGATGTTATGATGATTTCTCACTGTCTGTTTTAGCCGAGCCCTCATACACTCCGGAGGTGCAGGGAATTTCATCTCTCACTCTATGTAAAAGAACCTCCAGCTACCCTGGAGGCGCAACAGTCAGAACTTGAGGATACAACATATTTTCGGAAAACCACTGGGTCGTGGTCGGATCTGCCATCACTCCCCCACAATCAGTGTTGGGTGTAACTAGTTACTAAGTGATTAGTTACTGTATTTTAATTACTTTTCCCTTGAAAAGTAAAGTAAGGGATTACTCATATGTTTTCTGTAATTTAATTACAGTTACTTTTGATGTAATTAAACTAAATACTTTGAGAAATATATGCGTGTGCAATAGTGTAATTGACATCAAAATTCAAAGTCTTACTTTAAAATCTGTGCTCACATTTGTAATACTTTGGTCAGTTAATAATATTATTTATTTGAATGAATAAAATAAGCCGTTTCATGTCTATCCTTGAATCACTTAACTAATCAAGGTCGATGTAGGATATAGAAAGTAATTAGTAATGAGTAACTAAATACTTTTTGGACAGAGTAATTTGGACAGTAATCTTATTACACTATTGAATATGTAATGAGTAACTAGTAATTAATTACTTTCTCAGATTAAGTTACCCAACACTGCCCACAATTGTGCTCTGAGTTGGATCCAAGCACACAGAGGAAATCTCTTTTTAGGTACCGGTGGTTCCACTGCTGACATTGTCCTGGGATGCAATTGGTTATAACATCACCAACCCCACATTGACTGGAACTCTGGTCAGATTCTAAACTGGGGCGATGCCTGCTAATCTCGCTGCCTCTTTTCAGACTCACTTGTACTCCCCAATCATTAGACCACATCTGTGAATTCGATTTCATTAGAAAGACCCAAGACGCTATGTCGAGTTCAGATTCCAGAGGAATACAGGGCGTTCCTCCAAACTTGCCCCTCACCAGCCACGGGACTGCGCCATCGAGCTGCTGGCTGGATCTCCCATGCCCAAAGGATGGATCTATCCATCTATCGATTCCAAAACAGGAGGCCATGGGGGATTATTTATCTGAGGCATTGGCTCAGAACTTTATCCGACCATACACTTCCCCTGTCGCTTTCAGATTTTTCTTTGTGGACAAGAAGGACGGAGGTTTGAGACTGTGCATCGACTACCGGACTCTTAATTCCCACAAAAAGAGATTCTCATATCCTGTCCCCCACTGCTACTGTGTTGACCAAACTGGACCTTAGCAGTGCCTTTAATTGAATACGTGTAAGAGCCGGCCATGAGTGGAAAACGTCTTGGTTACGTATGTAACCTCAGTTCCCTGATGGAGGGTACGAGACGTTGTGTCGAGAACGACAGATGCGGGTTCGCCCTTGAGAACCAATCAACTCTGACTACTATAGAAAAGGCCAATGAAATTTGGCGAATGAAATTTGCATGCCGGGCTCCGCCCCCGAATATCCGGTATAAAAGGAAGCCGGCGTGCAGCATTCATTTACCTCTTGTTCTGAAGAGCCTAAGAGCCTCTCACGACTGCAGCATAATACGATACGTGTTTGTGGCATAAGGGACACAACGTCTCGTTCCCTCCATCAGGGAACTGAGGTTACAGACGTAACCAAGACGTTCCCTTTCTGTCGGTCTCTCGATTTGTGTCGAGAACGACAGATGGGGTTGCCTATGGAAAACGCCACAACGCTGTATCGCGTCACAGACTCATGTTTCAGGACTGACTGAGCATTCTCCAGCGCGGCATGTCCCGCTGTTCTCTTTGGTGCGGCACCCTCATCGAGGAGGGGGATGGACACGATCGCTGCATTAGGTGTCTGGGCGTCCAGCACGCTGAAGCAGCGTTCGTTGACACATCTTGCCCGCACTGCGGGCAGATTGTCATTCAGAAGTTGCAATCACGGGTGGCTGTCTTCCTACGGGAACCAGCCACCATTTCGTCTGCTACCCGGGCTGTGACATCAGTGGCTACGGCCCGATGCCTACACACGTTAGCAGCGTTAGTGATATGGGGAACTCTGCGAACGTAAACCCGCCAGCCAAGTGCTCACGGGCCGTTCGCACCCCGATTCGCTCTTCTGAACGTTCCCCAAACGGCGGTGGCGTACCGTCCAGATCCTCAGGCACACACTCGGAAACGATGTGTGACGTAGATGAGATGTTGCTCGCAGCATCGGAGGGAGACTGGCATCTGACTCTGACGAATCCGAGCTCCACCCCCACGGTTGTTGGTAACACCGTCGAGGAGTGCACTCAGCAGTTTTTGACGGTGAAGCAGACCGTGGCAATTAGCCAAATTTTTTCACGCCGTAAGTCGGCCGCCTAGAGGCCTCCCAGATCCCGTGTGACGTCTACTTCCTGGCAACCCAGGACCCCTTCGACATCGGCTCCGGTTCCTTTGCCCCCACAGGCGGGACCCCGGAAGCAGAGGTTGAGGGGGAAACCTCCACCCCGTCAGCAACCTTTTTGCGAGAAGGGACACTGACGGGAAGACCCCAGGGAGAACAACATCGGGCCCGACCTTCACAGCCACGGCTCTGATCGGTCGGTACGAGGCAACTCCTGCCTGGTCACCAAAGCCGGCACTTTTCAGATAATGTATTGTAAGTCGCTTCTGATAGAAGCATCTGCCAAATGCATAAATGTAAGTTAATGAAGTGTGCTCATAATGTAATACATTTCTCATTATTAACTGTCACAGAGATAGTTTTTACACCCTGAAACATACAAATGGCTTGTTTACTTCGCTTGACACATTCAAATTACAGTTCATAATGCCCATAGAACAAATTATGATTTATTGTTGAGGCAACTGTGTGTAGAGGAAGTTTGATGTTGCAGTATTTTTCTGAGCAAGTGAATCAGTGTGTTGGATTGTATCTCTAGATGAATTGCTGGTCTATACTGAGTAGCCCGATTCACAATATTGTTTAGAGAGAAGAGATGTCTCTCTATCTCCAACACCCTGTGTCCAATGCTGCTCCGTCTCCATTCTTTGAGCCTCTCTTTGTGTTGCACTGCTGTGTCTACTGCTGTACAAAACCCACACTCAAACTCTTGGCTTGCCGGATGGAGGCAAAGGCAGAGGATGAAGCACCTAGCTCAGGTACAGCATCTGACTCATTTCAGTTAATCTACATAACCATCTTGTTATGACGTATATTTTAAGAAATGCTTAATGGAAGGGAGAGAGCTGGATGGCAAGATGTCATTTGTAACTGTTAAAAGTACGAGAAAGATAAAGGGGCGGTTTCCCAGACATAGGGATTAGTTTAAACCAGGAGTAGCATAATGTATTTTAAGATATGTCAGTGCAAGTTGTTTTGAGTTTGGATAGCTATTAAATTTATTTCAGTCCAGGACTAAACTAATCCCTGTACAGGAAACCACCCCCAAGTATTTGGAAATAATATAGCATATCAAATGTCAAATCTGTTTTGATGTTAATATTCTGAACTAAAGTGGATACAAAATAAAATGGATAAACTAATGAGCCCAATTGTTACATGGCAATTTTACAAACATCCGTTATCATGCCTTTCAAGTTATAGAAGTTCAAGTTCAAAGTGTCTATTGCATAGCGGTCGGAACCATTGATTTTGCACCCACTCACATATAGCGTATTTCATTCAGCACATAGTGCCGTCAATCAAATCCATACCATTTGAGGAATGTATAATAATTTGAATTCATGATAAATTTTACTCTATTTCGCTTTTTAGCTACAGTCTATAAAATAAAAAACATTTACATTTACATTTAGCCATTTGGCAGACGCTTTTATCCAAAGCGACTTACACTGCTTAATCCTATACATTTTACATAGGTATTTGCAATCCCCTGGGATCGAACCCACAACCTTGCATTGTTTACGCAATGCTCTTACCACTGAGCTAAAGGAAAGGTAAAATGGATTTTGAACATTTTATCATATATTTTCACACTTACATTGTGGCAAAAAGAAATGCATTTACGAGACAAGAATAATTCGAAAAGGTTTTGTTCTGATCTTGCAACATATTTCACATAAAAAAAAATATGAATATTGCATAAATGCTAAAGACCCTTTAGCTTCTTAAATTTACAGGTATGTAAGTGACCAAACTAAAAGTTTTATTTTTGTCTTATCTTTATTTTCTATTCTTAAAATAAGATGTACCAAATAAACAACCAAATTTTCTTAAACAGACAGACAGACACTCAGACAGTTTGTCAGGTTTTGGCAGAGACAAAACAGACAGAATGGTAAGTTTATAAGTTTAATTTGCAGAATGGATCGGTACCACGAAATAGGTGAATATCCGGTAAGATGGAATCCTGACACAGTTATTGGTTAGTCAAATAAATGCGGAACAAGTATGTTTCAAGTTTTTTGAAAGTTGGATGCTGGTAGTTCATTTCACCAAACGGGAACCAAATGAATAAAGGTTTTTGCAAGCATTTGAATCCTCACTGTGATGGAACAACCAGGCGTCGCTCATTTTCAGACCGAAGATGACGGGAGGGGATGTATATTCAATTACATTTATTTAGATAGCGTTTTTCACAATGTGCATTGTTCCAAAGCAGCGTTACAGGAGTAAATACGGAAAACTGAAAAACAAAGTAAGGTAAAACACAGCACAGTGCACGGTGTTTATAGAACAAGCAAGATCATTCTAATAAATAAATGCAGTCTCCAGGTGAGGAAGCCAACACTGCCCTGCTGTGGCGAGGAACCCAAATTCCAATGATGAATAAATGGAGAAAAAACCTTGGGAGAAACCAGGCTTAGCCGGGATGGCCATATCTCATCTGACGTGACTTGTTTTTAGTGTTTGTTTTATAGTCTAGTTAGTCAGTGTTCTTGTCCTTGTTAAAGTTTATATTTTTATCCTGTCCTGTTTTCCCCCCTCGTGGGTTTTTGTTTTGCCTGGTTGTTTAGTCTTGTTATTTGTATAATAAATACCTTTTGTAGTCCTACCGTCTGTGTCTGCCTGCAATTGGGTTCCCACGCCATGTCTCCACCCGAGATTCATGACATTAGTTGCAAACGGCTTCAATAAAATAAGTGTCATGTGTTAAGGGTGGAAAGTTGAAATTTAATTCAAAATATTTATTTTACACGATCCCTGATATCCAACAGAAACGTCTGCTGCCTTATCACATATATCTGTAAGATGTTTAGGATTTAGAATGGATGTAAAACTGCTTCTAAGATGTTTAGTAGACGTTTTTACACAGCAGAGGTTCTCCAGATCTCTAACAAGCGTCTTTGAGACATAGGCTTTCTGCCAGCTGGGTTTCAATTAATCCATTGTAATTATCTTGTTTATTGTTGCTGTTACTAATACACTGCTATGTGGAGCATACAACATGGCAGAATCTTCCCAAAATGCAATGCCCAATTTCTCAAACTCTCATTTTCGGAATTCTGTATACTTGTTTCCTTCGGAGGTCGCAAGTGGCGACTCTGCCCCATTTTGGAGGTTACTGCCCAATATTGGAGTCCACACCACATTTGGGACCGCTCTGGCCTGAAGTTATACCTATTTGACATCCACTAGTGTTAAGTTTCACCTATAGTCGCGCCTATAGCACACCCAGGAAACAGCTGGATACCACGGGGCTGTTGAATGCTTCAGTAGCACAAATCGACGGAAATGTTTACCATCGCTTTGATAAGACAGGATAGGCAGATGGACTCCTGTGTGTGTTCAGTTGAAGAAAGGAAGACATGTACATTTCGAATGGAATGAGGATGATTAAATTATGAGAATTCATTTTTAGCGTGAATTATTACTTTACTCATGGGAGATTTACAGAGGTTAACTATATATAGCATCACCTTCAATTGAGTTTCTTATATTTCCACAGAGCCCATAGAGAGTAAGAGCCGGTTAGATCACATCAGCTCTGAAGATTCTTTCCACCATCCCAATGGGGAGAAAAATTACAGTACTGCAGCATCTCGGAATACAGGTTTGCAGCATGTTCCTTACACTGGACATGAGGGTTAACATCCTTAATTATAATAAATACAGAACTCTTTCATGCAAGAGACATTACACAGCTAAATTGTCAGTTTAAAATAAAGCTTAAAGTGTGCTTAATGGTCTTAAATTTGGTTCCCGTGCAGTGTTTTACTGAGGAGTGCCCTATATCAGTGGCGGCTGCTGATCTTTTAAAGAGGGGAAGCTCATTTTCGGCCTAAATCATTAAAATTGTCCATTTATTTAATACGATCTAATATATAAATATATATATATTTAACTCAACGGGAGGAAATGTGGGAATTATGTTAAACTGAAACAATGAATGTGGTGTGAAATTGTGTGAAATATACGATGAAGATTGCAGCAGTTTTTCTTTCGACTACACATGCAAAATCCGCGATGGGACTGAGTTGGAAATGGAGACACAGAGTGATACGCGTCATAATCTGAAGACCACGCCCACACCAACCTTGCATTGCGAGAAGCTGCCGCCTCCTTGTCATTTATGATATATAAAAAAAAAATGTCTAATAGCTGATATGTGACAATGTGTATAGCAAACAAGCTAAAAAAAAAACAAGAAATACGTTTTTATAAGCTGTCGACCCCCAAAAACGAGCGTTTTAGGACATAAAAGTGGATTAAAAAGAGATGACAGACCCTCCAATCATCACGCAGACGCTGAGCGTCCGTGGGCGGGACATAATCGCAGCATTATCCAATGACCGTCTTGTTTCTAAGCACTGAAAAAAACTGTTTAAAGCAGCCCCATTGAAGTCAATGGACGCTGGGCTTCAACAGAGAAATGCACTGTACGCTACGGGAATGAATGAGAAGGAAATCGAGTCAGCCGACCTAAGTAGCTGATTCTGAACGAAATTGTTTTCGTTCGAGATGAACGTGTTTAACGCATTTTTAGTCAATAAAATGTTAACATAATAGTACATATATTTGACCATTTATTTTTTGACAATTATAGGGGAAGCTGAGCTTCCCTTGCAGTCTTAAAGAAATCGCGTCTGCCCTATATACTGTAAGTGTGTAGTGTCTCTTTGTTCTGAGACTTGTGCAGGCCGTCTGACTGTATTGATCTTTATAGGTCCTTTAAGCAGTGTGTCATCTCTCGAGGTGAACTTTGACCTGTTGGATCTGACAGAGCTCACTGATGTTTCTGACCAGGAAGTTTCCGAGGTTTTTGTTGAATTGGAAAAGGATGAGCACAATGACTTGCCATCAAGTGAGTTTCATTATCCTCACGCTGCATTAATTTCTGGTTTAAGTGATATTCTTAATAAAAAACATATGAAATGTGTCAACGGGAACAGCACTAAAACAAACTATTTTGTAAATCAGAATATTTAGGATGTATCTTGATTTCTACTTTTTAAAGCAATTTCAGGAGAAATATCTCATACAGATACACATGAGACAACATACATGATGGAGCCATGTTTGGCTAAAACTATTTAAGTTAGATCATGTAATTATGTTTTTACACAAATCTCATAGACATCTTTGCTCCAGCCATGTTGTTTTGTTTTTAGAACCTACCCTTTTCATACAATTACACAGAAAGAAACAGAAGGGCAAATGTTACAACATACCCCGTTGCTGGTGGTTATCTTCAGTTAGACACTCTGAATCACACTGCTTTTTAGAAAAAGTAATACACAGAACAACTTAAACAAGACGGCAGAGAACGGCTTATTACTTTGTCCATGGATGAAAATGCATTTAAATAAACAAATGTAGCTATTGCAATGTTAACAGAATGTATTATAAGTAAGAAACATAAGGCTTTGACCAAAACATCTGAGAAAATAATGGCCCTGTTTTACAGACGAGGTTTAGCTTAAGCCAGGACTAGACCTTAATTAAATTAGGATATTTAAGGCACCTTAGAAAAAAACATTAGTGGTTTAAATCTTGAGATAAAACAATGGCACTGACATAAATAAAGTGAGGGAAATAAATACTGTATATGTTTTAACATATTACAAACAATATTTTAAATAATAACAATATTGAAATATAATAAGACATACAGGCCCAGTTTCACAGACAAAGCTTAAAGCTAGTACCAGACTAAAATGAATGTGTGACATGTCTTAACTGAATATAATTTATATAACCCAGAAATAACTTTAAATAAATCAGTGCCATTGTTTTGTCTCAAGATGCTCACCAGTGATGTATTCTTCTAGGCATTTTTATAAAAGCGACATAAATATCTTAGGGATAGTCCTGGCTAAGTCGTGTCTGTGAAACCGGGCCACAGTTTTTTAAGATGTGTCAGGGTAAGTTATATGTAGGTTTTTTTACAGGTCAAACATTCATATTGTCTGGGACTAGTCTTATAGGCATACAGTTGAAAGAAAAAGTATGTGAACCCTTTGGGCTTACTTGGATTTCTTCATAAATTGGTCATAAAATGTGTTCTGATCTTCATCTAAGTCACAACAGTAGAGAAACACAGTCTTCTTAAACTAATACCGCACAAACATTATACGTTTTCATGTTTTTATTGAACACAACATGTAAACATTCATAGTGCAGGGTGGAAAAAGTATGTGAAACCCTAGGCTAATGACTTCTCCAAGAGCTAATTGGAGCCAGGAGTCAGCCAACCTGAGGTCCAATCAATGTGATGAGATTGGATGTGTTGATTAAAGCTGGCCTGTCCAATAAAAAACACACACCAGTTTTGAGTTTGCTGTTCTGAAGAAGCGTTGTCTGATGTGAACCATGCCTCCCACAAAAGAGCTCTCAGAAGACCTACGATCAAGAATTGTTGACTTACATAAAGCTGGAAAGGGCTACAAAAGTATATCTAAAAGCCTTGATGTCCATGTGTCCACGGTAAGACAGATTGTCTACAAATGGAGAAAGTTCAGCACTGTTGCTACACTCCCTAGGCGTGGTCGTCCTGTAAAGATGACTGCAAGAGCACAGCGCAGAATGCTCAATGAGGTGAAGAAGAATCCTAGAGTGTCAGCTAAACACTTACAGAAATCTCTGGCACATGCAAACATTTTTGTTGACAAATCTACAATAAGGAAAACATTAAACAAGAATGGACTTCATGGGAGGACACCACGGAGGAAGCCACTGCTGTCCAAAAAAAACATTGCAGCACGTTTGAAGTTTGCAAAAGAGCACCTGGATGTTCCACAGCACTACTGGCAAAACATTCTGTGGACAGATGAAACCAAAATTGAGTTGTTTGGAAAGAACACACAACGCTATGTGTGGAGAACAAAAGGCACAGCACACCAACATCAAAACCTCATCCCAACTGTGAAATATGGTGGAGGGGGCATCATGGTTTGGGGCTGCTTTGCTGCCTCAGTCCCTGGACGGATTACTGTCATCGATGGAAAAATGAATTCCAAAGTTTATCAAGACATTTTGCAGGAAAACTTAAGACCATCTGTCCGCCAACTGAAGCTTAACAGAGGATGGACGATGCAACAGGACAACGACCCAAAGCATAGAAGTAAATCAACAACAGAATGGCTTCAACAGAAGAAAATACGCCTTCTGGAGTGGCCCAGTCAGAGTCCTGACCTCAACCCGATTGAGATGCTGTGGCATGACCTCAAGAGAGCGATTCACACCAGACATCCCAAGAATATTGCTGAACTGAAACACTTTTGTAAAGAGGAATGGTCCAAAATTTCTCCTGACTGTTGTGCAGGTCTGATCTGCAACTATAGGAAACGTTTTGTTGAGGTTATTGCTGCCAAAGGAGGGTCAACCAGTTATTAAACCCAAAGGTTCACATACTTTTTCCACCCTGCAATATGAATGTTTACATGTTGTGTTCGATAAAAACATGAAAACGTATAATGTTTGTGCGGTATTAGTTTAAGCAGACTGTGTTTCTCTATTGTTGTGACTTAGATGAAGATTAGAACACATTTTATGACCAATTTATGAAGAAATCCAAGTAAGCCCAAAGGGTTCACATACTTTTTCTTTCAACTGTACTTCACCCAAAAATCTTAATTCTGTTATCGATTGCTCACCTTCCAGTTGTTCCAAATCTGTATAACGGTATACATTTCTTTGTTCTGATGAACACAGAGAACGATATTTCTATGAATGCTTATAACCAAACAGGGCTGCGTATCCCGATAATGATGGATCTTAGCAGTGAAGAGCGTTTTCTACGAGCGATTTTGCGAATGTTTTTCATCGGTTCACGTGCGTTTCCCAACAATGCACTTAACGCAATCGCAAGTAGCAAAGCTGTAAGTGCTACTTACGTTTGTCGCTAACCGTTTGACAGGTGCTGAAATGTCACCTTAGCCTACACAGGCTCCCTTTTTGTATCACGTGCTTGTTTTCGAAATGTTTAGGCTAATTCTTTTCACCCGATTTGGATGTGGTAGGTCAATGTTCTGTAATGATATCTTAAACATTTTTTGTGCAATGTGTAGGCCTAATGCTTTTTCTATGTGTAGACAGGACTTATCTACTGTAATTGTGCAATGTATTTAGCACGTTAGAAGGAAAATTAAAAAGTTATAATCAAAGTTAAAAAAAATGTGTAATGTACACATACAGTACCAACACTTTATTAATAATAAGCACAAAGTGTTTGCATTATGAATGTGAACCTTTCAATTATAGAGAACGATAAAAGGAAGAGCTAATCAATCCATTTTCTCAGCTGATCAGGCATTCAGTTTCATTGCCTTCTGCATTTGTTGGGACATATGATAGGCAGTGTGTGATATTTAAGGTTAGTAACAGCATGAAAACCTTAAATCACATAAGTAATTAGAGGACAGTTCACAATAGTCTCAAAGAGGAAATCATGTCTGCACTATAGACCAGCATGAGAAAGACAAAGACACTGACACTGACAACCACCAAGTAAGCATATTGACCATTTCTCTTTTAAACACAACATTTTAACTTTGAATACATGTGAAGTAACTTTAATACAGCAATCCAGCAACAAACATGCATCTCTTGTTAGAACCAAAAACTTGCCCATACTATATATTTTTTATTTTATTATTTATTATTATTATATTAATTTTTATTGATTATTATTGTATGTTCAGTTGTTTAATTTTTATTGGTCTCTATTTTTTATAAATTTAGTTAAGTTATTTAAAATAATTAAACAAACAAAAAAACAAATCAATAAAAACATGACAAGTCACATGTTGGCGTTTAAGTGTAATTCTCTGGTTGTCCTGCAGGTGACCTTCTTACGATGCACTAGAGCAATCGTAGATCTACGATGATTTTCAAGTGCTACTTAAGTCAAAATGCTTTTGTGTTCAGAATATTGTGTTCTGGGGTATTTAGGAAATCAATTAAATGTAGTGTTAATGTCACCCCAAAACGACTCATTCATAGTTCAGCAATGATATTTATGTGTATTGTGCAGGTCGGCACCTGATGCACCATGCTGTCTCCATGCCGTCTCCTTCCTGGAGACATTGCCGTAAAACACAGGCTGCCCGAGAACAAAAGCACTGCAGGGATGCTGAAACTTTACAAGACTGAGACATACAACAGCTCCATTTGATTCGAACACATGCAACTGAAAATGATCAAGATGTAATATAGTACAGTGATATGTAAGAACTGAGAGTGACACATGATATAACATGCTGAATGTACTTGGAAATACATTTTAGGAAACCTGTTTATATCAGTGAACAAGATGAGAATAAAATGGTCTTTTGAAGAAAGAACAGAAAGAGACAAAGCGTGGCATGTTAACTAATTCGATTGATTGATTTATATTTATTTTAATTAGATTTTTAGATTTAGAGTAATGTTGGAATGATGCATTTTTATTAAATATGAAACTACTACATGATTATAATTTATATTAACAATTGCTACTTCAGTCAAATATTGCTGTAATAAATGTTGCCTTGGGATGAACGGATTAAAGATTATTATTATTATTATAGTATATTGTGGTTTTCTTACATTTCTTTTATATTTGTGCTATTTTAAGAGTTACAGAGTTTTCACCTATAATAAGCTTACTGATATGAATAGAACCTGCTTGTTTAAAGACAGTAATGAACAGCCAAGACACTAGTAACATAATTTATTTCAAAACACATTTCATTCGGACAAAACAGAAATGGCAGATTTATTACTTGTTCAGGTGACATTTTATCAGCTGACTTATAGGACTGACCTCTTACTTACATGTCTATATATGATGACAGATCCATTCTGATGTAGTGATCACAGACAACCAATATGATCACATTCATCAAAGCAGCAAAGGCCGAAGTACAACTCGTGTAAAGAATTTAACTTCGCAAGAAATCTGCAGTTTTATGTTTTCAACCGAGATAGCGATAGAGAAGCAAGTAACGGAATGCAGCTTTAATAATTCTGAATACGTACAGACTGCAGCTGTATTTAGTCTTTGCTTCATCTTGCTTATTCCTGTTCTGTACACACGCAGTTCATTCATTTATGGGAATAACAGTTGAGTTCTATCCTGAATCAACTTTCGAAAAACGCAGGTATTAACAAGCACATTTTGAAAAAATCTAGGCAGTGACTACGGCAGGGCTAGTCAACTCAGGGGAAGTGAGCTGTATAGTTCAGTTCCAACCCATATCCAAAACACCTGTTTATCATTTTCAAGTCGTCCTGAATACTTTGATTAGCTTGGTCAGGTGTGTTTGTGGTTAGCCTTGGTGTTCAGGAACCAAACTGTAGTTGTTAATAACGCATTAAAACATGGATCAGAAATGTGTCTTCATCTGTATGCGTGTTGCAAGAAAATAACAGTAAAAAACTATTTTTTCATTCTGACAAGGGAATAGCAGCTCTCTTTACGAGCCCTGCGGTTATCTCTGTAACAAAAACAAATAACAGAAATAAAAGAGTGGTGATTGTTCCAAGTGGTTTAATTTGTGCTTTATGTAATGATCCACATATTTCTGGAAAAAAATACGGTTCCAGGTCGACAATTCATAATAACATGATAATTATATATTATTTTACAACAAATAATTATAATTGTAGTACAGAACATTTCATTTTCTGATGTTTCTGACATTCCAGAAATGACATTTGCACATTCGCAGTACAAATGGGGTTATTGGGATTTTGGACATAATTTGACCAGTGGTTCTCCACAAATGAATGAGTAGATTAAAAGTGGTTGATCTTATATAATAAGTCATGTTGAAGAATATTATAGTCTATAAGTGCTTTCTAGGGAAATTCCACTAAACATGAACTATAACAAAACAAAGACTGAGTACTGTAACACTTCCTTCAGTGCAGACCTTGACAAGATTCAATCCTCAAGAATAAATAAACTGTAGATCACAGCACAGAGAACACACGACTAAGGACAAAAGTTTGGCTGCGAGGATGTTTGTGACCTGGTTGATTCATCAGGCTCATCTATGGGTTCAGAGACTCCTCATGTTTGCGTTCCAGCATTCTCACACAGCGTGGACATGTAGTAGAGTTATCATAGTAACAATCCCTGAACAGCATGAAAAAGCCAACATAACACAGTTAATCTAAACATACATTGACATTTATTTCATTAAGGCAAACAAGTGTAGAATCTAATGTAAAGTGGCCATATACATATGATTGTCAACAGACCTGTGGAAAACAGCAGTGCATTCATGACAGACAGAGGTGTGACTGTCAAATGGAAAGAGAATATCACCCTCTTTACACAGTTCACACATAAAACCTTTGGCTTGGCATTTCTAATAGCAAAGAGATAAAGAAAGGTGACAGAACATGTCATTAGATAACATATTTAATTTATGAATTCAATCGTTTTTATTTTCATTCTAGTTCACATGTGTGCTTCTCACCTCACAATCCAGTTTTATATGTTTGGCAAAGGTTGTGTGAATCTCAGTGAGGGAGCAACTGAGACGCCCGCTGGAGGTGTCAATCAGGTCCTGTAAACTGTACATGTCATCATTCTCAACAAAGTGCTGGCGGTCCTGAAGCTGTGACATAATCGAAATTGTAAGAACAATAATTGTATTTTTAAGCGATGTTATTGTCAAATCATGTAGATTTCAACATTTCTAATAGTTTATACAAATCCACAGGTGCTGTGATGATATTGTAAGTTGCCTATGAATCCTACATGCTCACATTGCATGATTGTTAACATGGAATTTTGCCTTCCTGTTTTATACCACTTCTAAGGAATTATGGGTCATGTAGAATTAAAACAACTTTTATTTTCTAGTGAGGAAAGGTTATAGTTTGTAGTGTTTATTTTAGTATTAATTAACATTTAACATAGTACATTAACATTTATTCATGTAGCAGATGGTCTTATCCAAATCAACTATACACCCCTTTTTGGCCGACGTCACGCTTACATCACGGCGTTAGATGGAGGCATTACAAAAGGGAAAACTGGAGGGGGCCAATACAAACCAGCACAGACTCGGCTACATAAAGAGTTTAAAATCTATATAAGAGGATGCTATTTCCCCGTGGTTGTTAAATGGTTTAAATGGATAGAAATTCAAATTCCTCTTTCTTGTATCGGTGCTGAAGTGACCTTTAGGTGCAGGATCATAAACTGGGTGGCCCAAATATATATAGAAATAGTTAAATAAATTGTGACCCTCGATCACAAAGCCAGTCTTAAGTTGAACGGGAAAAAATTTAGTAAAAGACAAAAATACATTGTATGGGTCAAAATTATAGATTTTTCTTTATTATTTCTCCTGACATATTTCTGGTCCACATCCTCACAGTTAATCTACTTTTAAACATATTCTCACGTCGAAGCTGATAGCCTGGTGGTAGTGTTCCGACATATGGCGCTGTTGCGCACAGGGTGAACCGAGTTTGAGTTCCGGCTTGTGGTACTTTCCCAAACCCAAACCCTCTCTCAACCAATTTTCTTCCTACAACTAGACTCCCATCTGATCTATCTGTAATACTGATAACAGTAATTATTTACCTGTAAGGGATGAATTTAACTTACTGTGATAATGTAAAAGGTAGATTAATCTGTCAATTTGTCTAGAATATCTAGAAAACAAACATAAACTAGGACAGATTGAGAATTGAAGTAAAACGGGAGTATAAATCCATACCAGGATGTAATCATGATGGTAACTATGGTGACAGAACTGACAAGAAGGTTGACAAGACATGATAAAAGGCAACTTGGTTCAAATGACCTGATCTGATTTTTCCTCTTATGTGGCTCCAACTGCATATGACCGAGAAACGTGTAAGCAGGAAATATGCACATGGATTCTGAACTCAATTGCTATGTGAAAATAAACTGGAAATGAATGGCACACACATATTTGCATCTGCACTGTCGCCTGATGGATCGGATAATGCGAGTGTCAAGAGTAAGCGGTCTTGAACAATGTTAGACACCGACTGTGATCACACCACTCCTTTCAAGACAATTTCTTTTCTGGCACATTTACATTATTGAGTCTTCAATGGTGCAAAGTTTTGCTGCTCAGTGAAATCTCTACCCACAATATCTGGCCGTTTTTACTTTCTTGACAGCGTAAGCTTTTCAGAGTCAGCAAGTCTACATTGGATTGTTTCACCAGGTGTATAGTGTAAATGCAGATATCATTTTTAAAATGCTGACCTTGGTGTTTAGGGACTTATTCCCAAACTCACCTGCAGCAGTAGTCGATCCTCCATGGCCTCCTTACAGGTGATGAAATATGGCTTCATGAGTAAGATGTCTTGACGTAACTTCTGCAGTGATAGAAATATCATAGGATTGATTTCATTGGATATCTTTTTTTAATGTGCAACGAATACACCTTGCCCATAAAAACGAAGTAAAAAGCAATGAATCTACAATAGCAAAATTTCTGTCTCGCTCTTTATTTTCATCAAGACTTGGAAAAATAAGAGGATTATTGAAAAAGAAGGTTTATTTTTTAATTAGTCCTGCCCTGAGCAAGTTATTTCACTTAATAAAAGTTAACAAAGTTCATTCTAAAATGTGAATTTTTGAACCACCAAAAAAAGACAATTCCCTTGCAGATGTAATACTTATACTTTTTTTATTATCTTGTAGCAAAGTACTCTATTAAACCAGTCTCTCATTACATTCCTGTAGTGACATTAGCTTTTGTTTTACTCAGAGAAGATGCAGCAGCAGTTTAAACTGGGTCATCTCACCTCACTCTCTTAAGGACTGTTATATTTGCATTATATCAATTATATTCCATTTTCGTTTTACTTTTGATTTAAGATAGATATAGATTTATTTTCAATTTATTTATTCACGCATTCAATGTGCCAACCTGAGGGCGCTATGTACGCCCAATGTTGTCTGTCAATCTGCGTAACACAGTGCTGTGGAAAGTTTCAAAATATTACATTAAATAAATTGTGAATAAAAATAGATAATATTATGATGATCATTATTACCGTTATATTCAAAATTAAGGTACAAAGCAGTTTCTAACAGATACAGATCTCTGATGCGAACAGGAATACATCATCATTCAAACATTCCGAAAACTGAAAAACTTCAGACACAGTATGCTCAAATAGGCAACCCTCCCCCAAACTCACAGCAAAAGTGAATTACTGCAACAGATAAGACTTTGGATTCTGGGAGCATGTTTTTGTTTTCGCGAAACCATTGGTATCTAGCTAGAATTTCTGTGTTTCTTAACACCCTAAAAAACAATTAAAACTCTTAAGGCACATTTACTCACAAGAGTAATGATAACTAATACAATTATTCTTGAAATGAACGTTGTTGAAAAGAAACTTATCTAGCAGTGGTGTAATACAACTTATACAACAGTTCTCTGGTTCTTGAATCTGATTGGGTGAGAGCCATGTGATATTCCACAAGGATCACCACTAGAACTGACTGTTGAACAGCTTCACTGACTATTTGTATCACTCCGCCACTAAACTAACTCTGACTATGCTGTCCTCGCAACTACGTTACTCTAAAGAAGTTAGACAGCAAGCTAACAAGCAAACAAACACACACACACACACACACACACAGAGCAGTTTATCCTTTCCAGAATGTTTACTTCTGTGATGCTTTCTAATTGTTTTCTAAAACAGGCATACAATAAACAAGATAATTGGACGACAGTATCATATTATGCATTTAACTTCCAAGAATCAATGTTATGTTAACACATAATATGAATGCTTTCAGATAGTACATAAACTCACAGGCATATATTTCTCCAAGGCAAAGATTGTTCACGTGGTGAACCGAACCCAATGCTGTACAATGATTGGGATCTAAATCTCAACACTGCATGTATTGAATAACAAATTTCAAAACTGGAAACGGCCACTAGGTGGCGACTATTCCTCATGATAATGGAACACAACCTTAAATTAGTACAAGTGGTAGTAGTACCTGACAAGAAGGCTGTGAAGAGAGCATGCACGGCTGTTGGGTGTTTAGCCTGCTCTGTTCTGAACTGAAGTGAGGTTAGCTGCAGCTAATGTTATTTCTACACACAGCAATATAAACAAAGGTGCATGTTCACTGCTTGAATGGATCATTGGTCGGTATTTTTATGTTTTTGATAGTGGTGGGCATAGATTATTTTTTTTAATCTAGATTAATCTAGATTAAAATGGCTCATTTGAATTCTGCCGAAGGCATTCAGAATATGTGTGCTACTCAAATAATGACTAAAAGTAAGTCTTTGAGAACGGGTGTCTCAAGCCAGGTGGCACATTAGACCAGGGGCTCATCTCCTGTTTCCAAAATGCATCACAAACTGCTTGAGAAAGCTGTTCTACTATGATAATTGGTGATGAAAATTAAATTATGTTCAATAAGATGAACTTGTGTTTACTTCCGCATTAGCTAAGGGATGATTTGCGTTTAGGTGGTACTTGAGACTGGAAGAGCCCCTACAGTACATTTACATTTAGTCATTTAGCAGACGCTTTTATCCAAAGCGACTTACAAAGAGTGAGGGAGCAACAAGCGATATGTCATACAGGAGCCATAATACATTAGATCTCAATACAAAGTTACTGGTTTCAACTAAAGCTAGACCACTACCTGTTGAGAGAAAGTTTTTTTTTTAAACCAATTCCGCATTGCACAAGGTGCAAACAACGTTAGTCTTGTCGATGTTTCTATTGGGAAGCTTCTTAAAAATTAATATTCCCTGAAGCAAACCCGGCGGCTTCATAGCTGCATCCATGTTAGCACGTCACGTTTAATGCGGTAATTTCACAGTAACGTTATGTTGTGTTCAGACCAAACGCGAATGGCGTGTCAAGCGCGAGTGATTTATATGTTAATGCAAAGAGCCAATAGACCTACTTGCGGCGCGAATGAAGCCCTGGTTATGAGATGATGAGGCGGCTTCTGCTTCCGCGAATGACGCGAATCACGCGAGTTGAAACATCTCGTTCTCGCCCCGTACAGTGCAGTTAAGCTGGTATACATCCGCGCTAAAATATCAAGGTGAAAGTCATCATAGCTTGCGTAGTATAGACCCAGCTCCCAACCCAACTTTGAGAATAGATTAACGGCGACATTTTTTTTATCGCACGATAAGAGTCTCACTGCGTTAACGCCGTTAACGCTGTTAACGGCCCACCACTAGTTTTTGACTAAAACACTTTGAAGTATAAGTAGTACAGTTTTTACAGGAGTGTGCCTTAAAACAGTTTTCAAAACACTGGTTAAACAGGCTCATTCTGATTTTCTCATCCTCTGAATTGTACTTAACTTGCTCTCTTTAATATCATTTATATTCAGAAGAGGGTTAGAACAGAATTATACTTTTAATACTACAAAAAAGATCTACAACGGCAAAGACTGCAACGGCAGCAGCAACATTCCCAGTAGTCTACTCAACATCAGCTGCTCCCTGAAGGTTATAGCAGTGTTTTAAAGCATATTGCCTACATCTTTACATTTACATCTTTATGCATTTGGCAGACGCTTTTATCCAAAGCGACTTACATTGCATTGCCCTATACATACTTAAGTATGTCCAATCCCCTGGGATCGAACCCACAACTTTGCGTTGTTAACGAAATGCTCTTACAGGAAACTACTTACAGGAGCTACAGGAAAGCGTACAATGCAATATGTCAAGACATGTTTATTTCTAATAGTGACCATGTTATACACAGTTAAATAACAGCTGGTATTCTGTATAACAGAGAGGAAACCTTAACGGGACATTTCTTTTTCCTACTATGGCAGTGAATGTTGTTGTTTTCAACAGAACAAAAACATTTATACAGGTTTGGACTAACCTGAAGGTGATTAAATGATGAATTTTAACTTTTGGGTGAACTATACCTAAAAGGTTTGGACAGTTTTTTTTCAATTCAGTTTCAAATCCCGTATTTATCAAAACTGCATCATGGCATTTGCTGCTGTATCAATAGAGAAGCATCCGTATTGATACATGTATCAGCAAGGAATGAATAACCATATACAGTATTGCTGTATTGATGTTGTGAGCACAGCCCTATTTTAAGGCTTGTTCCATGTGCCCCTTTTATACTTTGAGCACCTGCCCAATGAAAGGTCTCTGACCGGCTCTGCTCCTACTCGAGCAATATTGCATTCATATGTTTGACTAAATGTAAACGTATATGATGATCTTTACCGATTGTTTGACGAATAACCTGCTGGTGTACTCCACATCTTATAAAATACATATTTGTTGTAACTTTGATAAACAATATTTTATTATTGCTCAAGTATCGTTGAATTTTCACTTCTCTGGTATTGAGCGAGTTAAATAACTTCACGCCTCTGACTGGTTTATGCAGGACTGCACATGATCACGATCCATCCGCTCACAGCCGTTTTAATTGTTCAAATAAATGTTGATGTTGAGTGAAGTCAATTTTTGTTAATACTCACTCTGATTTCCACCAATTCTTCCACAAAATTAAAGAGCAGAGGGTTTATCTCCTTCAGTCTGAGCACAGGTCTGGACATCATCAGAGTCAGATAGCGCATGGATGAACGACACACCTGACAACACACACACACACACACTATAACCAAACTTTCTTAAACATTCTTGAACAAAGTAAAACAGTTTAATTTAACTATTGCTTAAGACTATGCATATGATGTGCACCTTTTAACATGTACGTCCAACTACATGCAATAGGTACTAATAAATAATGCAATAGCTCATGGTGTGGATAGAGTGTGGTAGTGGTTTTGTTTAAAAAGAGAGGAAAAAATGCTTTTATAGTCTTTTCTTAGTGAATACATTCCACTCTGGTTAAACATAGAACTTTGACTACAGTGAATCAACAGGGAATGAATGAATGCTTTCTTGCTATTGTAACAAGATGTGTTGGCTTAATGAGGTACTAGACACAACAATGTAAAGAGGGTTTTCTTTAAATACCGTTAATGTACTTTCTTCTTTTAATTTAAAAAACACCGATATTTGCTAGCCATGGGCCACATAATCTACACTGTTAAACCTTGCTGTAAATTTCAGGGTAAATAACTTTAAAATAGGCAGTGTTTAGCAGTAACATTGGGAAACAGTATTTTACTGAAACATGAGATGCATTTCTGTAGTGCAATAATATATTACAGTTAATTACTATATAAACACATTACAGATAACAGCTGTAATATTCAGCTGTAAAATACAGCCTTTTTTACTACACTGTCACTAATTGCAGCACTATTTATTGCCAAGAGTAAGATTTTCAGGTAGAAAACAAAGATTTATGCATTAACACACATGTATGTGCACTGACTGCTTAATTCTTAACGCAAAGGTGTTGCCCCTTTAAGGGCAACCAGGTGTGTGTGATCTCTGAGTTTATGTTCTTTTGCTTGTGCTGTGTTAATTATCTTAGTGACTGGATTTTCATGGTTTAAAACTTAAAATGGAATCCCCAACAATGAGTGAGTAAACATTTCAAATATTTAGAAGTTTTTTTTTAAATATCCTGCAAATGTAGGTAAAGTTAATCATTTCTTACTATGTGCTCCGTATCTTTTGGTTCAAAAAAGCTACCTGTTAGCTAGCTTTTAGCATCTCACAACTTTCAGTATCCCATAGTGTTGAACATTATTTTTTATCAGCAGCTGACCCCAACCGCTTGTTTCTTTATTTTTCCTGTTTATTTTTTATTGAGTAGTAACATTACCCACAATGTACAGATGTAAACTGTGCGATTTGCCTTTCTGCCAACTCTGCCTTTTTATATACATTACTGCAAATTTTCAGTTTGACCGTGGAATGCAGCAGTGCCCTTGTATGTTTAAGAAATTCTCCTCATTAAGGTCACATATGCACAGAAACCACAGGCAGTCACAAACACAAGACACACATAGGCATCCACAGGCTGTATTCCAATGTCAGCTTCCAGGGTGTGAATTTGTGGCTAGTAATTTTTCACCGTTGAAGGTTTCTTGAAATATTTAATAATACAATTATTTTAACGCATAAAGAGGTAATTCAATTCAATTGTGCTGGGTTACTACCAGTTTGGAATAACATACTAAACCAAATCTACAAATGATTGGTATTGTTTTTGTTTTGATTATTTATGTTTTTTTAATACTTTTTATTTCATTTAAAGAATTGCCCATTTTCTATGTATTTGAGTGTGTTTGTATAAAATTGTAAGTGAATATTTTAGTTTTTTGGTTACATGTATTGTTGTGACTACTATTTAATTTGCAAAGTTGTGTTGAAAATATGTTTAATGAATTGATACGTGACAAAATTTCTGTTGTTTATTTATATATTTTTTTATATTGAAAAAGAATGTATTTGTTAAGATTTTGACTGATCTTTGCCATATATGTCTATATACACACCCATACAATACAGTGTTATTATTTTCTATATTTTCCTTTTATTTTGTTTATACTTATTTATACTTTGCTATACACTAGCAGTGGATGTTTTATTTCAGAATAACATTCAGTTTTGTTGAATTATGTGATTTGTTTAATTGTCGTATGTAATTATGGTTCCCTTTCTGTCGGTCTCTCGACGTTGTGTCGAGAACGACAGATGGGGTTCGCCCTTGAGAACCAATCAACTCTGACTACTATAGAAAAGGCCAATGAAATTTGGCGAATGAAATTTGCATGCCGGGCTCCGCCCCCGGATATCCGGTATAAAAGGAAGCCGGCGTGCAGCATTCATTTACCTTTTGTTCTTCAGAGCCTTCGCTCATGACTACGAACTGAACGAATTCAATGAATTCTTCGTCTTCTTCTACTGGCGGATCTACGACGTGTAGCAGCGGATCGTCCCTACCTGCAGCGACCTTCCCCTGGGCGTCTCGGCAGTTCCGAGGGTGTGAGATTTATCTAAAAGTCCTTTTCAGGACTGACTGAGCATTCTCCAGCGCAGCTGTTCTCTTTGGTGCGGAAAGGAATGGATACGATCGCTGCATTAGGTGTGTGGGCGTCCAGCACACTGAAGCAGCGTTCGTTGACACATCTGCCCGCACTGCGGGTAGATTGTCATTCAGAAGTTGCGGTCACGGGTGGCTGTCTTCCTACGGGAACCAGCCACCATTTCGTTTGCTACCAGGGCTGTGACATCTGTGGCTACGGCCCTGATGACCACCCATGTTAGCAGCGTTAGTGATATGGGGAACTCTGCGAACGTAAACCCGCCAGCTAAGTGCTCACGGGCCGATCGCACCCCGATTCGCTTTTCTGAACGTTCCCCAACCGGCGGTGGCATACCGTCCGGATTCTCACGCACACACATCGAGAACGACATGTCCCGCTGTTCTCTTGGGTGCGGCAGGGGACTGACACGATCGCTGCATTAGGTGTGTGGGCATCCAGCACACTGAAGCAGCGTTCGTTGACACATCTGCGCGCACTGCGGGCAGATTGTCATTCAGAAGTTGCGGTCACGGGTGGCTGTCTTCCTACGGGAACCAGCCACCATTTCGTCTGCTACCCGAGCGGTGACATCTGTGGCTACGGCCCCGATGACCACCCACGTTAGCAGCGTTAGTGATATGGGGAACTCTGCGAACGTAAACCCGCCAGCTAAGTGCTCACGGGCCGATCGCACCCCGATACGCTCTTCTGAACGTTCCCCAAACGGCGGTGGCATACCGTCCGGATTCTCACGCACACACATCGGGAACGATGTGTGACGTAGATGAGATGTCGCTCGCAGCATCGGAGGGAGACTGACATCCGACTCTGACGAATCCGAGCTCCACCCCCAGCGGTCGAGTTAGGAGGAAGCAGAAATGTCATTCATGCTAACCCGGGGTTCCGGAGGTGCATGAGGAGCTGTGTAAAACTTGGAGCGCTCCACTCTCGGACCGCTCCAGTGAAAACCAGCTCCACCTCCCTTACTTCCCTCGATGGAGGGGCAGCCAAGGACTGCGTCGAGATCCCCCGAGTGGAACGTCCGCCCGCGGTGCACCTGTGCCGCGGACGGCTACCACCTGGGGGGAATCGGCCACGCCTACGGTCCAAAGCACGTAAGACTTCGGCATCACTGGTGTCGAGGGCTTGCGATGCCGCGGACAAGGCTGCCTCCTCTCTCTTCGCCATGGCCATCCTGCAGGTCCGCCAGGCCAAGGCGTTGAGAGAGCCCCACGAGGGTAAGACCGACCTGGGTATAATGCAGGATCTCCGTGCCGCCGCTGACAGTGCTCTACGGGTGACTAAGGCGGCGGCACGGGCCCTGGGTCGGACGATGTCCACGGTAGTGGTCCAGGAGAGACACCCCCGGCTATACCTTGTGCAGAAGAGTGATACCAAGGAAGTCCGCTTTCTTGATACACTCATCTCGCAGGGTGGGTTGTTGGTAAAGACCGTCGAGGACTGCGCTCAGCAGTTTTTGACGGTGAAGCAGACAGTGGCAATTAACCACATTTTTCTCACCGCGACTCGGCCGCCTGAAGGCCTCCGAGATCCCGCGTGACGTCTGCTTCCCTGCAACCCAGGACCCCTTCGACATCGATTCCGGTTCCTGTGCCCCCACAGGCGGCACCCCGGAAGCAGAGGTCGAGGGGGGAAACCTCCACCCCGTCAGCAAACTTCTCACGAGAAGGGACACTGACGGGAAGACTCCAGGGAGAACAACATCGGGCCCGAACCATCACAGCCACGGCTCTGATCGGTCGGCACGTGACGACTCCTGCCTCGTCACCAAAGCCGGGCCCTTTTCAGGGCCTGGCGCCCACTTACTCACAGAGTTTTTCGGTCTCCCCGGGTGTACTTGCAGCCGATCCCACACTCCACTGGACTGTGCTCGGCGAACCGACCTCACGCCCTGGCCAGGCGTGAGGTCGTACACATACGACAGTTGTCACCACTCTCAAACCGACAGTGCGTGCCATTGTCCCGCCAGGCAGGTAAAAAGGCGGAGCCATCCTTCCCTCCGGGGACCCCCCGCGACAGATGGTTAGCTCCGCCAGCCGACGAACCACCCCCCGTGGAAATGATGAAGCAGACTGCCCCCTTGGTCACCCTGTACAGTCCCTGGGAGCTCAAGAGCTGCCCACACTGTCTCGCTGGCTAATGCGGGTGGTCCGTCTTGGTTACTCGATCCAGTTTCCCAGAGACTTCTGGCAAAACAGGCATCGAGTTCGTCCAAAATCAAGACGTTCAGTGGGTCACAACCTGCACTTCATCATTCCCTAGAAAGACGGCGGGTTGCCATAGGTCTGCGTACCCTGAACAAGCACCTTCACGAGTTGCCGTTCAGATGCTCACGCAGAGGCGCATCCTGACATCTATCAGGTGTCAGGATTGGTTTGTGGCTATCGACCTGAAGGACGCTTACTCTAATGTCTCGATCCCCTCGACACTGCCCCGTTCCCATGGTTCGAGTTCGAGGGGTGGGCATATCAGTACAGAGTCCTCCCTTTCGGTCTGTCCCTGAACTATCTCGACGACTGGCAAACACTCGTGAGATCTGTTCTGTACACAGAGGGACCTGGTGCTCCGGCATCTAGATCGATTGGGATTTCAGGTCAACCGAGAAAAGAGCAAACTCTCCCCAGTGCAGAGCATCCTCTTTCTCGGTATGGAACCAAACTCTGTCACCATGTCGGCGCAGCTGTCCGCAGCGCGCGCCCAGTCAGTGTTGGAACTGGAGGCTCCTGGGACACATGGCATCCTCCGCGGGGGTAATACCCCTCGGGCTGATGCACATGAGATCACTTCAACACTGGCCACAGAGTCAAGTTCCGAGGACAGCGTGGCACACCGGCAGCAGGCGCATGGTGATGACGCCCTGCTGCCGACGCACCCTAACCCCTTGGTCTTCCATGACCTTCCTTCGGGCGGGGGTTCCCCTCGGGCAGGTTACGAGGCACGTCGTGGTGACGACGGACACCTCGCTGCAGGGGTGGGGTGCAGTGTGCAACGGGCACGCAGAAGCGGGGCGCTGGACGGGCCCCCGTCTGCGCTGTGCAATTGCCTAGAGTGGTGTACGCTCACGGTAACTAACACAACTTGCCCGACGCCTCCTCCTGTGGAGTTAGCAGGTGATCCGCTCCCTGCGGGCCACACACATCCCAGGCAAACTGAACCAGACAGCCGACACGCTCTCTCGTCAGTATACGCCTTGCGGAGAGTGGCGACTCCACCCCCGGTCCAGCTCATTTTGGGTGTTGTTCGGTCAGGCACAGATAGACCTCTTTGCCTCCCATGACACCACCCATTGTCGGCTTTGGTACTCCCTGACCGAGGCCCCCCTCGGCACGGATGCCCTGGCGCACAGCTGACCACGGGAAGGGCGGAAGCACACCTTCCCCCCCCAGGAGCCTCCTTGCACAAACACTGTGCAAGGTCAGGGAAGAGGAGCACCAAGTGTATTGGTTACACCACACTGGTCTAACCGCACTTGGCTTCAGAGTTGATGCTCTGAACAGCGACTCCCCCTGAACCATTCCCCTGACAGAGGACCTGCTCTCTCAGGGGAAGGACACGTTCTGGCATCCCAGATCAGACCTCTGGAACACCCATGTCTGGTCTCTAGACGGGACGAGAAAATCCTGAGATGGCTACTCCCCCTCTATGGCTGAGACCATCACCCAGGCTAGGGCCCCATCTACTAGGCGGTCACACGCCTCTAGACGGCGCCTCTTCTCGTCCTGGTGTCTCTCTCTCTCAACGAGAAAAGACCCACTGAGGTGCTTGATCAGGATTGTGTTCCCCTTCTCACGAGACTGGAGACTAAGATCTCCCCTCCAAACTGAAAGTGTATGTAGTCGCTATCGCTACTCATCACGACTCAGTTGATGGAAAGTTTCTAGGGCAACTCGACCTGGTCACCAGGTTCCTAATGGGCGCGAGAGGGCGGAATCCGCCTCATCTCCGCTCCATACCCTCTTGAGAGCCCCTCAGAGGTTCCGATCTTCCTCACCTGAGTAAGACGGCCCTCCTGTTGGTGCTCGCTTCCGTCAAGAGGGTAGGGGACCTCCAAGCATTCTCTGTGTCCCCGGATTGCCTTAAATTCGGCCCTGGTAACTCTCACGTTATCTTGAGACCCAGGCCCGGATACGTGCCCAAAGTTCCCACTTCTCCCTTCGGGGACCAAGTGGTGGACTTGCAGGCGCTCCCCACTGGGGAGGAAGACCCAACCCCATCCGTGTTGTGTCCTGGACCGCACGCAGAGCTTCAGTAGCTCTGACCAGCTCCTTGTTTGTGTTGGAGGACAGCAGAAGGGGAAGGCTGTCTCCAAGCAGAGTCTGGCGCACTGGGTCGTGAATGCCGTTACGACGGCATTTCGATCTCAGAATCTCCCATGCCCATTGGCAGTGTGGGCTCACTCCACCGGAGTTTAGCCACCTCCTGGGCACTGGCAGAAGCACCTCTCTAGCAGACATCTGTAGAGCTACGGGTTGGGCTACGCCCAAACACCTTCGCAAGGGTTAACAACCTTCGCGTAAACCCGGTGTCAGCCCACGTCCTGCGTGGCGACATGTAGGACTGGCATCCGGGGGGGCGTATGCCTGCGAAAGCACCTTCCCACCCTCCAAGAGGTTGGGTCAGTGTGCTATTTACCCTTTTCTTCTTACCCAAACACATGGCTAAGAAAATTGGTACCTCACCAACCTTCCTTCTTACCCAGACTCTGGTTAAGAACAGGCACTCCATCCATCACTAAGCAAGCACCTCCTGGGGGTTGGCTGGGCAGAGCAGCCTTCCCCCTTAGGCCGGGAAACCTTATGACCTATCACAGATAGTTCTAACCGGACCTGTGCTATCGGACGCAGTAACACCCCCACCGTGGGCTGTTCCGTCTGTTATACCCTCATGACAATGGTTCCCACACATGGTAACCCATGAGCTTCCCCAGGTGGACCTCCACCTCGCGGCACTACCCAGTCCGCCCGTTCCATGCGTTTCCTCCAAGGACGAGACCATATCATATCTCCACCATATTCCTCCCCACGGGTAGGAGGTGGCCTCTGCAGCGCTTCTCTGATTAAGAGTTGCGCTTTTCCCGGTGTAAACCCGAGCCGGACGGCCTCTCGCCTGTAGAGAGCTAAGGCCCCGTCCGTGAAAGGTTACCGGTCAGGGCTGTACCCATCTTTCTCCTAGAAAGCTCTGGAACCCCCCGACCACCACACTGGAAGGTTACAAGTTTCACGAAAGCTTCGAGCTGACACGCCCAGGCTTGTTACCGTCGCTTCGCTGAGATTGTGACGCGATACAGCGTTTGTGGCGTTTTCCATAGATAACCCCATCTGTCGTTCTCGACACAACGTCGAGAGACCGACAGAAAGGGAACGTCTTGGTTACGTATGTAACCTCAGTTCCCTGATGGAGGGAACGAGACGTTGTGTCCCTTATGCCACAAACACGTATCGTATTCTGCTGCAGTCGTGAGAGGATCTCAGGCTCTTCAGAACAAGAGGTAAATGAATGCTGCACGCCGGCTTCCTTTTTTACCGGATATCCGGGGGCGGAGCCCGGCATGCAAATTTCATTCGCCAAATTTCATTGGCCTTTTCTATAGTAGTCAGAGTTGATTGGTTCTCAAGGGCGAACCCCATCTGTCGTTCTCGACACAACGTCTCGTTCCCTCCATCAGGGAACTGAGGTTACATACGTAACCAAGACGATTTCCTTGTGTTTTGTATGCATGTTTTGCTAAAGTAATAAATTATGTTTGTTGAAACCTCTTGAATTTCTTTGTCTTTTTAGAAGATAATACCATTAAATAAAATTGCAGCATTTTTGATGGAGCAGAATGACTACAATATTAAATGCACAGAATGTATATGTAGTATTCTACTGTGATTGTGTTGCATTACAGTAAATAACTATCACTACTCTTGCCAGTTATAAGCTGTTATTCTTGATTTACAGTAAAATACTGACAAAACTGTTGCCAGTTAGTCACCGTAAAGTCTCAGTTGCAGTAAAATACTGGCAACACTGTTGCCAGCTACTTACTGTGGAATATACATTACAGTAAGTAGTTGGCAACAGTGTTGCCAGTATTTGACTGTAGAAATGCCTGAAAAGGTCTAACAGTGTAGATGATGGCTTGGTAAATTATTACATTTAATTTAATATTATAAAGAGGATCATAAAATAACATAAATTCATAAATTACTCAATCACCATAAACATATTTAAAAAAGAACATATTTTAGTTTGACTTTGAAGTTTGATGAAAAATGGAGCATTTTTTTTATTGTACCTTGCGGGGCTCAAACTCCCAGTTGTGTATAACTCGAGCTGGAATAATAGCTGTGTCATTCCAGTGGCAGCTGCTGCAGTAATACTGACCCGTATAGTCACACTGCCGCGCCTCACTGGGGATGCCTCCTACACAACAACACAACATTACACAACTTCCTGTGCACACAAGGAAGTCTAAATATCTTTTAACCGCTTCTCTGGCTTATAAAGCAAAACCCTGAAACAAGCAGTTCTGCCAAAAGATACACAAATGATTCAGTTAAAGGGATCATGTGACACGAATACGTGTTTTTTCTGTGTCTTTAGTGTGTTGTGAGTTTCCCATGCATTCATTAGACACATAAAATTGCATAAATAAAAGTGTGGGAACAAAAGATGCATTCTATGTAAAGGTGAATGCTCCCCCAGACCAGCCTGAAACGCCTCGTGTAACCACACACCCACAAATCTACATCAGTTTGTGGTATGAGTTAACTAAGACCGCCCAAATGTACACTCAAGTAAGGTAGTGTACCTGTCATTACAATTGAAGAGGAACCTGATGTTCCAAATATGTTAAGAGGCGTTACATTTCCATCACACGCTAGCAGTATTTGACCAATCACTAGACTCTGGGTAACTGGCCAATCGTAGCACGCCTCGCTTTTCAGAGCCATGAGCTTTGTAGGAAATCAGCACGAGGCAAAGAGGAGAAACAAACATGCATGGTATGTGGAAAATACAGTGTTTTTTAACCATAAATCCTGTATACAGATTGCATGACATCAAAAACATACGATAAAAAGTGCATTTTATAACAGCTAAGGGCGTTGTGGCACGACGCGACACAGAAAGCTTATTGCTTTTATAGAACGGTTACTCCATATGCTTAGCTGTTATATATCACAGTATTTTATAACGGCTTAGAACTCCACTCAGCCAATCAGAATCAAGGACCAGAACTGACGGTTTTATAAACAGAAATCATGGAGCTAAATTTTATATTTGATAAGATCTTTTTTCCATTAATTTCCAGACCTCATTGCCACTTCAAGTTTTAATCGGTTACATTGGCGACACATTAAAGGGCTAGGTCCCTCAAAAATAAGATTCTGCCATTATTTACGTACCCTCACATAGTTTCAAACCTTTATACATTTCTTTGTTCTTTTAAACACAAATAAATGTAATTGTAAGAGTGTTCGCAATTTTAAATTCTGGGACACCAGAAAACTATTTTATCTTTTTTGTTCTGTTGAACACAAAATAATATATTTTAAAGAATTTAGAAAACAAATTTCAAAAACGTTTAATATTTAATTTGTCCTACTATGGTAGTCAAAGATGTTTCAGAACTGAAAATTGCCAACATTCTTGCGAATATCTTTCTCTGTGTTCATTATATACAGGTATGAAATTACACGATGGTGAGTAAATGATGACATTTATCATATAGGCTACTGAAGACTTTTTTTCAAACTTTGAAAACATAAAAAAATACAAGTTGAAGATGTGGCTAAACTTCCTGATAAAACTTATTTTTATTCCTTACACTGCCATTATCACGTTGGTGCTATTTTTTTATTTGTTCAAATAAATTTTGTCAATCCTTGAAGTTTTCCTTAATAATGAATGTACTTTAATTGTTGGGTGTAATTGTATTATAACATGTGGTATTATTTGTGGTTAATTATGATTGCTTTATGCAATAACTGTGTGCAGTCTTAATTTTAGGTTGCTTTTAAAAGAATCTGTCAAGGGGCAACAGATAAAAATTTGCCCATGGTATAACTCTGACTTATTAATGGTTTTCTTGTTGATTAAGTAAGGGATAATTTACAGGCAGCCGGTTGTTATCGCAGAAATGTTATTGTTATTTGAAAATAACAACCCTTGGAATGTCGCCACTGGCTGATCAGAATCAAGCATTCAGTGTAATAATGTTGATTAATGAGCACTGTCCCTAATTAAATAAAAAACATAATTTATTTGGATACACACTTACGTAGAGAAATAGGTGTTCGGCATTCTCCACATCTATAGTCCTGTTTGTCTAGACCAACCTCAGGACAAATGTTGAGTTCATACTCAGACTGGTGGCTGACCTTTGACCTCACACACGGTTTCGTGATGAGATTCATGCACTTGCTATGGCAGCGGTAATAACAACCTGAAATAGATTACAAACAACCATTTAGCATCTTTCAAATGTTGAAATAGAGTTACATGTGCATATAAATATACTACATGTGCATACATGTGGCATGTGTGTTTACTGACTCTATTGGTCTTTGTAAAATTATAACCAGAGTGGAGTGGTACGAATCGGTGTGCAATTCTGGCACTTTAATATTCTAATCATTAGCGTTTTTCTTGCATACAAGAACGTCTTTTGTCATGTTGCCATTCCGGGTCAACAGTATAATCACTGTAAAATATTTTTTTTATTGCACGAGTCATATAAATAGAATTTGTTAAAAGACAAAAGGCCAATGACTATGGAATTCTTTTTGTGCTTATAAAATGAAGGCAAACTTTAAAAAAACTAACAAAAATATACAATGAGAAAGAATAGGAACACTTTGATACTGAAAACAATAAACTCTGTGAAATGTGACATAATTTTTAAATAAACTGAAATAAACTTTTTCTTCACAATTTTTAAGTTTCGTATTTGCCAATAATGGTTTATAAATTCGCTGCTGGATTTTTCATATGCGCTTTCTTAGTTTACATTCACCCTTTCTGGCACAAATCTTACATGTGGGGGGGACTTATGGCGGCTTTACTCTCATTGGCTAGTGATATTTGGATTAACAGATAACAGCATGCAGATCGTTTCACTGTCTATCTTCAGTATCGACTTCCTTGTCAGAGAGCTGTAAATCAAAAACTCACTAGCCAATCAGAGTAAAGCGGCCATAAGTCCCGTACACATGAGATTTGTGCCAGAAAGGCGAACGAAAATCATGAAAGAGCAAAATAGAAAATCTAGGAGCGTATTCAAAAACGATTATTTGCAGAAACGAAACTAAGAAAATTAGGTACAGTACATTCATTTTAGTAATTAGGAACAATGAAGCGCGCAAGCTTAAAATATAAAACTACACTTAAAGCAGTACAGTAAATTGTAAGAGTGGCATAGGCTTATCTAACCTGAGCAGGTGTACCAGGTCTGAATAAGACCCCATATAAGGGTGCTGCACTTGTCACACATCTGTTTGACACTCTTGCTCTTTTCCTTTGAGAAGCGATGCTCTAACACAACTTGCAGGTTAGGCTCGTCTTCCTCTGGATCCTGTACACATCCAGCACAAACATCATTATTTAAGTTAATTGACATGACGTTTAAGACCTTTTCTCACCAAAGATGATAACATCAAACTATTTAAGAGAATACCAAAGTCCAAACCAAAACTATACCAATAACGAAATGACATTCAATCAAAATTCATTTGCAAACGCTCACACATTTAAAAGGAATAAAGTGCGGCATGCAACCTTAAAGATGAGGTAACACATGAAGTTTATGCAAATCACATAGTAAGCTCAAGTAACTCTTTCGCTTGCTGGATGATGCATGGGTGTGCTTTTCAGGGAGTATTGTCCATTAGGGACTAAGAACCCTTGTTACTAAACAAGAATCTATTTTTTTTTAAACATAAACGGAGTAAATCATGCACAGAAATACTATGTCATACGTTCAACTCGTTTCTTGACAAGCTGACCATGATAAGCTTGAGAAGCCAGCACTTTTAACAGTGTAAATAAGTTAGAATGCATGAAATAGCATGTTACCTCCGCTTTAAATAAACATAATGTTAACATCCCCTGTTGTCGATGCTAAAAGTTATCATGCCTGATGTAAACGGCCTCTTAACATGTGTCACCCACCTTTAACTCTTGCAGCTTGAGTCGGAGGTGAATGAGTTTGACCACTGTATCCTTTTGTTTCTCAGAATGTTCCGGCAGTTCTAGTATCAGTCTCTTGCACTCCTCTATGGCCTGTTTCAGATTCTCTATATCAGATTCCACAAATGAGCCCTGAAGGGTTAAAAAAAAAAATATTCTGAACAAAAATGCTGTAGTTATTTGAAATAGGGAAAATTTTACTATTGTGCACTATTGTGTGATTTAATATTTAATATGCATTTCATTTCTAGCAATGTCAATTCTAATCAAAGATCATTTGGTTTAATTTTATTTGTTTTTATATCAATAAGGATATCATATTTTAGAATAAAAGCTTTCCGGTGTAGCGATTTTAGCTGGATGTTAAAATAAGGATGAGTTTAACTCAACAAATAAGATTCTCCACCAGATCTTTTAAGATCACATCCATATAAATGTATACACTATCGTTATCTCATGACCATAAGTAACGTGACTTTACCAAACAGAATTAAGAGCAGAGGAAGCATAGATTGAAACACAGTTTAAGTGACCAGTTTGTGATCGTGAGCACAGAAAACCCATCACAAATGCCTTTATGTTTTTTTATTGAACTCTACTCTACAAGGTAAACATAATGACGATTGCATAAACACAAACAATTACATAAGACATGAAACACAATCACGTAAGGAAGCGCAGAGAGTGAGAGTGAGAGTGAGAGTGAGAGAGAGAGAGAGAGAGGGCATGGCCGTGAGGCAGGTAAAACATGTCTGAAAACCAATAAAATCATCTTTAACAAAGAGGCACGCTCTTAACGCAGCTATTCTATATATAAAATATGATACTTGCTATCTCAGTGTTGGAGCAATATCCGTATGCGCATGGATGGAAATCTTGAATGGAATCAGAATGCGGTCCTGTTGAAACGCTGAGTTTAGGTTCTGAGTCCGAAGTTCCATGGCCTAATCGGACTCCCCAGAAGGGAGCCGTAAACCGGGGTGTCCGTTGGATTGTCCTCCGCAATTCCTAAGTCCCCTGAAGTGGATCGGTGATGGTATTTTTAAATGCATACCTGCCCTGCCCCCAGGTGGTCTGCGCCCCAATGCCATGGAAGTGATGAGGGGGCCAGAGAAAGTTCCTTTGTTTCTCGTGGCGCCTCATTTGCATAGCTCTGACAGTATGGTCAGTTTGCATTTAATACCTAAACTTAGTATGATGCATGCTATGTTTTTATAACATAGCTCATCATATAGGGAATTCAAAGAGGAGTAGTAAAATATGAAACATGCAAGGCATTGAACTGTGAATCATCCCAAGGTAAAAATACATCAAATGAACCCTAAATCTAAATTTGTATATCTAACAGTTACAGACTATTTAAAAATGGCACGAGCGCCAACACACAACCTAGACATTTAGATACAAAGGATAGTTTAAATCACATAAGTTCATATTTGTCAGAGAAGTTTCTCTGGTTAGCCTCAGATGTTAAGTTAGAAATGAGACGGAGACTTCTCAACAATGCTTTGAAGCTTAGGAGTCTTAAATATCCTACAGAGAAACCAAAGGGTAATCACACTTAAAGGTGAGAGTTCAAAACCTAAAACCAGGCCCTGGAGAAAACCAGGACAAAGGGGAGTGAGGGGGTTTATGGCTTTCCTCTCAATGATCCAGTAACTACACAGGGTTCAGTCTAGTGTGTCTTTTGTTTGACAGCTAGCCATGTGCTCTCATGTCATTGTGATTGTAATACAGTTCAAAGTTGGGAAGGAAGGTGGCGGGAACCGTCGAACATTTAAAAAAACGTCCGCACAGCCTGGGGGTATGCATCGACGAGACAAGAGAACGGAAACGGGAGCATCAGGAGCAATAGGGACGAAAGAGGGAAAAATTTTTTAGGTTCGGTTCCCCGACACACTGCCGCTCGGACCTCAGCCCAACCGAGAGGCTCTTCCTTGCGGTGCTATGCTGTGGTGCTGGACGTCTGGTGGACGGCCCGATCCTCCTCGATCTCCAGGCTGCCGGCGATGGCTACTCCAAGTGAGGACAGCTGGTAGCGAGTCCCCCCGTTTCCTGCACCTCATCGTCACGGCTGTTGACAGCAGGATCCCGTGTCACGGCTAACGGCGATGACTCCTTCACTCCCTCCTGGACGGTCGCCACCTCACCTCAGCCCACGAGCACGGCAGCGAGCTCTCCGTCCCAACCGATGCATACTGCTCCAGCACCACTGCCTCAGGCAGCCTCTGGCGGACATCCCTTGTCTGCGCTGCCCGAATTTCCTCCGTGAGATATGCGGGACCGGTGTGCGCACAGCTGATTCCAACTATCACTCACGCCACCGGTCCCGCCCCACGACACTCGTCCAGCCCCGAGAGAGACAGGTCTGTAACTGTCGGGAGTAGAGGGGTCCAATGAGGGTTTCTTCAGTAGGGGCGTGACCTGGGCCTGTTTGAATGTGGATGGAAAAGTGCCGGTGAGTAGGGAGGTGTTGATGATGTGTGTGAGTGCAGGTGTGAGTGTGCTGAATATGGCCTGAAAGAGATCGGAGGGGATTGGGTCAAGGGTACAGGTGGTGGATTGGCTTGAGAGAAGTCTGGTTACTTCAGTGTCCATCAGTGGGGTGAAAGAGGAGAGTTCGATGGTTGAAGTGTGGGAGGTATGTACCAAGGTCTGAGATATCGAGAATTGTTTGCTGATGGATGATGTTTTCTCAGTGAAAAATACAGCGAAGTCTTCCGCAGTCAAAGATGAAGTGGGAGGGGGACGAGGGTGGCAAAGAAAAGAGTTAAATGTCTTGAAAAGCTGTTGAGTGTTAGGTGCATTGCTCACCTTGGTGATATAGAAAGACATTTTAGCTTTGGTAACACAAGCAGAGAAAGAGGAGAGTAGTGACTGGTAGTCCCCTAGGTCTGCAAGATTCTTGGTCTTGCGCCATCTCCTTTCAGCAGCCCTGAGTGTACTCCGTTGTTCACGGATGATGTCAGACAGCCAAGGGCAGGAGGGGGTTGCACGAGCTGGTCTGGAGGACAGAGGACAAAGGTTATCTAGACAGGATGTAAGTGTTGAGCATAAGGTGTCGGTGGCAGTGTCAGCATCTAGAGATGCAAAGTTGGAGGGAAGAGAGGATGTCACTTTAGCAGAGATTGTGCTCGGGAAGAGAGAGCGAAGGTTCCGTCTAAAAACGGGTGGTGGTTTAAGTGTTGTTCATGTAGGAAGGCCCATGTTGAAAGTGATGAAGAAGTGGTCCGAGATGTGAAGAGGTGTGACTTGAATGTTATCTGTGGTGCAGTTACAGATGTAGATGAGATCCAGCTGGATTCCTGATCTGCGAGTACAGGCTGTGACGAGGCACCTGAGGTCGAACGAGGCGGCTAGGGTGTGGAAGTCAGAAGCATAGGGTTTCTCCAGGTGGATGTTGAAGTCCCCAAAGACTACAAGAGGGCTGCCATCCTCCAGGAATGATGAGAGCGGCACATCTAACTCTTCAATGAAGTTGTGAAGAGGACCTGGGGGGCGGTAAACTGCAACAACGCTGAGCTGAGTGGGAAAAGTGATATTAACAGCATGGTATTGAAATGAATAGTTGTTGTATAGGGAAGATAGTGTGGAATATTTCCAGTCATTGTTGATAAGCAAACCTGTGCCTCCTCCTCTTCCGGTTTTGCGGGGAGAGTGAGAAAAGGAGTAGTTTGTGGAGAGAGCAGTGGGTGTGGCAGAGTCTTCAGGACGAATCCATGTCTCAGTAAGACCAAGAATGGGAATGTCAGACTGGCTGGCAAACGCACGGATTAAGTCAGTCTTGTCCAGAGACCCATAGAGAAAGACAGAGGTGTAAAAGGGGAGATGTGAATGCGACGCACTTGAGAGTGTGTGCGTTGCGCCTTCCATCTTGGGTGAGAACGCTGCCTAAAGAGGAGTACAGGAATACATTTGAAACACATGTTAGTAGACACTTAAATGAAAGCAAAGGTATGTTAAGTATACTGATGTGCCTTGCCGGTGTCTTTGCTCAGTGGAGTCGCGCAGGTAGAATCGCAGATCTTTACACTCCTCGGTCTTCACACGAGGAGGCTGAACACGAGGGATGATGCTTATGGTGCCAGCGCAGAGGCACTGCTTAAGTATATGATGAGATTAGCGCGAACAGAATACAGCTGGAACACGCCTTCTCGATTAGCAAAACAATGTCTGAAACGACTTGAATCACGCAGCGATCAACTAGCTCGGTGCTTTTAAGTGCAAACTTATAATGTCAAGCCGCAACAAGCGGTAAACGGCAACTTCACTCCAGTACCAATGCAACAAAAATGCTAACAATTTAGCAATCAGTCAACGAGTAATTAAATAAACAAGCTCAAACTATCAGTCAAAGTGATTAAATAACCAGGCTCAAATAATCTTAACTAGTAACAGGCAACAGTCTAGTTCAACAGTTAAAACAAGGTAACAGGGTAAATAGCAGACTCACGCACTACAGCAGACTTGTGATGACTTATTCGCTTCTCCTAAGTTACTAGAGTAAGCGGGCAGTTTAAATGCACTTACGGTCGCTGGAACACGACTTCTCGATTAGCAAAACAATTATATTGTCATCGTTTCACTTTCTCACCTGTTTCATGTCCCTATTTACTCTCTTCTCTCAAATTCCTCGTTTTCTGTCCCAATTTCCTCTCCTTTATATTCCCTGTGTTTATCTAGTTCTCCGTCAGACTGTTGCAGTTACGTTACTGTGCTTTGTAAATTGCTGTTACCTGTAAAGTTACATTCTTGCTACTGACTTGTATTGTTAACATTGTCAAGTTCTTTAGATTTTTTTGTCTCGCCCTGTCAAGTCTCCTGTGCCGTTTGCTGTTTGGTCTCTCTGGGTTGAAACCCTGCTTTTTGTAGTTTCCCAGCTGGTATTCCTTTTTCTCTTTGGAAATATAAGCCATCCTTGCCAGGTACTCTTTCATATATCAATTATATTATTTAGACATCATTAAAAGGTGGAGATCTGTAACGATTATGCGAAATTTCACGAGCATTTACTATTTATATATTTCACTTTAGATGTAGCGGCGTAAATGCGTTTGCTGTGCGTACGTTCGTTCTATGAATCCGATGTACGCACTTTAAGAAATGATCGTGTAATATAACTTAGGACAAATTCTACGCAACATCTTGTAAATAAGCCTCCAGAAGCGGATTCTAGTCAGCTGTAGCATCCCCAGAGTTGGAGTCCCAGTCAGCTGAAACTTCCACAGAGTAGGGATTCAAGTCAGCAACTAAGGCCAGTGTAATACTTTCAATAAGATCGAAAGAAGGAGACAGGGTTTGCGTGGCTGATACTCAGACTTATTCTTCAAAACACAATATAAAAGTACATAATATCCAAACTTATGGCCCGGGGGCACATAAAGAATCACTCTCGTCGTCTGCTTTGGCACGCTCTTTCCTCTGGTAAGCTTCTGTTGCTCCTGAGTCCTCAGCCGATCTCTCGCTGTCGTCTCTTTCTGTTAGCTTTTACCATCTTCTCGCCAATCACTGAAACAAGACACCGGTCTTTACAATTTGCACTTGACCTACTTACTTCCAGGCGGTTTCCGGTCTCTGTCTCTCCCACTGCAGACTTCGGTAAGCCACGCCCCCCCGCCACAGCCAGTTCCTCAGTCAGCAGATGCTCCCATTGAGCCAGCATTCGAATAAGGTAAAGCACCTCCAAAGCTGGAATTCAAGTCAGCGGCTGCGTCCTCAAGTCCTGTTACTCAGTCAGCAGCTGCTCCCATTGAGACAGCATTTAAGTCAAATGCTGGCATTTATGTCAGCGGCACCCTCCCCAGAGTTCATGTCTAAGTCAGCTGCGATCTTCACCAGTCGGCCACCCTGTCCGCAGCAGCATCCCCAGATTCCATATCAAAGTCAGCTGCTGCCTTCCCTCATTGGCCTTCTTGCCAGCAGTAGCATCTCCCACCTCCTTGTCCTTTGCCCAGTCCTGGCCACCTATTCCAAACCTTCACCCACCCCTCATCCCTGCCCTGAAAAAACACAACATGACTCATATAACGGTTGTCACACACGGACCTCAAGCACTTCTGCGAACGGAGAGAAACAGTTCAAAGACGGCAAAAAGAGCATCCTTTTGGCTTTCTTCATTTTACAAATGCACAATGTTTTGTGGTTATCAAGGGGCTACGCACATCAATCAAAACCCTTGGAATGATATCATACGTGTCTGTATGATGACTAGGGCTGCAACAAACGATTATTTTGATAGTCGATTAATCTAACAATTATTTTTGTTAGTCGATTGATCTAACGATTATTAGACCGATTAATCTACTGATGGTCTATTATTTGACTAATCTGTATGTTTTTCATGATTATTCAGCTTTTGCAACTAGTTAAAACATTGAGTTATACATCATTTACGTAATGAATAAAATCAATTCTGCTTTTAAAATTTGTTTTTATGAACTTGAACCAACTGGTTACTCTCTTTAAGATTGCTGATTCTGTCCAACTCGAATCACACAAATACTCTCTGACAAACAATTTTTTTATGTAAACAAATCTCTTGACAGAAACATTAAGCAGCATTTCTATGACAACAGTTCTGTTTAACTCTTTCCCTGCAAGCATTTTAAAAAATAAGTTGCCAGCCTACGCCAGCGTTTTTTTTACATTTTAACCAAACTTTAATGGCTCACAGTACATTTTCTGTAAAGAATATATGGACAAACATTATGTCCAATGAAAGAACAGAGTCTCAGCTTTTAAACAAAAGAAACCGTATTCTTAAATCTTGATTTGTTCTTTTTTTTTATCACTCCTTAGATGTGGGTAGGTTTCTTCAAAAATGCATCACTTTGATTAAAATATCATTTTGAGATAATTTATGTTTTTTGTCAAAGATTCTGCCCAGATTACACTTAGAACAATCTTTAACAACCGATAAGAAATATATGTTCTAGGTTCTGGGACTCTGTACTTTTTCACAAAGGTGTGTAACAGCGCCACCTGATGTACAACAGTATAAACACTGATTGCAGTAATAACTCGTGGGGAAGACTGGCGGGGGACCGTTTTTTTTTTTGTTAAAATAAATCATCAATGTCGGTGAAAGAGTTAATGAAAAAGAGCAAGAAACATAAGAAAATATTTAAAAAATAAATGCAAGATATAAGACTCCTATCACTAAACGTCCCTCTCTTATAATCATTTTCCTCTCATGTAATACCTAATAGTGTTATATTAATCAAAACAGGCTTGACTCTTAAGCTCCATCAAAGCTTTATACTTTGCAAAACAAATAATTACATTACTGTAATTATATGATTATGATTATTTTTGTTGTTATTATTATTGCATTCTCTCATAAAAAGATTAACCGCTAAGTTAGTTATTTAGCTCTAGATGGAGAACAGTCACCTCTCTCCTGCTCCCGGATGTTTCCTTTTTAAATGCTCCAGCAAGTAGGTTGTGCTGCCGTGAAAGGCAAGTTCTGCCTTGCATGCATTGCAGACAACCGCATTTTTTGTTTTCAATTGGGTAAAGCTTTCCCACACTTCACTTGTTTGCATTCGTTTGTACTTCGCCATAATTCTCACTGTGTGTCCTTCTACTGCGATAGCATTCGGGAAGGCTGCAGTACACTCTAGCGCTACAGTGCCGTAGCGGTCAAATTGTTATATTGCAGGCCATTAAATTACAGTCAGGTCCATAGTTATTGGGACATTGACACAATTCTAACATTTTTGGCTCTATACACCACCACAATGGATTTCAAATGAAACGATCAAGATATGCTTTAACTGCAGACTGGCCAGGTGTGTCTTATTCCCTCACTATCCCAATTACAATGAGCAGATCAAAGGTCCAGAGTTCATTTTAAGTGTGCTATTTGCATTTGGAATCTGTTGCTGTCAACTGTCAAGATGAGATCCAAAGAGGTGTCACTATCAGTGAAACAAGCCATCATTAGGCTGAAAAAAAAAAAAAACATCAGAGAGATAGCAAAAACATTAGGCGTGGCCAAAACAACAGTTTGGAACATTCTTAAAAAGAAGGAGCGTATTGGTGAGCTCAGCAACTCCAAAATACCCGGAAGACCACGGAAAACAACTGTGCTGAAAGACCGAAGAATTCTTTCACTGGTGAAGAAAACACCCTTCACAACAGTAAACCAGATCAAGAACACTCTCCAGGAGGTAGGTGTATGTGTGTCAAAGTCAACAATCAAGAGAAGACTTCACCAGAGTGAATACAGAGGGTTCACCACAAGATGTAACCATTGGTGAGCTTCAAAAACAGGAAGGCCAGATTAGAGTTTGCCAAACGACATCTAAAAAAGCCTTTACAGTTCTGGAACAACATCCTATGGACAGATGAGACCAAGATCAACGTGTACCAGAGTGATGGGAAGACATTTTTACATTTTTTTTGGAATGTATGGAGTATGGAGAAGGAAAGGAACTGCTCATGATCCTAAGCATACCACCTCATCAGTGAAGCATGGAGGTTGTAGTGTCATGGCGTGGGCATGTATGGGTGCCAGTGGAACTGTTTCTCTTGTATTTATTGATGATGTGACTGCTGACAAAAGCAGCAGGATGAATTCTGAAGTGTTTCGGGCAATATTATCTGGTCATATTCAGCCAAATGCTTCAGAACTCATTGGACGGCGCTTCACAGTGCAGATGGACAGTGACCCAAAGCATACTGCAAAAGCACCCAAAAAGTATTTGAAGGGAAAGAAGTGGACTGCTATGTAATGGCCAAGTCAATCACCTGACCTGAATCCGATTGAGCATGCATTTCACTTGCTGAAGACAAAACTGAAGGGAAAATGCCCCAAGAACAAGCAGGAACTGAAGATGGTTGCAGTAGAGACCTGGCAGATTATCACCGGGGATGAAACCCAGCGTCTGGTGATGTCTATGTGTTCCAGACTTCAGACTGTTATTGACTGCAAAGGATTTGCAACCAAGTATTAAAAAGTGAAAGTTTGATTAATGATCTTTTTTTTTTAAATTTAAGATCCGTCAGGGTGTCATTGAGGGGCTCGCAGTCCACTCCTCACCACATGATCACTGGGGTCCCTCAGGGATCGGTGCTTGAACCGCTGCTTTTTTCCATCTACACGACAGCCTTGGGACCCATCATTCGGGCACACAACTTCTTGTATCACTGTTATGCTGACGACACCCAGATCTACATCTCGTTTCACCCAGACGATATCACTGTAGCAGCTCGCATTACAGCCGGCCTAGAAGACATCCCAGCTTGGATGAAAGAGCATCACCTCCAGCTGAACCCTGCCAAGACTGAACTACTCGTGTTTCCGGCACACCCCACGCTGCAACACAATCTCACCATCCAATTTGGCAATACCACAATCACAACGCGGTCATGCCGATATGCCTTATTCAACATTAGAAAGGTTAGACCCAATCTCACCTTGTCCGGGGCCTTGTAATCCCAAGGTCGGATAACTGCAATGCTCTACTTGCTGGTCTACCTGCAAAGGCTATCAATTCACTCCAGCTGGTCCAGAACGCAGCAGCACGTTTCGTGGTCCAGGAGCCAAAAAGGACTCATGTGACACCCCTTTTCATCTCTCTCCACTGGCTACCGGTTGAAGCCTGTATCAGATTCAAGTCACTAATGCTGCCTGCTGGACTATCACTGGATCTGCACCGGCATACTTTCACACCCTCCTACAGCCTCATTAAGAACCCTGCATTCAGCAAATGGGGGGAGTCTTGTATTGCCTTCTCTAAAGGGTAGTTAATTCTCAGTTCAATCTCCTTCACAACTCCTTCCTGGTAGAACATTCTTCATAACTCAGTCTGTGTGCCGCAGTGTACAGCTTTGGTTACATTTAACTATTTTCTCAGTTTCCCATTTCTCTCTCTGGTTTAAGTCTCCCCAAACGGAAACTGCAGAGGATTCTTGCGTTAAATGCTGTAACGCGTACTTGGAGCTCATTACAACGCGTCAGAACCAAACAACTGTGTCTTTGAAAATTAAGATGTGACTGAGCCCCTGTTAAATGATCCCTTACACTACCTGAAGGCAATCACGACGAGCCTGGCAAGGACCATATCAACAACAGGCTTGTTTAACTTCAAGTTGCGCTGCATACACAAATCGAAACGGTGACAATCGAGAGCCTGCAACGCAATCAAATTTCAGAGCGCAGAAAGTGAGTGAAGACATTGTTTAAATAGTCCATGTCACTCTGATTCAGCACAAATTATACTTTATAAAGTAACAAGGATACTTTTTGTGTGCAGACTTTATGAGAGCACCATAGCGCGATGACAGAGCTTCCGGGGTCACCACCTCTGAATGTGTTCTGAAGATAAACGGAGGTCCTAGGGTTGTGGAACGACTTGAGGTGAGTTATTCATGACAACATTTTCATTTTCAAAGTCAATCATGTTTTTAATGTTGTTTTTAAGTCTATGTGGTGTGTTTAATCTACTTTAAAATAACCCATGTACAAAATCAGTTTTTTAAACCATTGCAAAGTATTTTCTTCATAAAACTGCAGTTTACCAAAGGCTCTGTTTACAACATCATAACCCTGGAACAGATTTGAGTCATAAATATGTAAATATGGCGCATAGACTCAGCACTGAAATAGTCGCTGCTGTTTCATCTCTGCTTCTGCCACACGAGTACACGCTGCTCACACGTCTAATGAAACATCTATGTACATATAATCAATGGTCCGAGCTCATACGATTGAATGGAGGCGGGGACTAATTTGCATATTGATGAATCATGTATACTAAATTAAACAAGGGTGTAGAGTTACATTCAAGTCATCTTAAGCCATGAAGAAAATGCATTTTTTTTTTTTTCACCCAAAAAAACTTTTTCTAAAAGCTATTTTAAATTCCTGTATCTGATTTAGGACTTTATATGGAAGTAAAATAGGTTTCAAACACTGAAATATACTTTGAAATATCCTGAAAAAAAACATTTCACATTCAAGGGAAACATTTTTGTCAAGTGATTATTAACTTTTGACTGGTAGTGTATATACTGTAGAATTGATAAGGTGCAAAATAGAAATTCTATCATGACATAATGATAAATATATAACCGCAAAATATATTAAAGAAATGATTCTGGTTATATTTTCAGATACTCCATGCTTTTCAATCACATCAAATAACATTCAAACAGATTAACTGCAGGTTGTCTGCTCACCACAGGTCGAGAGAAGTGGTCTTCAGCCAAGCCGAGGTCCATGGCACGGTCTGAACTTTGAGCTTTGGATTCAGAGGAAAATATCTCTGACCTCACCTCTGTGGACATAACACATTGGTTTGTCATACACTTCTGCACTTTCATTTAAATCCTCTGAGATGAGTTTAAACTGTTGTTTCTTACTGATAACAGTCAATGATGTCAATGTGACACACGTGTGATTTCACACAATCATTAACATAAGTTGAAGCTGTGGTTAACTGACTGCCTTTAACATGTACAAAACAGATGCTGAACTGTAAATAATATTATTATTCATTTAGAAAAATTAGGTTTCAATTTTTCTTTTTTCTGACATTAGCATATAGCACAAACAATGACTGTTACCTCTTGAACAAAAAAATAAACTTTGGCAGCTTACCTTAATGCTGCACTACAAATTAGAAAACAAACAAAAAGTGCTAGACTCTTTATAATCATTGGACAACTCAACAAAAATTATATAAAACCATACATAGACATTTATGATTACTTTTGGACTAACCTGCATAACTATCACAGCACAGCATTGTTGTTAAACTAAAAGAGATGGTATAGAGAACTTCAGATCATAAGTTTGAGCTGCAACTGTTCACATTTGCAGGACAGTTTGGGAAGTGATACGACAGCCAATGCTTTTGTCATGAAGTTTTAGTTCTCTATTCCCCATGACTCACACATCCTTGTTAAACTGAGTGTGGCAAAACCATAAGCCACACTACATACATTAATATAATACTCTTTCTGGTTTTCTTTAACGTTACTTAACACATTTGATGGAAAGTCAAAGTACCCTCAAGTACAATTTCAGAACTGTTAGTTTTTTTTCTTCGTGTTTTTTGAAAAGTTCCTCGCACACATGAGAACGCTGTCAAAACGATCTGGATTTACACAGGTCCCCGAAAACAAATGAGAATACTGCATCATGCATGCCAGGCCAGTAGTCTGCGATGTCACTTGTTAAACACTTCACGCCTGCGTGCATACACATATCCAAGTTTAGCCCAAAAGTGCTTTTTAATAACCCTTTGTTTAAAGTCTAGCGGATATCGATAACGTGTGACCGCTGGTCTTTTGCTGCAGAAATTTTAATAAATATGTAATGTAGCAAAAGCAAACGGACTAGAGACCGCCATCACATGTGCCATTATGCATGCCTATAGACTGTACAAGTAACAAGAATGATTCGGCACGATAGTGGAAAATTAACCAATCCAAAAATTAACCAATAAAGTGCACACACTCAGCAGTGAGTAAAATACACACCGTGAACACACCCAGAGCAGTGACCAACAGTTGACAAACCAACTGACAAACAGTTGTCTTCTTTGCAGAATTGTTTTAATTCAAATGTGTGCTATGGTCTAACAGCAAAAATCTAGAAAAAACACAAAACATGAAGACAAATCTCTCTTACACTGTTCTATATTGCAAGTATAAATATTAATTATATTAAATTATATATTATTAACAGTTTGCCACATCATATGACGCATGTAACATCTCAATAGAAAGTTTAATTACCGTGTTGTGGAGGATATTTTCCCTCTGAGCTGCTGTCAATCTCAGTCCTGTCGAAAGGGTTGACGTGACCCTGACGAAAGCGGGCAAGTTTTTCATTATATTCCATGATAGTGATCACATCTGCAGAGGAAATATGTTGTTATAAACGCATAAGACTAATCTTACATTAAAACTATATGAGTAATACCTCATTCAGGAGCCTTTCATGTTGCATTTACTGCAAACATGTACATTCACAAATTACTGTCACGGTCCTGTATGCCCCCTTGTGTTCCCCTGGGAGTTTTCCCTGCGTTTTCACCCCATGGACTCCCTTACACTGGACCTTTAATTTAATTTACTTAAACCTCCTTGCACCGGACACCATCTTTGATTACACCCGCACCTGAGACGCAGGATTACGATCACACCTGAACCTCATCCCCTGGACACTATAGCTCAGTGGTTCTCAAACTGGGGACCGTGGCCCACTTGGGGGCCCGAGGATGGATCTGGTGGGCCACAGATTTTTTGGCACAATATGACCACCAACCAAAATAATTGATTTTCCAGCATTGTATAACTGAATATGTTTTTGGTGTAATCAAAATTCTAAGTTTAAGGTTATAAGTTTTTATTTGGGGGCCGCAAAGCAATGCATTCTACACAAAGGGAGCCTTACAACTAAAAAGTTTGAGAACCACCGCTATAGCTATGTCCCAGTTCGGGGGCCTTCTTAGGACAGGGACTTAAAAATAAGGACTTGTTCTTCAAATCACGCATCCTCAAAAGTCCAAAAATCAAACTGAAATGAGACGATCTAGCCTCGCAGATGATTTCCTAATTGCGTCACCTGGACACAACAGAGACGTTTCTGACTTTTTTAAACAAATAGAATAATGATACTTTATTTTAGAGACATGTTTATGTAGATTTAAACAGCCCAACAGTATATTAAATTAACCAACCGTAGAAATTTAAAACACAATAATGCATCAATTAAGTTTCATCACATATAATATAAAAACACTGAAATTTTGAACCTTTTTTGTGAATTACGTACTTTTATTTAGCTAATTTATTATTTTAAAATTTCAAGCCACTACATGCGCACAATGAATCTAAGGATAGCCTAAGCTGTGAAGGATACATTGTTCTATCACCAAAAACCCGCGGAAATAAGGTTGCATTTTTATAGAACAGAATTTATTTTCCAGTCTTGTCCAAAGTTATTTTTATGAAGCTTACCAAGTCTATTAATACTCGTAACTTATTGTGTTTTTGTTCATAGGACTTTGAGTTTCGTATCTTTAGTTTGTATTTTATAAATTTTATTTATCATAACTTTACTATGTTTGGACTACTGTAATGCTCTCCTTGCTGGTCTTCCTGCATAGGCTATTCAACCACTCCAGCTGGTTCAGAACGCAGCAGCACGCCTCGTCGTCCAACAGTCCAAAAGGGCTCATGTGACACCCCTTTTCATCTCTCTCCACTTGCTACCGGTCGAAGCCTGTATCAGATTCAAGTCACTAATGCTGCCTACATGTTTATGACTGGATCTGCACCGGCATACTTTCACACCCTCCTACACCCCATCAAGAACCCTGCGTTCAGCAAATGAGTGGAGTCTTGTATTGCCTTCTCAAAAGGACAGTCAATTCTCAACTTATTCTCATTCACAACTCCTTCCTGGTGGAACATTCTTCCTAACTCAGTCCGGTCAACCACATCTCTCAAAACATTAAAAACGACTTAAAACCCATCTCTTCTGTGAATACTTGACAGGCAAATGAAAGAAAAAACAAATCCTCTCTTTCTCTTAACAAGTATCATTCTTGGTATTAGGACATATTTTATTATTGCTAGAGGTCGACCAATTGATCGGCCGGCCGGTTAATTGGACCCATTTTGGGGATTTTTTTATTAATCTGCTTCCGCTGATTGTGCCGCAAATTCGGACGATTAACAGGCAGGTGCATCTGTGAGCAGCTAAGTATTGTTGTGGAACACGCAACGCTGCCTCTTGTGGCAAATAGATTACCACCGGCAAAACACTTTTTTTACAACCTGATAACTTCACAAGAAAATGCTAAGACTTAAATTGTTTTTATACTTCATTCTTAAACTAGCCTTGTATATTTCATGATTAAATATGATGCTAATTAAGAATTCAAGTAACTTTTTGGAACTCAATTGTTAGCGAGCCTTCAACCACATAGTTTATGCTACATTTATGCACGGGTACCAAAACCTGGTGACAAGCCCAGCGGCTAAATTATTTCAATTGTCCACATTGTACAGCTAGATAAACTCGTTATCAATACTGTTTCTGTACCAGAGAATTTCTCTGCCTCAGAGGCTGAGGTTGTTAAAAGACAAAACTTCTGGCTAATACGTGCACGTTAACTTTCCTGCTTAAATGTGTCTGTGGGTCAGACTCTGTTTATACTTGGTGTTAACATCTGTCAAATGTCTGTGTTTTGTTGCCAATCAGGGCGTATGTGCATTTTTCAAACAACACAATTTTATAGCGAATAAACAGTTGCAGGTATAATGCGATGACGTATTGTGTGCTCGTGCTGTACTTCCCCAACGGCTTCAGGGGCTCGCCTTTTTTCAGAAATAATCCTACAGCTTTCTCTTATAAATTTAGTCAATCTAAATACTCCTTAAAGATATGAAGTACTATACGTACTAAAAACTAAAATGAGTTTGGCAGAAACTGTGTGTGTTACCTTCGCTTTAAAATTAATCGTTGCCTTCATAGGGATATACTGTGAAATAAACATTATATATAGCCTGTTATTCAGAAGAATCCATGGCACCGTGTTCAGTGATGTAGCTGGGGAAATGGTTTCATGTGATCATTTTATACAATTTAAAAAAATAAAAGATAAATTTAATACGGTAAAACAGTTACAGCAGTGAAAAATGTATTTGAGATGGTAAGACAAATAGTAATGTTGTGCACAATAATAGTAGTATATAATAATATAGTAAAAACCCTATACTAGTGTAAGGTGGTGGAAAATGTGAGAACAGAAGAACCACCAACCACCCACTGGCCCAATGGCGGAGTCCAAGTGGCATGGCGAAGGCATTCGCGCGTTCTGTCTTTCCAGCGCTCTGGGTTGTTACAGTTAACGTTATTTTAACATTGCGTAATTTATCTGACACCAAAAGATAAGAAGGAAACCTCGTTGAATGATATTATTTGTATTTGATTATCATGAGTGATAATAATCCTGCAATTTGGGTCAGTGTTTGATTCTTCTGCCTTATTCTAAATTACACTCCTTCATCCGATTCTCAGTGTCGCTTAGTATCTCGCGCCGGCCGTTACACGCGGATCTCACGGTCACAAATTCGTCAGTCTTGGTCACTGCCAGAGGTTCTATGACTAGTAATACTCAGAAAGCATTATTTTATCTAGTCCCCTTAGACTATAAAAACTTAATTAAAGTAATGATTATTTCTAACCAGAGGTCATGACCACTCCATAGAGATAAATAGACCAATCTTACTTCCTCTGATGGTAGCTTTGTATAATCATGCCATAGTTTCCTATGTACACTTAGTTAGAATAATATTTCAATAACCAGAGGTTTGAGACTTACCTTATTTAGATTGGTCAGACAACATATGTGCTGTTCTAAACAGAAACATTAGCCCCTACGGTGTAAGTACACTTAAACTAATGCCAAGTAGTTAGCCGGAGCTCTAAAATCTCAGCTGGCGTGCCCCAATGCTCCACCTAATGCAGGATTTTAGTCTGTCACTAATCTGAACGTAGATTCGCGGTAACAAAGGATATAACATGATCTACTAAAGTTCATAAACTCAGAATAATGCGTAACAATTCAAACATGACAATTTATTAGTCAGGTAAATGTTTCTTGCCAATTACAATTCAATTCAATTCAGAGAGTACGAAAACAAAACATCAAATCCTCAAAGATTAGTCTACGAGTCTAAAATGCATACCTGACAATAGAAAAAGATGCGATTGGAAAAAACACAGTGCTGTGTGTCTGAAGGCTCACACACAGCACCATGGGGTTCATCATAGTAAGAATTCCCCAGAACATTTTGCCTGCTTCCCTTAAATACCCAGACCAAAATACCCTTCCTCCACACAAGAACAATTTACATTGTAAAGGACTCTGTCCAGGATCTGATCAGGCCACAAATCGGCATTTGCATGAAGAAACAACCTCAACAGTGAGCAGAATATATTTAAAGCCTCAAGCTATGTTATGATCTGCTCTACTGCTGTGGATATGAGACCATTGTACCAATCGCACTGAGACATTTCAAATGATACCAAATATGCATATGAAGATTCTTTGTTCTTATAAGATATGGTATTTGTCAAATCCAGTTCATGGGTGAGCTTTGAATTGCTCTGAGTTCAGTTGGAGAGAGATGAGAAGGGGGGAAGAGAACAGATGTAAAGGTGTGAGTTGGTAATCATCATTCATTGTTGTATGCTGTCTGAGATGGAGATGCAAACTCTGTGGGAAAATTCATTGTATTGGATGAAGTCCTGTGTTTCCCGGGATATGGTGCCCTTTTGGTGCGGACACCTTGGCACCAGCCTTACACTAGTATGTCAATATAGTTTTGCCAAGATTTTAATGCAAATGTGTTCGATTATGTGCATTTCATCTACCCTAAATTATGTCACATTTTAAGCCTAAATTGACAAGATTGGGTTTTAACAGTTCCGTATGACCAAAAATATTTTTTTAAGTCCAACCAACTTTGACAGGAGCCATAACGTTTCTGTCCTTCATGTAAATAATAAAGTATTTGAATAAGTTCAATAAGAAATGAAACCGTTATTGTGTTTATATGCAGAAAACGGCAGCTCCACTATAAAAAATTGTATATGTTTATGTCTGCTTTTGCCCCAACTAATATGGCGGCGGCATACGATCCAGCGAATAATGGCACGTCTAGGTATTATATATGTCTATTGGCTCAACATCGATGTCTTTCAGCCATCGGTGATGGACGGTGGCAACGTCTCTCGGACCAAACCCTAACTGGAACTGACATATAACTTAAAGAGATAGTTCACTCCAAAATGAAAATTCAGTCATCATTTACTCACCCTCAGATTGTTCCAATAAATCTGTATACATTTATTTGGTCTGCTGAACACATGGGAAAATATTTGGAAGAATGTCAGTAACCAATGACTACCATAGCCCCCCCCCCCCCACTACGGCAGTAGCTGGGGGATGAGATCTGTTTGGTTAATCACATTCCTCCAAATATCTTCCAGCATTTTCATTATTGTATGAACGTCCCTTTAATGCCTTACCCTTGTGTTTTTTTTTTTTTTTCTCTTTTAATATTATTCATTCTATAGGCCCTTTTCACATGAAGTCTGCACGCATCTTCTGTTCTTCAGCTAGTGCCTTAAAATGAACTTTACAAGTGCCTTGCACAGCTACCACAAATATGGCTAGATGATGTACAATATCTTGCAGACAAATGTTTGCAGTACCTGTGTGATTATGAAGGTATGTGTTTTGTTTTCTTTTTGTTTTAGCAAAGGTGCTAGGATAAGTACTTGAGTATGTGTTCTGTCAGTTTGTTTCCACTGTTGTTAAATTCCAGAAAATGCAGAAGTTAAGTTACCTCATTTTGAAAAGAGCATATTTCCTATATTTGTTATTTTTCTGTTCGATGATATTGAACATGCTGTTGACACTTTACGCATTGTATGTAAACATAATATCTTACCACACAAATAAAACTGCATTGAATTCAGAAGATAAATATACTTTACTTTAATTAATGAAGCCAGTGTTTTTTAAATTGCTTGCAAAGGACAAAATAAAACCTGACATCAACCATCCCATAGATCATTTTCAAACGCAAACTATTAATTATTTTTCACAGCGATACAGCTAACACGCATGCGCAAAGGTTGAAGGCGCATAACAACGCTACATTGACATGCATTCAAAGTAATACATAATCGGCGCCTTAATATTTGTTGTTTGAAGTAAACACAACATGATGCGACTTTTTCTGTTGTTACAGGCCGTTACATACAGACGAAGAAATCTTCCCTGAAACCACAACATAGGGTTGATTTGAAAAATTACCATTTCACATCCAAATAGTGTAATATCATCTAAATGATATATGACTGACCAAAATGACAGCTAGCTACAATACACGGTATAAATACAATAAAAACAGCAGCATTATATCGTACACATACTTAGAAGCAAATATACAGTCAAATGCAATGTAAGTCGCTTTGGATAAAAGCGTCTGCCAAATGTAAGTGTAAAGTATATTAGTGTCAACATTGAAATGCTAAACACCCAACATCGTTTAGCACAAGCAAAACCGAAGCATCTAACAACTGACAACTGTATCGTTTGACAATCAGTAACGTTACAGACTTATCATTTTGTATATAATCAATGTATATCATGTAACGTTAATTCGCAATCATTTTGTGCTGACAACATCAAGACATTAGCCAGCACGTTAGCCTCTTAGCATCACATTTGAATAATAAATAGGAGAAATTATGACGGCTTTACCCAGATTCAGCAGAGTTACATCATCGTAAACATAGAAAACTGCAGGCCCATAAATCAATGACTGCTGTCAATACTTCCATTTATTTAAAACACATTTGGCTGAAGTATAGCCTGTGTTGTTGTGCTCATCGTGATACAGCTTATAGCATTATGGCGACCTCTGGCGATGTAGTGGCACAGTATGGCAAGTAGTCAGTATGGCAATACATCACTACGGCCACAAGCCGACAGAGTTCAAAGCAGAATGCATCGAGACCTTGATTAGACAGGCAGAGAATCAGAATTTGGAAGAAAAATGTATTATGGGCTTTACCAAAAGAGTGTAAATGTATACTAATTGTCATGTATATTGGTAATACATTTCTTTTAAAGGGTTATCAGACCTTAAACCAATATGTTTTTTTAAATACCTGATTTATTCCAGCATCATCTTATTCTTTTCAGTGAATGGCATGCTTGTTTAATGTGTATTGGGTTTATTCTCTTTCCCATAACTAGGCATTTTTAATAACTAACAAAAGAAGTGAGGTTTAAAATATTACACTTGTAAAGGGACACTTTCTGAATATATTTCCATTTATTAATTTGGCAGACGCTTTTATCGATAGCGACTTACAAGTAGGAGAGCATATCAACATTTTGTCAACACGCTAAACAGTACCGTAAATATATTCAGACTATGAATGTGAAACGTATGTACCTGTATCTAAATAATAAAAAAAAATGTTTTTCTTTATCATATAACACTATTTTTAAGAATTCTTTACTTGAAAATTCTCTCCTGTTATTTTTGTATGTCACTTATGTTATGTCTGTAAGGGCACAGAAAACCCTTCTTCACCTCAGTGAAACCAGAGAAGCGTCACTGGCTGTTAACGGAAATACAACTCTTCATCAGATTAAACTTCATTTTAATAATACGACTCCAGAGATTCCTCCTATAACATTGCGTTTATCTCATTGCATGTATATTAAATACAAATGCCTTGTCTTTTATATCCCACGTTATTCGTTTATGTTTGTGTTCATGTTTGCCAATGACGGTGATATTTAATTAGAAATGGGTCATATGGCGCGAACACGTGTTTTTCTGTGTCTTTGGTGTGTTATATGCATTTATTTTACATGTAAGCTTGCAAAAATGAAAGTGTAGGAACAAAAGATGAATTCTATCTAAAAGCGAATGCTCACCCAGACCTGCCTGAAACGCCTTTAAATTCACGAACTCGGTAGAAAATGGACGCCACCTATTTGCCGTTTTAGTTCTGCATTTAAAGTAAGCCTAATATTTCCCTTCATGAAGACTGCTGTATCAATTAAATTTGTCCAACATTTGAATTAGTTCCTACGTGAAAAATGATCTAGTGTACTTTATGTTAACTACCGTAAACTACTAAAACTTAAAGATACTAGTGTTTTTGAGTCTTATCATAGTACATATTTAAGTATACTACAGTATTTGCTACAATTTATCCAAATACAACAACATATTCTAGTGCAAAGTATACTACAGTTTACTATAGTAAATATAAATAGTTTAATCTGAATCTGTGTTTTTTGTATAGATTTGAATTACATGGCACATCATCGTGATACTACTTGGATTCTAATATAGTATCATAAGAAATATTTATTTATAGTACTGTGACAACCCTAGTAACCACACCCCCACAAATACTTTCGCCAAAATAACTACAGAAGTAGAATTTAACATTCTCAAATGACAAAATGTCTTCGTATTTTTGTATTTTCAAAATACATAATACTTTTTCCCAATCAACCTCTTTATTAGACTGCGATTTCTTGAATTTACTAGGCTATACAATTTCTTTTAAATACTAAGATTAATTTAAATTTAAATACTTTCACCTCCGTCAGAGCTTTGACCAGATCCCGAGGGAGTCTGGAGATATTGAGTCCGAGTGGACCATCTTCTCCAACTCCATTGTCAACGCGGCCACTCGGAGCTGTGGCCGTAAGGTCTCCGGTGCCTGTCGAGGCAGCAATCCCCGAACCCGGTGGTGGAAACTGAAAGTAAGGGATGCCGTCAAGCTGAAGAAGGAGTCCTATCGGGCCTGGCTGGCTTGTGGGACTCCAGAGGCAGCTGACAGGTACCGACAGGCCAAGCGGACGGCAGCCCGGACGGTTGGGGAGGCAAAAACTCGGGCCTGGGAGGAGTTCGGTGAGGCCATGGAGAAGGACTATCGGTCGGCCTCGAAGAGATTCTGGCAAACCGTCCTGCGCCTCAGAAGGGGTAAGCAGTGCCCTACCAACGCTGTTTACAGTGGAGGGGGGCAGCTGTTGACCTCAACCGGGGATATCGTCGGGGGGTGGAAGGAATACTTTGAGGATCTCCTCAATCCCGCCGTCACGTCTTCCATTGAGGAAGCTGAGGGCTCGGAGGCGGACTCGCCCATCACCCGGGCCGAAGTCAACGAGGTAGTCAAGAAACTCCTCGGTGGCAGGGCATCGGGGGTGGACGAGATCCGCCCTGAGTACCTCAAGTCTCTGGATGTTGTGGGGCTGTCTTGGCTGACAAGCCTCTGCAGCATCGCGTGGGGGTCGGGGACAGTGCCCTTGGACTGGCAGACCGGGGTGGTGGTCCCTCTTTTTAAGAAGGGGGACCGGAGGGTGAGCTCGAACTATCGGGGATTACACTTCTCAGCCTCCCCGGGAAAGTCTATGCCAGGGTACTGGAGAGGAGAATCCGGTCGATGGTAGAACCTCGGATTCAGGAGGAACAGTGTGGTTTCCGTCCGGGTCGTGGAACACTGGACCAGCTCTATACCCTCTACAGGGTGCTGGAGGGTTCATGGGAGTTTGCCCAACCAATCCACATGTGTTTTGTGGATTTGGAGAAGGCATTCGATTGTGTCCCTCGCGGCATCTTGTGGAGGGTGCTCCGTGAGTATGGGAGTCGGGACCCTTTGCTAAGGACTATCCGGTCCCTGTACGACCGGAGCAGGAGCTTGGTTCGCATTGCTGGCAGTAAGTCAGACTTGTTTCCGGTGCATGTTGGACTCCGGCAGGGCTGCCCTTTGTCGCCGGTTCTGTTCATAATTTTTATGGACAGAATTTCTAGGCGCAGCCAGGGGCCGGAGGGCATTGGGTTTGGGACCACACGATTTCATCTCTGCTCTTTGCGGATGATGTAGTCGTGCTGGCCCCATCAGACCAGGACCTTCAGCATGCACTGGGACGGTTTGCTGCCGAGTGCGAAGCGGCTGGGATGAGAATCAGCACCTCCAAATCTGAGGCCATGGTTCTCAGTCGGAAAAGGGTGGCTTGCTCACTTCAGGTAGGTGGAGAGTTCCTGCCTCAATTGGAGGAGTTCAAGTATCTGGGGGTCTTGTTCACGAGTGAGGGAAGGATGGAACGGGAGATTGACAGACGGATCGGTGCAGCTTCTGCTGTAATGCGGTCGCTGTACCGGTCTATCGTGGTGAAGAAGGAGCTGAGCCGCAAGGCGAAGCTCTCGATTTACCGGTCAATCTACGTTCCCACTCTCAACTATGGTCATGAGCTGTGGGTCATGACCGAAAGGACAAGATCCCGGATACAGGCGGGCGAAATGAGCTTTCTCCGCAGGGTGACAGGGCGATCCCTTAGAGATATGGTGAGAAGCTAGGTCACTCGGGAGGAGCTCAGAGTAGATCTGCTGCTCCTCCACATCGAGCGGGGCCAGCTGAGGTGGCTCGGGCATCTTTTCCGGATGCCCCCTGGACGCCTTCCCGGGAAGGTGTTCCGGGCATGTCCCATTGGGAGGAGACCCCGGGGAAGACCTAGGACACGCTGGAGGGACTATGTCTCCCAGCTGGCCTGGGAACGCCTCGGTGTCCCCCTGGAAGAGCTGGAGGAAGTGTCTAGGGAGAGGGAAGTCTGGGCATCCCTGCTTAGACTGCTGCCCCCACGACCCGGCCCCGGAAAAGCGGTAGAAAATGGATGGATGGATGGATACTAAGATTAAATGCATTTAAATACAAAATACTTTTACAAAATAATAGTATTTTGTATTTCAAAGGGATGTATTTGAAACACTGGCCATACATGCAGTCTAATAAGAAGGTTGACTTGCAAAAAGTATTTTAGTTTGAAAATAAAAAAAAACTAAGATTAGGGATATTTATTGCTTATCTGAATGGTTTCCTTGGTATTGTATATATGTTTTGTTCTGTTGAACTCAAAATATGTTTTGGGAGATTTAGGAAAGCATCAAATTCTGGGTCACTCACCTTTGACTACCATTATAATCTTTTCTGCTATGGTAGTCAATGATGCCAAAGAATTTTCAGTTGCTTACACGCTTCAGCCAAACAAATAAATATATACAGGTTTGGAACAACTAGAGGGTGTGACAAGCAGGCCAAGGATCAATCAGCGTCGCCATGGAAATGACACAATCACGCCGCACCTGCACGTCATCAGCACCTGAATCACATCTCAAGAACACTTTATAAGCAGCCAAGAAACAGGAAGCAGGAGGACTTGTCATCCTGAGAGCAGCTGACAAACTTACGTTGTATGTGTTCTTTATACCTTATATTCTAGCGGCTGAACGACGAGCAGACACTTTCACGGACACCCCACGGACGGAGAAAGGAGGAGCCAATTCCCCACTTTGCTGTAATCTGCACCAAACTCCGTTTGTTATTCTTAATAAATCTCCCTCCGGGGTGTGTGAAATAACAGTACTGTGTCTGTTGTGCTTCCTGCCCGCCACAGTTGGTGGAGAATGCGGGAGCGCACAGCACAGTAGCTAATTTTGTCTGCTATTCGTCCTCAGGAAAACCGCTCTCTCACTTCCTCCCTTTTTTTTCCTGGACTTCAGCGACCAGGGAGAATGGCAGAAGTCATTTGGCGCCTTACAGAGATCTCTGCCCGACAGACTCAGGTATCGGAGCAGATCAACCGTCGACAGGAAAGAGTGGAACAAATCCTAGAAACGATGACTACCGCCGTGGCTCAAATCCCACTCCCGGAAGCTAGAGGAACCGCCCACCGCCATTTAACCAAGCTGACAGAGCTGGACAGTGTGGACGCTTACCTCCATACCTTTGAAGTAATACCAACGCGGGAGGCTTGGGATAAACGAGAGTGGGCACATATCCTGGCGCCCTTCCTTACGGGAGAAGCACAGCAGGCCTACTATGCTCTCCAACCGCCACAGAGTGAGGACTACGACAGCTTAAAAGCGGAGATTCTTGCCCGGGTGGGTTTGTCACCGATAGCAGCTGCTCAGCAATTTCACCAATGGTCGTATGACGAACATCGCCCGTCAGGATCCAAGCAGCTCAGTTGGCTCGACTGGCGAATCTCTGGCTGTTGGGGGGGAATCCACAGCAGCACAAGTGGCGGAAAGAGTCATTATTGATCGACTCCTGCGAGCCCTGCCACGTCGGTTCAGGTGATCGGTGGGCATGCGGAACCCCAGTTCCCTCCGAGAACTTGTCGAAGCCGTGGAACTAGCGGATGCCGCATTCGCCCGGGATGGAGGAGAGAGAGCAGTAAGCACACCCCGGAGGGGGGTTCAGGAATGGCGACCGCAGGAGGGTACCTCACGACCAGGCAACAGAACCCGAGCGCTCACCCCACGGCATGAACCCATGCCCAATGAGGCAGCCTCACCCGCACCAAGAGCCTGGTTAGCAGGGTGTAGTGCTCACCAGAAACCTCCCTCAGGAGCTCCAAAACGAATGGTACGGGTCGACGGGAAGTCGAGGAGAGCCATCCTTGATTCTGGTAGCTCGGTGACGCTACTCCGGGCGGACATCTTGCCCCCAGAGAAGGAAAAGACCTCCTGGCTACCCATTACCTGCGTTCATGGTGAGACCCGAGATGTCTGGAGTTGCCAAGTCGAGATCGCGGCTACACCTGGATCATGGCCGGTAGAGGTGGGGATTATTGAGGATTTGCCGGTTCCGGTCCTGTTGGGCAGAGATTGGCCTGGGTTCGATCAGCTCCTTACCATGGGGGTGCAGCCCGGCCCCAGGAGACCGAGTTATCCCCGACGACGACTTACGCCAAGGCAGAAGCCCGTACTGTTGGCATCCGGAAGCAACCCTGGAGGTGAGTCGGGTCCCTTGCCCTCTAATCCATTTGTCGATCTCTTCAAAGGTATAACTGAAGGAGGAACATTTGGGAGAGAGCAAAGGGAAGACGACCGACTCCGACACTGTTGGAACCAGGTACGAGTGATAGATTGAGAAATACAGCTCCTGGCTCCCCACCCAACCCCATATTTTATAGTCAACAAGGGTCTGTTGTACTGTGTCGCACAGAGACGGGGGGAGGAGAAAACCTTACTGGTGGTACCCAAGAGCAAGACTGGCATCGTCATGGAGTTGGCCTATATGCATCCGATGGCAGGACATCTGGCTGCCACCAATACTGCCCAGCGCATACGTGACCGATTTCACTGGCCTGGATTAGAGACAGCAGTGAATTTGCCAGGCTTGTCCGACCTGTCAAAAGATGTCCCCACACCGGCCTCCCCGCAGTCCTCTCATCCCTTTACCCATCATAGAGGTACCCTTCTCGCGGATTGGTCTGGACTTGGTGGGACCACTGCCGAGGTCTGCCCGTGGCCATTAACACATCCTGGTGATAGTGGACTACGCCACACAGTACCCAGAAGCCGTGCCCCTCCGGAAAGCAACTACTAAAGCCATCGCGAAGGAGATGTTCATGTTGTTCAGCCGGGTGGGAATCCCGTCTGAAATCTTTACGGACCAGGGAACACCGTTCATGTCCCGGCTGATGGCCAACCTCTGTCACCTCTTGAAAGTCAAACATCTCCGCACATCAGTCTATCACCCTCAGACGGATGGTTTGGTGGAAAGGTTTAACCAAACAGTGAAGAGGATGTTGCAGCGAGTGGTGGCAGAGGATGGGCGCGACTGGGACCTGATGATCCTGAATGTTCTGTTCGGTGTGAGAGAGGTACCCCAGGCGTCGACTGGCTTCACCCCATTTGAACTGCTGTTCGGCCGGCAGCCACGGGGGCTGTTAGACGTGGCTAGGGATGCCTGGGAACAACAACCAGCCCCACATAGAAGTTTAATTGAACATGTCCAACACACAAGGGATCGAATCGACCGGGTGATGCCCCTCGTAAGGGAGCATTTGGTAGAGACCCAGCGCGCCCAGAAAAGGTTATATGATTGGCCCGCCCAACCCAGAGAATTTCAACCCGGAGATCGAGTGCTCATTCTAACCCCCACAGCAACTTCTAAGTTTCTGGCGTCCTGGAGGGGTCCCTGCACCATCTTGGAGAAGGTGGGGCCGGTCACATACCGGGTCCGTCAGCCGGGACGAAGAAAGGAAGAACAGCTGTACCACATAAACCTCCTAAAGAAATGGATTGCCCCGGCTCCCCAGATGGCCGCCTTCGCAGCAACGGAGGTCCCGGTGGTACTAATGGGAGAACAGCAGTCCTCCCTACAAAAGACCGAGCTGGAAACCCTGGTCCGTAAGTTTTCCGATGTGTTTCAGGAACGGCCCGGGCAGACTCATGTTATTCAACACGAGGTAAAAACACCTGCAGGTGTAATTGTCCGGCAGCGGCCCCATCGAGTCCCGGAAGCTCGTCGGCTGGCTATTGAGGAGGAAGTGACAAGAATGAGAAACCTAAAGGTGATTGAACTATGCGTAGTCCGTGGTCTAGCCCCATCATCATGGTTCCAAAGCCAGACGGCTCACTCCGTTTTTGTTATTGGCAGGTGCCCCTGTCACCAGAGTCAAAGGAAAAGACGGCATTCAGTACTCCGTCAGGTCAGTGGCAGTACACAGTGCTGCCGTTTGGGCTACACGGGGCACCTGCAACATTCCAAAGGATGATGGATATCTTGTTGCGAACTCACCAAGAGTACGCTGCTGCGTACATTGATGACCTGGTCATCCATTCGGGGTGTTGGGAGGAACACTTATTGAGGCTCCGGAAGGTCTTGCTGGAGCTTAGACGAGCGGGGCTGACCGCAAACCCGGGGAAGTGCCACCAGGGTCTACCCGAGGCACAGTACATGGGGTTTTGGGTCGGCCGGAATGATTCAACCCCAGCCCAAGAAAGTGGAGGCCGTCCAGAATGTGTCAAGACCCACAACGAAGACCCAGGTGCGTGCATTCCTTGGGTTGACCGGCTACTACCGATGTTTCATCCCTGCTTTCTCCACTATAGCCAGTCCCCTGACCGACCTGACCAAAAAGGTGCAGCCGGAGAAAGTTCAGTGGACCACAGAGGCAGAAAATTAATTCCATACATTGAAGCAGGTGCTGTCGTCCTCACCAATTCTGCACGCACCAGACTTCGGCTGCCCCTTCACCCTGCAGACGGACGCCTCCAACACTGGGATAGGAGCCATCCTCTCGCAGACAAAGGACGGTAAGGAGCGCCAAGTGGTCTATATAAGTAGGACGCTTACCCCCGCAGAGACACGGTATGCGACCGTGGAAAAGGAGGCCCTCGCTATCAAATGGGCAGTACTGGAGCTGAGGTACCACCTGTTAGGTCGTAAGTTCACACTTGTCACTGACCATGCGCCATTAGTATGGATGGCCAAAGCCAAGGATACGAATGCCCGAGTGACTAGGTGGTTCCTTGCGCTCCAGGACTTCCATTTTGAAGTCCGACACCGGACGGGGGCCTCACACGGGAATGCCTATGGACTTTCCAGGATGTGGTCAGGTTTGGTAAGAAGGTCAGGGACATTCTCCCCCCAGAACCCTTGGGACTCCCATAGGATAAGTAGTACCAGGTCGACGCTTATGGGGGGGAAGTGTGACGAGCAGGCCAAGGATCAATCAGCGTCGCCATGGAAACGACGCAATCACACCGCACCTGCACGTCATCAGCACCTGAATCATATCTCAAGAACACTTTATAAGCAGCTGAGAAACAGGAAGCAGGCTGAACGACGAGCAGACACTTTTTCACGATTGACACCACGGTACTTTATTCACACGGGACTTCCACTACACCCCACGGACGGAGAAAGGAGGAGCCAATTCCCCACTTTGTTGTAATCTGCACCAAACTCTGTTTGTTATTCTTAATAAATCTCCCTCCGGGGTGTGTGAAATACCAGTACTGTGTCTGTTGTGCTTCCTGCCCGCCACAAGGGGGAGTAATCCATAACAGAATTTTATTTTTTGGGTGGAGTGACCCTTTAAAAAAGATCCATGTGTGCTCGAGGCCATGCACGGAAATGGACGAGAAGCGTGTTTTTCTTAGTAAGACATGCAAAAACTTGCTTGAGAAATAAGCATGGTTAAATGTATTGTATATGTATAATGTGTACAAGCACGTCAATGTTTTAGTTGTTCTAGTCTGCATATAGTGCTGCTCAACGTGATATTTTGCAGCCGGAAGAATCAACTGTTGTACAAACATAATTCGGATGCATTGTCTAATACCACCGCTATATTTTCCTCTTTGGTTGAGCTGACCTCCCGCGTCCCTCCCTATACTGTAGCCTGCCTGTCAGACACTCGTTCCCAACACTTTTAAAACTGTGAATGAATACACATTAAGAATCTCATCAAGTAAAATTTATCCTTAGAACATAAATAAACATTTTGGTGGCCGCAGTAGATTAGGAAAGTAGACCAAAATCCTGCAAGCTGCGGATCCATAATTTTTCTGCAACTGCACTTTCAAAATAGCCCAATTGTGCAGGAAAACCGCGACCCTGGCAACACTGGGGCTAGGGCTTACACAGCAAACGCGGCGGGGCCAAAAGTAGACCTCGAGCTCAGAGGCTGAAATCATGTCGCGTTACAAAACACAATACAAAGTTCCACCAGACAGGGAGATGAATGACAGTTCGCACCTCGTCTCGTCTGACCGTTCCCCAAGAGACCCCAACGGTCCCACCGTCTTGTTCCTCAACCACTTATCGGAAACGATGCGTGATGATGATGATGAGATGTCTCTTACAGCATCAGAGGGTGACTTTCTGGCATCCGACCCGATGATTCCTCGGTGCTCCTTCCCTCGGGGGTCCTGCATTGCAGGTGATCCCACCCACCCGACACACAGCTTCTTCAGGCTGCTGCTTCAGGGAGGAGTCTGCGGAGTCTCCATACTTGCTCACTGCTACTTTGAATATGCTAAAAAATTATTACTTTGGCCCTAAATAGACTTTAAAAGTACAAGGTAAGGTCCAAGACTGTCATGATCCCGTTCTTGTCTTTGTGTTGTCTGGCTTGGGAGGTGTTATGTTTGTTTTGTCGAGCACGTGCGATCCGTGTTTAGCAGCTAGCTCGCGCTCGGTGTCTACGTCATTTATCACGCCCTAGTGTTTTCCCCGTCAGGGCTTTCCCCTCACCGGTGACTTGTTTGCAATTATCACATTCACCTGCCTTCTATTACCTCCCCTTAGAATTACCTTTATAACCCTTCTGTTTTCCCTCATTCCTTGTCTGACCGTTGCGTGTTTTTGCCAGCTCAGACTGCCTATGTTCTAGCGTGTACTAGACGCCTTAGCCTTAGCCTTAGCCTTAGCCTTAGCCCTTGTCTTAAGCCTTAGCCTTAGCCTTGTCACGTCCTAGCCTTAGCTCTGTGAGATAACTACCCTACTTCTCTGTTTTCTGCTGCCCTGCCTTGTAACCTGTACCGCTGCACTTACAACAGATCCCGTTGGCATTCCGGACTGCGATCTCCTGCTTCACCAAGCTCCACTATTGCTCCTGAATTCCAACCGTTACCAGGCACTACAGATTCTCTCGCCTAGCGAGCTCCGGGTCGAGCTTCCTTTGTATGTTACTGCCGTTCCATATTACGGTGAGCTCTGTTTTCTCCTGTTGGTTTCGAGATACCCTTTTGTGGATTACCTTTCATGGATGTACCTTTGTTGGATTTATCATTTTGTGGATTAATTTGGAGATGGATTGTGCTTGATGGATTATCTTTTTGTTTGACCATTAAATCCTCCTTTTGCAAGCGTCGTTGTGTCTGCCTCACCTTTTGAGTTCAACCGCTTTCCACACCGTCTACCTGAACAATGAACAATGAACAATGACACATAAATAGCAGGTAGAGTGTCAAAATGAAAGGTGTTTAATGAATCCAAAGAATAACAGAAATATCAAAAGGTGTAAAATCCTAATGATATTCCACACAACAAAATAACAGAGTCCAACAGAAACATCCACAGGAAACCATGCAATAACGGGTCAATGGGAAATAGGAGTCCAAGGAATACGAAAATACATTTATCATTAAACATACATTAAGTTACATTATTGCTGGACAGAGACCAAGACAAAACTGACGGCTTAAATAATGTCCATGAGATTGAATACAGGTGGAGTGTAATAAACATCAGGTGCGGGGTAATCAGTAATATCAGGGTTGCGAGTGAATGATGGGAAATGTAGTCCTGGGGTAAAAGTCTGATGAAACTGAACATAGAGTGCTGGGGAAGGTGCAGATGAAAAGGAGGCGTGGCAGACAACGAAGGGGACGTTACATTTATAAAGCACATATTCTGCATGACCCTATTCTACATCCCTAATTCTACCCAATACCTAAACCTAACAACTACATTACTAACTATTAAAGAGCAACAAGTTAAGAGTTTATTGGGGCAAATTTGTAGTCAATGTTTTTTTAATAGCCAGAAATGCCTCCTATACGGAAGTGTGACCGATATTGTTATTTCCAAATACAAACAACAATTCCAATAAAGACCACAACTTAATATTTAAAGTACATTTTATTTTTAAAATTGTATTTTTCTTAATGATAGGAAATGATAACAGCAGTGTGATGCCAGGCTTCAATCTGTGTGTTTAGATTCAACTTTATTGTCATTACACATATACAAGTACAGTGTAACGAAATGTAGTTTAGGTCTAACCAGAAGTGCAATTAGCAAGTGCAGGATATACAGTGTGAATAAATACAGATTACAATATTAGGGAAATACTATACAAATGTTCTATAACAATATGACAGTCGGTATGTACTATGGACGATATATACATAGTACATACTGTATGTGTTTATTCATTATTTTAGTGTTCTGCATTCAGCAGGTGATTGCTAATTAATCCTATACAGTATAGGCCTACTATGCTTGATAATTGATACTTGATACAGTTCAGTATTGCATTGAAAGGTTGGAATAAAGCGATTGTGTAGGCTGGTTTTGCCATATGGTCAGATTATAACTTTCATCACAGCATGCACTTTTACTGTATTACCAAGTGAAACAATAGATAAGTGAAAAATATTTGCTCTCACTATTGTAAATCATTAATACTGTATATTGCAACCATGTTTATATAAAATTATCTGGTTTATTGTGAACTTTTATGCCGTTTTGAAGGCACCTAATACATTTTCTCCAGTAAAATAACAGAAAGTTGCCCTCAGGCATTGTGTCATCAGCAGAACATGATGATGCTTAAACTTAAGTGGGTCGGTGTCTTTAAAACAATCAAAGGCTGCACTGTTCAAGCTGTTATTTTTTCACTGCCAGCATGTGACTTCTTTAACTGGACAATTTTGATAATGTCTTCATGGTTGGGTATAGCTCTGTCGTGTCTCTGTAGTTTTGCTGTGCCTGCGGTATGTGTTCTTTTCCAGGGACACATGATATATTCAAAACGGCATTTGAGTCATCTTAGTTTGTAAGGCAGTCATGCACTGGAGCCATCATTCACTTATGCAAAGTACAAATACAGATTGTACAATATGTAAAAATATTCTATGACAAACTGTGAAGAAAAGTCAAATCTTTGACAGACTTTGGAGGATTTATAAATTGGTTTATTTCATTGTAGTGAGTTTGTCTTTTCTTCTGAATGTGCACTTAACTTTTTTCAATTTAAGGTTTAAATTTTAAGCACTTTTTTGTTTTTGTGATGTTGACACAGATGATATTTTATTGTTATCTCGTGACCCTCTCAAATCTTTACCTCCATTCATGAGAACCATTAAGTTATATTCAAATGTATCAGGATTCAAATAAACTGGGAAAGATCTGGGAAAGAGTATGAAGTACCTTGGGATTAAACTAACTCAAAATTTGATGTCGAATTATGACTCACTGCTGACAAAGATAAAAACAATGGGTAACACTTTCCTTGAAGCATGTATGTATAATGCATTATACAGAGTTATTAAAGGGTAAAATGCATTATAATTAGTGGTGGGCATAGATTAATTTTTTTAATCTAGATTAATCTAGATTAATTCCAAAATTAATCTAGATTAATCTAGATTAAAATGGCTCATTTGAATTCTGCCGAAGGCATTCAGAATATGTGTGCTACCCAAATAATGACTAAAAGTAAGTCTTTGAGAACGGGTTTCTCAAGCCAGGTGGCGCATTAGACCAGGGGCTCATCTACTGTTTCCAAAATGCATCACAAACTGCTTGAGAAAGCTGTTCTACTATGATAATTGGTGATGAAAATTAAATTATGTTCAATAAGATGAACTTGTGTTTACTTCCGCATTAGCTAAGGGATGATTTCCGTTTAGGTGGTACTTGAGACTGGAAGAGCTCCTACAGTACATTTACATTTAGTCATTTAGCAGACGCTTTTATCCAAAGCGATTTACAAAGAGTGAGGGAGCAACAAGCGATATGTCATACAGGAGCCATAATACATTAGATCTCAATACAAAGTTACTGGTTCAACTAAAGTTAGACCACTACCTGTTGAGAGAAAGTGTTTTTTTTTAAACCGATTCCGCATTGCACAAGGTGCAAACAACGTTAGTCTTGACGATGTTTCTATTGGGAAGCTTCTTAAAAATTAATATTCCCTGAAGCAAACCCGGCGGCTTCATAGCTGCATCCATGTTAGCACGTCACGTTTGATGCGGTAATTTCACAGTAACGTTATGTTGTGTTCAGACCAAACGCGAATGGCGCGTCAAGTGCGAGTGATTTATATGTTAATGCAAAGAGCCAATAGACCTACTTGCTGCGCGAATCGCGCGAATGAAGCCCTGGTTATGAGATGATGAGGCTGCTTCTGCTTCCGCGAATGACGCGAATCACGCGAGTTGAAAAATCTCGTTCTCGCCCCGTACAGTGCAGTTAAGCTGGTATACATCCGCGCTTAAATATCAAGGTAAAGACATCATAGCTTGCGTAGTATAGACCCAGCTCCCAACCCAACTTTGAGAATAGATTAACGGCGACAATTTTTTTAACGCGCGATAATAGTCTCACGCCGTTAACGGCCCACCACTAATTATAATTCTTCATAATGTGCGTTGTAATGCATTGTATGTAGTTGTAAAGATGTTATAGGTTGTAATTATTACCAATTTAAAATGTGTAGTGTAACAATGAATTGCTAAGTGTTATAATGTATTAACTGTAATAACAATTATTTATGAGACATTACAATGCATTAAAAGGTTCATTATAATGCTTTAAAACTACTTTTATAATCCATTATACATACATGCTTCAAGGAGAGTGTTACCAAATAATGTAGATAAATGGGAACAGCTGAAACTCTCTATGGGGTACATTGAATGTGGTCAAAATGGTTATTCCTCCACAGTTAAATTATATATCCATGATGATACCTGTGAACATTCCAGACCCCATCTTTAAAAGATATGATAAAATGATCAAGGATTCCCTGTGGAAGGGAAAAGACTGCGGATTAAAATGAGTAAATTGTGGACAAAACGGCAAAAATAAATTTTTAGAATAAGATTTTTATGTCCTATTCTGAATTGGTGAAGATTTATAATATTATGGGCCAAGGAAATGTTTGGATATCTGCAGATCAGACACAGTGTTAAGGATTTATTTAATGCAAATGATAACCCTGTGTATACCTATCTTGAGTTACCATATAAAACCCAGACTGCTTCTAAGTGTTACAAATCAATGGCTAATTTAACTTCAGATACATGTAATAACCGGAAAACAATATGGCAGAAGGATTTGCGGATTAATATTCATGGGAAGGAATCCTATGTGGGTATGAACATAAGGGAAGGTAGGGGGAAATTTATCCATTACAAAATAGTTCATAGATACTATTACATACCATCTAGACTTTACAGGATAGGGATAGCTGTAACAATATATGCTGGAAATGTTATGAAGAAGAGGGCACCTTTTTACATATAATATGGGAATGTTCTTAAATTCAACCATTCTGGTGTTTTTTTATGACTGGAAGAGTAGTTGGGCTTAAATTGACCTGTGGAACCACAATCATGCCTTCTTGAGGATATATCAGAAGCACCTAATAGAGAAAAAAAAATGCTTTTACCCTTATTAAGATAAGTTGTATCACAGCTTCCAGGATGATCTTGTGCAATTTGAAATGCCCCAAAACCCCTGATTTGAAAGATTGGATTGATGGGAGGATTGAAATTGCATCATATGAGTGTATCATACGTAAACCTCTTGAAAGTAATTTAATAAACGTTAAACAAATCAAACATGAACAAAATACAGATAATCAGCTGTTACGACTCGGATTGCTTAATATTAGATCTCTCTCAAATAAAGCACTTTTTGTTAACGATTTGATAACCGATCATAAAATAGACATGCTTTGTTTGACAGAAACATGGCTAAAGCCAGATGATTTTATTACTCTAAATGAATCCGTTCCCCATGATTATTACTATAAACACGAGCCTCGTCTAAAAGGTAGAGGGGGAGGTGTCGCTGCACTTTACAAGAATTCTTTTATTACCTCTCAGAAGTCTAATTTTAAGTACAGTTCTTTTGAAGTCATGGTACTTCACGTATCGACACCTAATACTCAGGACAAAACATTTTTAAAATTTATTCTAGCTATTGTATATAGGCCTCCAGGGCACCACACAGATTTTATTAAAGATTTTGGTGGGTTCTTATCAGAACTAGTACTGGCCGCAGATAGAGTCCTTGTCGTCGGTGACTTTAATATCCATGTAGACAATGATACAGATGCCTTGGGACTGGCTTTCAAAGACACTCTTAACTCCATGGGCGTTAGTCAACATGTGTCAGGACCCACTCACCTTCGTAATCATACTTTAGATTTAATACTTTCTTATGGTATAAATGTGGACGATGTTAAAATCGTTCAGCAGAGTGAAGATATTTCGGATCATTATCTGATATTATGTTTGCTTCAATGGCCTACGGCTGCAAATCAAACTCCTTGTTACAAATATGGTAGAACGATTACTTCAACTACCAAAGATGCGTTTCTCGATAATCTGCCTGAATTGTCTAAAATATCCAGCATGAGTAATAACGTTGACGATTTTGACACTACTATTGAAAATTTTAACTCCACTTTCTCGGAAATATTAGACACAGTTGCTCCTCTGCGTTTAAAGAAAATTAAAAATAGCAGCCCAACACCGTGGTATAATGAACACACTCAGACTCTAAAAAAAGCATCCCGTAAAATGGAGCGCAACTTTAAGAAAACGAATCTAGAGGTATTTCGTATAGCATGGAAGGATAGTACTCGAAATTACAGGAATGCAATAAAAACGTCTAGATCCGCCTACTTTTCAACACTAATAGAGGAAAACCATCACAACCCTAGGTTCTTATTTAACACCGTGGCTAAATTAACAAAAAATAAGTCGTCATCGACGTCAGATTCTGATTATCAGCATAACAGTGATGAATTTATGAACTACTTCACAAGTAAAATCCAAGATATAAGAGAAAAAATTATAACAATGCAACCTGTAGTGAAATCCGCTGAACAAACTAACTACAGCACCCCTAAGGAGAAATTGCAATTATTTTCTACAGTAGATCACGATGAACTGTCTAAAATCATTAAATCATCTAAATCATCAACATGCATGCTAGACCCTATACCTACAAAACTACTGAAAGAAATGCTCCCCGAAATTATAGATCCTCTTCTTAGTATTATTAACTCATCTCTGACATTAGGACATGTGCCTAAAGCATTTAAGGTGGCTGTTATAAGGCCTCTTTTAAAAAACCCCAAACTCGACCCTAAAGAACTAGGGAATTACAGGCCTATATCGAATTTACCTTTTATATCTAAAGTTCTGGAAAAAGTAGTTTCAACCCAATTATGCTCCTTCCTCCAAAGGAATGACATTAATGATGAATTCCAGTCTGGATTTCGAGCATGTCACAGTACAGAGACTGCTTTGATCAGAGTTACAAATGATCTGCTTTTAGCGTCTGACCGTGGCTGTATTTCGTTATTGGTGCTGCTAGACCTCAGTGCTGCATTTGACACCATTTACCACAGCATACTTCTACATAGACTCGAAAATTACGTCGGCATTAACGGAATAGCATTGAAATGGTTTAAGTCTTATTTATCCGACCGTTTTCAATTTATAGCAATAAACAATGAGGTGTCCCGCAAATCACAAGTCCAGTACGGTGTACCACAGGGCTCAGTCTTGGGACCCCTGCTCTTCGCATTATACATGCTACCTCTAGGAGATATAATAAAGCGACACGGAATTAGCTTTCACTGTTATGCTGATGATACTCAACTTTATATTTCCTCGATGCCTCATGAAACCCAGCAGTTTCATCGAATAAAGGATTGCATAGTTGACTTAAAAATGTGGATGAGTAACAATTTTTTACTACTAAACTCGGACAAAACAGAATTGTTACTTACTGGACCGAAAACTGCTATGCGTAACAACCAAGAATACTGCTTAACGATTGACGGATGCTCCATAAAATCCTCGTCATCAGCTAAGAATCTTGGCGTTGTATTTGACAGTACTCTCTCATTTGAAAGCCATGTCGCAAACACCTGTAAAATTGCATTTTTCCATTTTAAGAATATATCTAAATTACGTCATATGCTGTCACTGTCAGATGCAGAGAAATTAATTCATGCATTCATGACATCAAGACTAGATTACTGTAATGCACTTCTAGGTGGTTGCCCTGCGGGCCTATTACAAAAACTGCAACTGGTTCAAAACGCGGCAGCTCGAGTTCTTACACGTACAAAAAAGTATGAGCATATAACCCCGGTTCTGTCAACCTTGCACTGGTTACCTATAAAGCATCGCATTAACTTTAAGATCTTGCTTATTACCTATAAAGCCCTACATGGTCTAGCGCCGCAGTATTTGAATGAACTTCTATTGTATTACAGACCACCACGTACATTACGCTCTAAGGGGTCCTGTCAGTTGGTAATACCTAGAATTTCAAAATCAAGTGCAGGTGGTAGATCCTTTTCTTATCTAGCGCCTAAACTTTGGAATATTCTTCCCTGCACGGTCCGGGAGGCAGACACACTCTGTCAGTTTAAATCTAGACTAAAGACTCATCTTTTTAATCTTGCATACACTACACCTCCATAATATTAATCCTCAGAGGATTTAGGCTGCATTATTTAGATCAACCGGAACCAGGAACACATCCAACAACAAATGATGTACTTGTTGCATCAAAGAGTGCAGAACAGTACTCTACTCTCAGCCAGTCTTGTCTCTTTGTTCCAAGGTTACCGCAGGATGCAGTTCATGCCCAGACCTGATGGCAGAGCTGAGAATGGGAAGCGGTGACCTGACAAGTGCTAAGAGGATAGAGCTGGATAAAGGACGCGACAACTTTGTTTTTTTCTACAACATTTCAAATGCTATTAGATTGTTAATGATAATCTTTAATTTTTATATTTTTATTAAGCCTTGTTGTGCAAGCACTGATGAGCTTGTGCAGAGGCAGCAGCTTTTGCCAGAGGGGAACTGGAATCCCCTGGTTGGGCCTGGGTTCCCCTGAGGTTTTTTTTCTCGATGGGAGTTTTGGGTTCCTCACCACCGTTTGCATATTGTTTTGCACTATCTGCCTGGCCGGGGGGGCTGCTTTAGAATTCATACTTGTATTAAATGTGTCTCATGTACAGCTGCTTTGTAACAATGAAAATTGTAAAAAGCGCTATATAAATAAAGTTGAGTTGAGTTGAGTTGAGTATGCTGGCGAAATGAAAAAAACATGGTATTATTTCTGGCAGCATATAAACATGGTGTAATAAGCAGGACTGTTTAATTTTCATATACTTCTGTTTTGTTAAATTGATGGTGACTGATAGAAGGTGTTACGTAAATATTGAACAATATTTTTTTTAAGTTTTAATAAGTTTTATTAGAACAATAAAAAAATGAGTTATCTCTTCATGTGTTCTTTGGTTCTATTAAATTTATTTACCGCATTTAGATCCAGCCCTCCAGCTTCATCTCTACAGAATAACAGACCAACTATGGATCCAGCAGTAGAATGGCATCTGGCCATGCACCTTCTAAACCTCAACGAGGACTTACGCTCCCTTGAGGATCAGAACCAGGACTTTTTAGGTCTTGTTCCAGATACCCACTACCCAGATAAGTCACTGATTGTTTTTTACCGAGCCAACCTAAATGATCCACGCAAGACACAACTCACTCAGTTTGATCCTCAAGGGAGATTTATGGATTTTCTAAAGTTGGCCTTGGTGTTGAGCAGGTCCGCCTTCACTGTGGGTGAAGTCCCTAAATATTTTTGGGGGGGCAGTAAGCCGGCCGAGCCCACTTTGAAGGTGGCAACCCCGGTCATTATGATTGCCTCACCTGAGCCCTTTCACAAGATGGCCACCAGTCCAGAGCCTGAGCGCAAGGTGGCCGCAAGTTCAGTGTTTCCTTTGTTATGTTGTAGTTATTTTTGTTTATTGGCTCCAAGTTGATTATCTCTCATATGTGTCTTGTTAACCCTCATTAACCCGTTTGTGTATTTATACCCATGTGTTTCTCATTTTACTTGTCTGGTATTGTTACATGTTACTGTAAGGCTGGTGCCAAGGTGTCCACACCAAAAGGGCACCACATCCCGAGAAACACAGAACTTCATCTAATAGAAACAAAGAACTTCATTCAATACATTGAACTCCCCACAGGCTTGCATATCCATGTCAGATACCATACAACATGAATGTTGATTACCAACTCACACCTTTACATCCGTTCTCTTCTCCCCCTCTCCTCTGTTTCTCCAACTGAACTCCGAGCAATTTAAAGCTCACCAATGAACTGGATATAATAAATACCATATCTTATATGAACAAAGAATCTTCATATGCATATTTGGTATCATTTGAAATGTCTCAGTGCGATTGGTACAATGGTCTTATTTCCACAGCAGTAGAGCAGATCACATAGCTTGAGGCTTTAAAGATATTCTGCTCACTGTTGAGGTTGTGTCTACATGCAAATGCCCATTTGTGTCCTTTACAATGTAAATTGTTCTTGTGTGGAGGAAGGATATTCTGGTCTGAGTATTTAAAGGAAGCTGCCAAAATGTTTTGGGGAATTCTTACAATGATGAACCCCGTGGTGCTGTGTGTTTTTAGACTCTAGACCAATCTTTGAGGATTCAATGTTTTTTTTTTATTCTCTGAATTGAATTGTAATTGGCAAGAAACATTCACCTGACTAATAAATTATGTTTGAACTTGTTCTGCATTACTCTGAGTTTATGAACTTTAGTAGATCACACTGTAGCCTTTGTTACCGCAAATCTACGTTCAGGTTAGTGACGGACTAAAATCCTGTATTAGGTGGAGCATTGGGGCACGCCAGCTGGCTACCATCAGAGGAAGTAAGATTGGTCTATTTATCTCTATGGAGTGGTCATGACCTCTGGTTAGAAATAACCATTACTTTAATTAAGTTTTTATAGTCTAAGGGGACTAGATAAAATAATGCTTTCTGAGTATTACTCGTCGTAGAACCTCTGGCAGTGACCAAGTATGACGAGTTTGTGACCGTGAGATCCATGTGTAACGGCCGGCGCGAGACTAAGCGACACTGAGAATCGGATGAAGGAGTGTAATTTAGAAGAATCAAACATTGACCAAAATTGCATGATCATTATCACGTATAATGATCAAATACAAATAATATCATTCCAAGAGGTTGTCCTTTTTATCTTTTGGAGTCAGATAAATAACGCAATGTTAAAATAACGTTAACTGTAACAACCTAGAGCGCTGGAAAGACAGAACGTGCGAATGCCTTCCCCATGCCACTTGGACTCCGCCATTGGGCCAGTGGGTGGTTGGTGGTTCTTCTTTTCTGAAATTTTTCACCACAGTGCTGATGTTCTTTTGTTGGCTCCTTGTGTTTTGTACCTGTGTTCTTTGGTTCTATTAAATGTATTTACTGCATATGGATCCAGCTTTCCAGCCTCATCACTACAGTAGGCTATTATAGTTTAAGATAATGTCCAGATTTTACTGTTGTGGTAGGAAGTTGATACATTAATTTGCTTTAAAAATTACTTTTATAATTTTCACAGTATTATAAAGTATTTAATTGAATTTCCCACCTTGATACAAAGTTGTGAATGACATTTGAGTTTCTGCATGTTTTGTGTTGTCTGTAGCCCAAATGTTTGCTTGATGTCACTGGTGGTCATTGCGTGATCCCTTCAGAGATGTCTCCTGTTTCTCCTTATAACACCTTCTGAGTCAAACTGAACATTGTAGGATCTCGAGGCGATGGGCTTCACCACCGTGCCTTTCCTTCAGATTTTATGCGGCTTGAAAGGTTGAATTTTCACAGATTTATCAGGTTGAAGTGTGCCTCAAGTACTTGGCTGTTCTGTCAAAGTATCCCTGTTGCTGTTGTTGGTTTGCTGTAAATTTTCTAAATGAGTTTTGAATCTCTGGACTGATTTGATTAATTTCCTAGTGCGACGGATCAACGGTCTTTGTGCTGAGCTGGTTGACAATCCATCTGTTGGTGTGTTCCTGTAATCCAGAATTGGAAGATATGGATCTTGTTTTTATATTTGTGCTTTGAGCATTAGTCTCTTGGCAGTTTTGACTGCTGATTCTGCCTTGCTGTTGCTCTGCCAAATGTCTGGAATACCCAGAAGTTCCCAAGTGTTTGAATAGTAGCCATCTTGATTTGGTTCCCTTTATAATGCCCCTGTATTTTCTGTCCTCTGCTGGTTCATTTTGAATTGTTGGGTCCTTGTCACCTGTCTTTTTTTATATTGCTGTGGTTAGTCTAGTCTAGTCTAGTTATTTGTAATTATGTGAAGTGTTACCTTTTGCTTGTCTAGTGTAGTTAGTTTATATCTCTGTTATGTTACCCCTCGTGGGTTTTTGTTTATTTTTATTATTAAAGTCTTTTGTTAAAACCACTTAACTGCTGTCTTCTCCTAGGTCCTCCGTCCTTGTTCACGGACCGACCATGACAAAAGGTCTCTTTGGCATTTTGTAAGGTCGCAGTGTCTCTCTGTTGGTTCCAGTCCACAGAGCGGTAGGTGTCATAATGTTGTTCATATGTTCTGATATACTTACTCATGCTCTTCCAGTATGAAACACTCTCTGGCCCTCCACGGCATCCTTTTACACCCAAATGAGAGGAGTTAATACATTGAACTATTTCCCTGGAACACTGTTTGCGGTTACAGCTCGTTCACACTTGAAAACCATTTCATCCTGGTAATTTAGCTCTTCCTGAAAGGGGTTAAAATGTTCTATTTCTTGTGGTATGTCAGCCTTGTTCTTTGGCCAACCATGTAATATGGGCTCAATCAGTATCTGTAAGATTTTGTCTCTTTTACCCTTTCTGTATTTGTTCGTAGCCTCGTCCTGTTCTTGTTTGCGAATGCTACTGGTCTACCACCTTGAATGAGTGCAGTGCCAAGGCCTCTGTCCGAGGCATCACATTGGATGGTGAGCTCCTCATCCTGGTTGTAGGACTTTAACACTGGAGCATTTGCATTGGTCTCTTTTACTTAACGAAAGGCTTCCCCAGGGTGTGTGCTCCATCTACATTCACAGCCTTTGTGAGTAAACTCTCTCAGAACCTCACACTGATCTGAAAGATGTGAACAAAACATTGAGAGGCAATTTATCATCCCAAGCAGTCTCTGAACTCCGTTTACATCACTTGGCTTAGGCATGCGAGTTATTGCTCGAACCTTCTCTGTGTCTATTTTCAATCCCTCTGCTGTCAACAGGTGTCCGATGTAAGAAACTTTTCTTTGTTTCACCTTAAGCTTGTCCGCATTTAGTTTGAGACCCTTCTCTCTGCATCAAGCCAGAAACGCTTTCAACTTTTCATCATGATCCCTCTCCGCTGCTTCTTGCATCTCTCCTTGTCCTGTAATAGGCACATCATCATTATCTATATTTAATATCCCCGACCAACCTTCTAGTGCCAATTAGAGCTTTCGCTGGAAGATTCTGGGTGCAGGACTTATGCTCAACTGAATTGGCAGCCACTGGTATCGACCAAATGGAGAAGAAAACATGGTCAGATAGCCGGACTACCCACTTTGGCTTCAGATAGGTCTGGTAGAATGTCATCAATTGTGGGTGGTGGAAAATGACTGCGCTTTAAAGCTCTGTTTATAGGTCTTTGATCAAAACATTCTCTGAGCCTGTAGCTGGCCTTTTGCACAACCACCATATTACTGATCTATTTTGTGCTCCTTTCAACTGGTGCAATGATTCCTCTCCTCTAGAGATCTTCCAGCTCTTCCTTCAACAGGTTTCATCATGGCCACTGCCACCCTTCTTTTGGGGAGTTTAACAGGTTTAACAGTGTCATCAATCTTGATTCTGTATTCTCAATCCAAGCAGCCATCACCCTCAAATACATCAGAACATCCAGTCTTTATCTGTTGTAATGACCCCTGGTTGTCTCCAAGTTGTCCACTGGTGACTATGTTGTCTATTACAAGTCTGTTCTCATAATGCACTTTAATTAGCTTCATTGCTTCAATTGCTCTCTCACCTATCAGAGGAACAGTAAAGTTGTTGTCTAAAACCTGGAACTCCAGTGTGTACAGTTTGTAGTTTCTTAGTTTTACTTAGCACTCTTGGCCTCACTCTACTTTTGTTGTTCATTACCAGCAAAGTCATTGTCTCCTCCAACCGTGTGTCTGGCCTCAGTAGGATAATGGGAATTTCGTAACAGCTTCCTCCACAGTCAAACTGAAATTTTACTAGGTCTTTTCCCAATAGCATCCCTGCATGCAACTGAGCCTCCTTTTTCCTGTCTTTCTCTGTTGCGTTTATTGCCTCTGCGGTTGCTACACCAACAGTAAGTATTTCCTCATAAGTATCACTGTCCTGTTCAGTCTTGTTCACAGTTTTTGTTTTTTTCTGTTCTCTCGGAGCTCTACATTTAAAACCAAAGTGATTTTCCTTGCCAAATTTTTTGCATTTTTACCAAAAGCTGGATATTTCGGTTTATTCAATTCGTGTACCATAGCACAAAATTTGCATATGACTGTATTGCTGTGTTCATGTCGAACTTGGTGCTCTGCTCGTATAACAGCATATAGTTCTATCATAATATAAATAAAAAATATAACTTAACTGTAAGTAATACTTTTATAATAAGTTCAACCTTTTCAAATGTTACTACCACATTTACTTTAGTGTACTAAATCAAGAATGATGGTGTGGTAAAATGTAAGTGTGTTATGACTTGTTCAAGTAAACCAGACTTTTATTTTGACGGCCGTCGCATAGGGTGCTTGACAGTTTTGAATGTTATTCTTGCACAATTTAATTTTTTAAGCCGCTTCCTTCCACTTCAATGAATTTATCTTTAAACGTCCGACTTTAGGCACTGAGATGATACGCAGAAACGGCAGTTTGGAGCCTGTGCATGCTCCAAAGGAATCGTCAGTGGAGCCAGACTCTGTTGTAGTGAGCACAAAGTGCAGCGTGTTATCAAGGTCCTGCTCATATTCCCTTATGACTTAATCATTAATGAAAAAATTATGTAACTGCACTCCTTTTTTAAAGGGGTCATATGGCGTGAATATGTGTTTTTCTGTGTCTTTTGTGTGTTATAACTTGCCCATGCATGTATTAGACACGTGAAATTGCAAAATTAAAGTGTGGGAACAAAATAATCAATGCATTCTATCTAAAATCGAATGCTCTCTCGGACCTGCTTGAAATTCCTTGTGTAACCACAGCCCCACAAAATCTACTGTACGTCAGTTCGTGGTATGATTTGACTAAGACCGCCAAAATGTATACACAAGTAAGGTGGGCGTACCTGTCAGCATAAATGCTTTGGAACCTGATGTTCCAAATATGGTAAAAGGCGACACATTTCTGTCACACGATTGCATTATTCAACCTATCACTACTCAACTTTATTTATGCAGAGCTTTTTACAATTTTAATTATAACAAAGCAGCTGTACATGAGACATTTTGAGTATAAGCAAAACAAGTCATATACCTGTAAAAACAAGAAAAAGGTGAAAATACAAAAGACAGACATACCCACATAAAAACGCTCCACACACACAATATGCACACATACTTACACACATCGACACACACACAGACGGACACACAGACAAACACGTGCACACAGACAGACACGCACTCACAGTGAAAGCACACATTTAAGATAAAGGAGAGAGAAATACAGGTCAAATATTAAACAGACTATAGATTCCTATATGCAATATTAATTATGTAAAACTTCTGAATTCTAAAGCAGCCCCCCCCTGGCCAGGCAAATAGTGCTAAACAGTATTCAAACGGTGGCAAGGAGTCCAAAACTCCAATCAAGAAAAAAAGGAGAAGCCAGGCCCAACGAGGGGATTCCAGTTCCCACCTGCACTTGATTTTGAAATGCTAGGTATTACCAACTGACAGGATGCCTGAGAGAGTAATGCACGTAGAAGACCGTAATTGTACGATTATTACTTTTTGCCTAGGTAGAAGGTTAAAGAGTCTAGTCGATGCAACACACAATGTTGCAGGCCTGGGAACCAAGAATGACATAGACACAGGAGTGCAGTTCAAAGTTTATTGAATATAGGTCCAATACTTATATTCCTAAAAGAGGAAGTAAATATGTCATGGAAAGATATGTCATGGAAACATACCAGACCTTTATTAAACCTTGGTCGGCTTTAGGCTCCTCACAATGACTTTTTGTCCTGGAACGAAAGTTATGAGTAGGCTTTTCTGAGGGATGAGGAAGACACAAAGAAATATCAGCACACATAGAGATTAACTTTCGACTAGGGAAGTCACGTAGTCCTCCTGGATCACCTACAAGTCATCTACGGAAAAAATACCTGTGCGGCCTTTGACCCACGGTGTCGGGAAAGGTGTACCCATTAGTACCTCAAAAGGTGAAAATCTTGTCGTGGAAGATGGGGTCATTCTTACTTCGGTCAAGACTGCAGGCAACAAATCGGCCCACTTTTTTCCCGTATCGATTACGGCTTTTGTTAGTCGGGTTTTGAGTGTCCGATTAAATCGTTCCACGACTGCTGAGCTCTGTGGGTAATAGGGAATATTAAAATGCCAATCAATAGACAACATTTTCGATAAGAGCTGTGTCACTTTGGACATGAACAGGGTCCCATTATCTATAATGCTAGGGATCCCGTGTCGAGGTATTATCTCCTTAGTGAGGATTTTTATCACAGTTTAAGCGTCCTCTTTTGCACAAGGAAATGCTTCTGGCCACTTTGAGAATCGATCGATAATTACTAGAAGATATTTCAGATTACCTATCGGCGGTAGTGCGTGAAATCAATTTGCACATGTTGGAATGAGCTTCCGGATGTGGCAAGGCATCGTGCTTGACTGATTTGTGCGGATCACATGTTAGACATGCGTCTAAAACGAGTTTTGAGGTTTTATGTACACCGGTAATGCAATACAATTGATAAATTGCTTTAACCACTTTTGCACAACTGGTGTGAGATAAACCATGATAATGTTTTATTAGGATAAGTAATCCTAATTTTGGTAGTGCTACTCTACCCTGTTCATTGCCAATAATCCCTTCCTTGTCCGGAGCGCAAACATTTTTGCTCCAATGCTCTGAGTCTCCCTGTGTCGGTTGACTTTGCAGGATTCTGATGTCAATGTCAGGTACATTCCTTATGTGCACTGTCATAGCTACCTGTGTTTCATCTCTCTGATGAAATGGTGATTTAATCTGTCCTTGGGCTGCTGCCTTTGAGGTTCCATCTGCCCTTCGGTTACCTATTGACTGTTCATCTTCCCCCGAAGCATGACCTTTGACCTTAACTATGGCCACTTCGAGTGGAAGCTGAACTGCTTTGATTAACTGTCCTATCAGATTTGCGTGTGCTATGAGTTTACCATCAGCTGTTTTGAAACTTCTTGCTTCCCACATTTTAGCATAATGGTGAAGAAAACTTCACGCATACTTAGAGTCTGTGTAAATTGTTGCTCTCTTCTCTGTCATCAGCTCACAGGCCCGTATCAATGCTATCAACTCTGCATTTTGAGCCGAATTGTAGTCTAGAGCCAAAGCTTCTATTACCTTTCCTGAGTCGGAAACCACAGCATAGCCACAGAGGTAGACACATTTACATTACATTTACATTTAGTCATTTGACTTACAGGTGGGGTAGGCAATGGAATCAATAGGGACAGCATAAGTACAACAAAAGCATAAGTGCAATCAAAAAAGAAGACTGGTCTCATATAACCTAACACAGTATACAGAACCATCCATTCATTCATTATTATTTTTTTTATTATCATTTTAAAGAGTAGATAGAAAATAGAGTCAGAACAGATCAGTCAGATGTTGACGGAAGAGATGTGTTTTCAGACGTTTCTTAAAGATGGCTACAGAATCTGCAGATCTTGTAGCAGCGGGTAGATCATTCCACATAGGTGGAACAGATCCGGAGAAGGTGCGTGAGAGAGATTTTTTACCTTTTTGGGATGGCACCACAAGAAGCTGTTCGTTTGCAGAGCGAAGGGATCTGGCGGGTACATATGTCTGCAGTAGCGAGTGAAGATAAGGTGGTGCCGAACCAGTGGTGGTCTTGTAGGCAAGGAGCAGAGTCTTAAATTTGATGCGAGCGACTATAGGGAGCCAATGTAGCTTTTATGAATAGAGGAGTGACGTGTGCTCTCTTCGGTTCATTAAAGATAACTCTTGCCGCAGCATTCTGGATCATCTGTAGAGGTTTGGTTGTGCAAGCTGGAAGTCCACCCAGTTGCGCATTGCAGTAGTCCAGTCTGGACAGGACCAGAGCCTGTACTAGGACTTGCGTATCATGCTCTAATAGGAAGGGTCTAATTTTCCTAATATTGTAGATGATAAATCTACAGAAACGGGCGGTGATAGCAATTGAATGTTGCCATCAGAGGGCTTGTTGCCATCAGACACCATCAGAGGGCTTTGAAAAAGACCCATCAACATAAATGTGTTGTCGAAAAAACAGCAGGTGAGTCCGCATATCCCTGTGAAAGGCGTCCACCCATGTAGGCATGCTGCACCCTGAAACAGGCGCTTGTGAACTGCTTGGCAGTCCACCTGTTGGCAAAGGATCGACGGATGCCTGTAAACAGAGGCTTTAACCTCCAATGGAGGCGTCACAGCACAGGCAATGTCAGTTCTGGAAAATCCCTATGCTTGGTTCGGGTGCCATTGGGTTTGATATGTAGCACCGGAGTTCTCGAGTGTTCTTAACAACACAGCTCGGAAATCGCTACCTGTTAAATGTGCATATTTTGTATGTGTTCGCAAAATCGACACATATTTACCCGCTTCCTGTGGGGAAGGCAAACTTTTACAAATCGCTTCCATATCAGACATTTTTAACGGTTTCACATTAACAATGTTGCCAGCTCTTATCCAAACCATTGAGTTTTGAGGTTTTTGTACTCATCTCAGATTCATCATCAATCAATTTATTTACCGTTTTATTAGGTGGTTTCATATCAACTCTGAACATCCTGCAAGGTTGCTTACATACGGTTCAACGTAAAAACCTTGATTATTTCTGTTCATAAATGTCACTGGCGTTTTGCCAGGCAACAATCTTGAAACAGAACTCCCCATCTTTCACTTCAATACCGGCACTGACACAAATAATACTTTGAAAAGTTTTGCTTCTAGGTACCAATATTTATTATATTAAATATGTTCAATCGACCAACTGTTTCAACTTTAGTGCATGTATCGTATTAGGATCATGGGTGATTTATTAAATTCACCGTCTTTTTCCCGATCAAAATGTATTAACATACAGTAATGGTGATATCAATTATTTGTTTCCCAATTTAATACAACCTTCGAATAATAAATGTTTTTTTCTCAGAATAAACATCAAAACAGATTTTTTTCTAAGCAACAAAGCCTTTTTTTCTGGGTAAAAAGCTGCACTGCGATCCCAAAAATACAGTGTAATCATGACTGTATATCAAATTCACTTGTGCGTTAATAATTGTTTAACCAATTACTGTTGCCAACCGCATTGTCTCAACAATGGGACCTAAATCCCACTAACAATGAGTTGAAAACCCCTATTTCGTCTGTACAAAATATTAATCACTCACAAGAATCCTACAGGGTAAGCGTTGTATTTCTTCAAATCAAAAAATAAAAATTGAAAACACTTACCCCTTTTAATGTAGGTCTGTGCCCGATTGTCAGTGCGCCTTCCTCAGGTATGCTTTGGTCTCTTGTTTCAAAGAGGTCTTCACCCTTTCAAGGACTGAGCCCCCAACTGTAAGATTATTACTTTTTGCCTAGGTAGAAGGTTAAAGAGTCTAGTCGATGGAAAACAAAGTTGGAGACCTGGGAACCAAGAATGACACAGACACAGAAGTGCATTTCAATCTGAGTTTAAAGTTTATTGAATATAGGTCCAATACTTATATTCATAAAAGAGGAAGTAAATATGTACTGAAAAGATATGTCATGGAAACATACCAGACGTTTATTAATATTTTTCACGTGAGTTAGTTCCTTGTTCTTAGAAATTCCTAGAAATGCCATCCATCCATCCATTTTCTGCCGCTTATCCGGGGCCGGGTCGCGGGGGCAGCAGTCTAAGCAGGGATGCCCAGACTTCCCTCTCCCTAGACACTTCCTCCAGCTCTTCCGGGGGGACACCAAGGCGTTCCCAGGCCAGCCGGGAGACATAGTCCCTCCAGCGTGTCCTAGGTCTTCCCCCGGGTCTCCTCCCGGTGGGACATGCCCGGAACACCATCCCGGGAAGGCGTCCAGGGGGCATCCGGAAAGGATGCCCGAGCCACCTCAGCTGGCCCCTCTCGATGTGGAGGAGCAGCGGATCTACTCTGAGCTCCTCCCGAGTGACCGAGCTTCTCACCTTATCTCTAAGGGATCGCCATGCCACCCTGCGGAGAAAGCTCATTTCGGCCGCCTGTATCCGGGATCTTGTCCTTTCGGTCATGACCCACAGCTCATGACCATAGGTGAGAGTAGGAACGTAGATTGACCGGTAAATCGAGAGCTTCGCCTTGCGGCTCAACTCCTCAACCCCCAGATACTTGAACTCCTCCACTTGAGGCAGGAACTCTCCACCTACCTGAAGTGAGCAAGCCACCCTTTCCGACTGAGAACCATGGCCTCAGATTTGGAGGTGCTGATTCTCATCCCAGCCGCTTCGCACTCGGCTGCAAACCGTCCCAGTGCATGCTGAAGGTCCTGGTCTGATGGGGCCGGCACGACGACATCATCCGCAAAGAGCAGAGATGAAATCGTGTGTTCCCCAAACCCAATGCCCTCCGGCCCCTGGCTGCGCCTAGAAATTCTGCCCATAAAAATTATGAACAGAACCGGCGACAAAGGGCAGCCCTGCCGGAGTCCAACAAGCACCGGAAACAAGTCTGAATTACTGCCGGCAATGCGAACCAAGCTCCTGCTCCGGTCGTACAGGGACCAGATAGCACTTAGCAAAGGGTCCCGAATCCCATACAATCCACATGTGGATTGGTTGGGCAAACTCCCATGAACCCTCCAGCACCGGGATTGAGGAGATCTTTGAAGTATTCCTTCCACCGCCCGACGATATCCCCGGTCGAGGTCAACAGCTGCCCCCCACCACTGTAAACAGCTTTGGTAGGGCACTGCTTACCCCTCCTGAGGCGCCGGACGGTTTGCCAGAATCTCTTAGAGGCCGAGCGATAGTTTTTCTCCATGGCCTCACCGAACTCCTCCCAGGCCCGAGTTTTTGCCTCCCCAACCATCCGGGTTGCCGTCCGCTTGGAATGTCGGTACCTGTCAGCTGCCTCTGGAGTCCCACAAGCCAGCCAGGCCCGATAGGACTCCTTCTTCAGCTTGACGGCATCCCTTACTTCTGGTGTCCAACACCGGGTTCGGGGATTGCCGCCTCGACAGGCACCGGAGACCTTACGGCCACAGCTCCGAGTGGCCGCGTTGACAATGGAGGTGGAGAACATGGTCCACTCGGACTCAACATCTCCAGACTCCCTCGGGATCTGATCGAAGCTCTGCCGGAGGTGGAAGTTGAAGATCTTTCTGACAGGCAATTCGGCCAAACGTCCCAACAAACCCTCACAGTACGTTTGGGTCTGCCGAGTCTGTCCAGCTTCCTCCCCAGATGGTGATCAGTTGACAGCACCGCCCCTCTCTTCACTTGAGTATCCAAGACATACGGTCAGATGAAACAACCACAAAGTCGATCATTGACCTCCGGCCAAGGGTGTCCTGGTGCCGTGTGCACTGATGGACACCCTTATGCTTGAACATGGTGTTCGTTATGGCCAAACTGTGACTAGCACAGAAGTCCAATAACAGAACACCACTCGGGTTCAGATCAGGGGGGCCGTTCCTCCCAATCACGCCCCTCCAGGTATCACTGTCGTTGCCCACATGGGCGTTGAAGTCCCCCAGCGGCTTTCCAGCACCCCTCCAAGAGTCTCCAGAAAGGCCGGGTACTCTACACTGCCATTTGGCCCATAGGCGCACACGACAGTAAGAGACCTATCCCCGACCCGAAGGCGCAGGGAAGCGACCCTCTCGTTCACCGGGGTAAACTCCAACAGATGGCGGCTGAGCTGGGGGGCTATAAGCAAACCCACACCAGCCCGCCGCCTCTCACCATGGGCAACTCCAGAGTGGTGAAGAGTCCATCCTCCCTCGAGAAGAGTGGTTCCAGAGCCCAAGCTGTGCGTAGAGGTGATCCCGACTATTTCTAGTCGGAATCTCTGAACCTCACGCACAATCTCAGGCTCCTTCCCCGTCAGAGAGGTGACGTTCCATGTCCCTAGAGCTAGATTCCGCGTCCAGGGATCGGGTTGTCGAGGCCCCCGCCTTCGACTGCCGCCCAATCCACTTTGCACCGGCCCCTTACGGTCCCTCCTGCAGGTGGTGGGTCCACGGGAGGGTGGCCCCACGTCGCTCCTTCGGGCTGAGCCCGGCCGGACCCCATGGGGGAAGGCCCGACCACCAGGCGCTCGCATACGAGCCTAGAAATGCCTCTATTAATATTATTAGCAAAAGGCAGCACGATGTTCTGACCATTCTGTTAGCTTGGTCAGCACTTAAACTCAAGTAAGATTAGACATAATTCGTGAACAATACTCATTGCAATTCATTTCACATAATATGTGGGACAGAGGCAAAACCAAAATTCTCACAGTAAAGAAGTTTGCTCAAATACTATGGATCTAAACAATTTAGGTCTTTATAGGTAAAAAGCAAGATCGTAAAGTTAATGCAAAGATTTATAGGTAACCAGTCTAAGGTTGACAGAACCGGGCTTATATCCTCATACTTTTTTGTATATGTGTAAGAACTCGAGCTGCTGCGTTTTGGACCAGTTGGAGTTTTTGTAATAAGCCTGCAGGGCAACCACCTAACAGTGCATTACAGTAGTCTAGTCTTGATGTCATGAAATTATGTTAATGAATGACTATAGATTAACAAAGTTCGGGAGAAGCCAGATCATATAATTAAGACCGGCTGGTTCGCAATCAGCAATCATAGATTCTACCACATAAGTAGACAAGGATTCTTACCTGAAGCCTTCTCTAAAGGATTACACATGATCTCCGGAAGGATTATCTCTGCTATCCTTAAAGATTGGAAATGTCAGATACCGAAACCTCAGTTTTCAGTACGAGTGCCATCGAACAGGATGAGCCGGCGATTTCAAGCGCCGTCAGGCGACCCGAAGCCGGTACTATGTTGCGAGGACGCTAGCTTCGTCGGGCTGAGAAAAGCACCTCGAAACGCCGCCGCTCTTCTTCGGCGCGGCCTACGAGACATCCTTCTCCTTCACCTGCATCATCTTACTCCTCGGCACTTCTACTCATCCCAGCCATCGGGAAGTGGAACATCGCAGGCCTCCTCGAGCGCAGGATGTCTGCAGGAGTTTCAACACGGACCGTTGTTCTAGACAGCGATGCCGTTACCTTCACGCATGCAACTATTGCGGCGCCGCCCATTCCCGTTTGGTCTGGCCAGTCCACAAAAAATCCAACAAAAAGTCCTTCAATTATTTGTCGACTCCTGTCAATGTGTTGCATTTGTCTTATGAATTAAGACACCACCCCGATCATGCCTTTACAGATTATCGCTTGACTGGTCTAAGAACTGGCTTCAACCCTGGCACCGCTAGTGCCCTTACCAGCAGCCTTGTATGCCCCAATCTCCGTTCCGCGCTCGCAGAACCCGACTCCGGCTCCGTCGATCGCCCTTTTTAAACGAGAGATCGACGACCAATTTACAATTGCCCACTCAATAATATAAATAATATTATATATTATATATTATAAATAATATTCCCCCTTATCCATCACCACATTTGACATATGCAAACTTTCCTATTGGTGCACGGACCATAATAAACAACATCCCTTTATCCACATTTCCCTGAATCTCAATCAAATATAGAATCCTGTGCATAATATTTTAAGGGCAAGTTAATGTGCCTCAACCCAATACATTTTGACTGTAACTCAGTGCCAAGAGACAATGGTTATGTTCAATGGAGTTGTTTTGATAGACAGAAAAAAGTTACATTTCTAGTTTCAACATCAGTTGTTTTTCAGACATTGCACTTTAAAAGAAATGAAGTGCCAAATTTTTGAAAAATTATCTGAAAATGTTTATTTTTTTTCTGTATATTCATGAAGCCATATTTAAATCCTCATATCTCTAGGAGTTAAGGAGTCTAGGCTTTATAAATGTAGCTCCCAAATGAAATGTAGGTAATGCACAAGAATCGAAATGGACATTAAGGTATCTTTAAAGGTATTTATTTGACAGAGCTGAAGCAGGGTTTGAATTTTTGCGCGGGGTTGAGCCTAATTTATAGAACCATTGATCCCTTGATATCCTTGAATCACTTAACTAATCAAGGTTGATGTAGGATATAGAAAGTAATTAGTAATGAGTAACTAAATACATTTTGGACAGAGTAATTTGGACAGTAATCTAATTACACTATTGAATATGTAATGAGTAACTAGTAATTAATTACTTTTTCAGAGTAACTTACCCAACACTGGTGGCGGCCAATACAAGCCAGCACAGATTCGGCCAGAGTAGAGAAAATTTGTGGGGTAAACCAGATTTAGCCTAAAGTTCATATGGATTAGTATTCAGTTCTTGTATAGATTGAGAATTTTTTTTCAGTTTAAATAGATCTTTGTTGTTGTTGTTGTTGTTTTAAGACTGAAACAGAATAGCTTGCTCATTTGGAAACAGGACATTTATACAAGGAGCCTATCTAAGAAGATTAAATCTAATTGTATCCTCCCTTAGCCCTCGGTATGCAGTAATGAACAGAAATGAGTTTAATGTACGTCCTTGAGCTAATTAAGCACTGCTTTCATTATAACATTCCATAGCTAATGGAGTCATATGATTCTGATCAGACAGTTTAGAGCTGGAGTCTGCTGATTGAGCTAGACTTTGTACACAAATTATTTACATGAAATTGCATTTTTACTGTCACTCAAGATAAAAATGAATATAATTAGCATTGTCATTATTTAAAGTATAATAAAGGGTTGAACAAATCTTTGTCTAACATGGAACTGCTATTATAAAAACTGCTTTATTATTAGATTTTTTATTTTATTTTGGTGTGACTATGGTGTGACCGTCTCAAGCATGTTTTAAATTAAATATATATATAAAAATGGCAGTGGCTACTTTTTTTACTTAATAATGAAGTTGAGTGGTAAGGTTATGGTGAACAACTGGCAACATAACTAAACAGACCTGACGGCATATTGTCCCTCCCACCAATGATGAATAGTCCCACTGATATATATATATATATATTTTAGTAAATGGCAATTATTTGTATCATCCATGTATTTCTAAAAGCTTATGGGCTTGATACATTTTTCACTGGAAATCAAGTCTCCATAGTGTGACACAATATCCTGATAATTAACTTTAATTGGTTAAAGGATCCCATTCAAGGTCATGTTACTTAGGCGCCTTGGGAGGCTTTTGGCATGTGCATTTAAGTTTTAGTCTCAGAATCGTTGTAAATTTAAGTTTTCTGGAAAGTTCTGTTGTCCTTTGGTGCCAGGACCCATAAATTATATTTTTTCAAGATTAATGTGATATTTTTTCGAAAAGAAGTTTTTCAAAAGGTGTTTTACAAATAACAATATTTGGTAACAGTTTAGTTAAAGGGGCCGATTCTCACTGTTAACTAGTATCTTATTAGCATGCCTATTATTGTCAGATTGGCTGTTTATTAGTACTAATGAAGCTCATATTCTGCATGACCATATTCTACATCCCTATTCCTAACCAATACTTGAATTTAACAACTACATTACTAACCATGAGCTTATGGAGGCAAAATCTAATTTATTAATAGCGAGGAACTGAACCTTAAAATAAAAAATGACCCAATATTTTTGTAATGCATTATTTGTCAACTACCCAGACAAAATTTAATTGTTGAACTTGCCATTTATGAACCATTGAACTGTTGACTAACTTAGTTTGTTATAATTTTCAAGGTGCATTTAAAAACTAAAATGTTAACTCAGGAGAGAATGGAAGTTATTTGACCTCCTTAAGGTTTTCTCTTCAAATTGTTTGTTTTTTCCATTGCATAAAAAAACTACTTGCAGCATGGTCTTCACCTTCTTCATTCTTTATATCAAAATAGACCATCCATAAATAACCTATCATTATATAATTAGTTGTTTCAAACCTGTGTGATGTTTTGCCTTGGATGACACTGTTCGTTTGTCAGTTGAGTCTGTCAGTTTCAAATTATGAAACAGATCACCTTTTGTGTTTTACAGGAAAAAAAGGTTGAGTGTATAACCGCTTTTATTTATGTGAACTGTCCCTTTAAGTGCTTTAAAGGGAATTCATGTGGGATGTTTGTTAATATTCCGAACAAATACGTGTTTGTTAAAATCGTGTTTGAATTACATTCCAATCATCCAAGTGTCCCAAAATATTTTCCTGCCCAGGGGGATTCTTCAGCCATGTGGCAGATTTTTTGCTTTCTTCAGCCTCTTGAATAACTAGAGTGGCAGTTCAAGAACTATCACGGAGTTGACTGGATATATAACAATGTGTCCTGTTTTACGTATTTATTTTCGTGTTCTTCGCCTAATGCAACATTAACAGAAAACAGCATTGTTTATACTGAGCCACCAAGACCATAAGCTAAATACAGTAACTTTCTTGCCACACTAAAAGCTGTTTTATTTTGTGATTCATCTTTTATTAATCGTTCATTAATCCTTATAAAACAAATAAAGTCTCCCTGTACTATCTGATAATTTGATTATTACATTCAATACAACAAACGGGAAAAAAAGTCGATATTTCATTTTTCCGTTTTTCTGTATGAGTTTGTCTTATTATTTCAGCTTGAAATGAGAAATCCAATAAAGAAACAAACCAAGACGAAAAAACGACTTTAATTATTGTTTTTACGTTTCTTTGCGCATTCGCAATGTACAGCCGCCTACCGGGACTTGTGAAGCTCTAAATGGATGCATTTGCTTATGCTTCGTTTGTATCTTTCACTTAGTCACACTAAGAGAGAGGAAGACATGACCGTGGAAAATATTTCAAAAATAAAATATTTAACAATGCCTAATTAACGTTCACATACAATACATTCCAGAGCTTTCAGTTGGAGTTTGTTATCATTATTGCTCTTAATATATGACATTTAAGTGAACAGTTATATAGCCACAGCTCGTTGGCATCAGTAAAGGTAATTCCAGTAATTACGTAACCTCACTCAACCGAGTTCATTAGGTTCCCCCAGCTAAACTACAATCCTACTATGGTGTAATGCATAAAAGATGTTATGTTTGTGTTGAAACTGTGAGTTTTTTGTAATTTGCACTATTTCATTACATTAGTTTAGCTAAATTAACCCATTAAACTGCCAAATGATTGTAGTCATGTACCATCCAGGGAATCATTTCCATCATGCAGATTTTGCTTGCATAGGCTACTGTTTTTAGGTAACATGCCAGAGTCTGTACCTCACGGATCATAATAATGTTACCCAGAGAGGATGAACACTTTGACGACAATTCCTGATATGCCATATTATTTATAAACATTTCATGAATATGAGACATAGGCTATACAGCTCGAGGGAAGCCTTTGCAAATGATAAATGATCGATCGTGAGATTCGTAAAGCGCTCTAGGCGCGCTCACACAACACGCATGCGTAAAGCGTGCGCAGAAAACCCAAAAATGTTATAGTAAAAAACAGTCATTCGGGTCGTTGTCTCGTTTTGGTTAATTAATTGAATTTCCCGTTTCAAGCTGAAATAATAAGTAAAACATACTGTTTTTTGTGCATACAGAAAAACGGAAAAACGAAATGTCGCCAGTTTTTTCGTTTTCTTTTTGTTATACTGAATGGAATAATTAAATGATCAGATGGTACACGGACGCGACGGGGAGTAGCCTATGTGTCAATTAGCTTTAAAAAAATAACTTAATTGCCATTATGCATGACAGGCAAATAGAGAAAGATTTGAAGGATGTTGGTAAAATTGAGCTGTTTATTGAAGGTCTACTAGCATGGAACATCCTCGACAGATTACTGCCAGTTCAGAGTCTCTGATTATTATACACTAATTAAAATGTTTTGTTTTCTTAAGAAGGTATGTGAACTTAAAACAACACTCTTTCAGTGATCTTGCAAATGCTGTGCTGTGGGGAATTAATGTGGAAAGATCTTTCTAGAGAAATGTGTCCTTAGTGAAGGACAGAAGATTCTGTGGCTTCATGAAACTGTATGCAATCTCTGATAGTTACTATCACTTGGTACTCTTGGCCACACCTAAAAAAAAGAGTCTAGATGTAAAAGTTAAAACTTGTTTTTAATTAGGTTGACTTCTTTCCACATTATTCTACAGTAATTTCTTTAGCTAAAGTGAGTGATTTACAATTTCAATTCTATATATTTTATTCTCTATAAATTATGAAAAATGATCAGTGTAAACATAAATTCATGTTTGTCCTGTCACCTGACTGTAGCCACCATTGTGTTAAAATACATTAAAAATTCCTCTAATAAGACATTTTAGTTAAATAAACTCAAAAAATAAATTAATGCATTACTTATACCTTTAATTATTCATTAAAGAAGTGTTTGTTAAATCTGAAAATGTAACACAACATTTCATACCACAATGTGATGATACATTTACTGCAAGCTGATAATATGTAGAATTAAGACATAAAGAAATAAATAAAACATATCACAATCTTAAGAATGTTTTTTTTTTGCTATATGACTCCGTTTTTTATTGACTCTGTCAACAGTCTTAATTCAGAACTAAAATGGATCCTTCAGCAATTAGACTTCTAACTTAGACAAAACATTTTTCTATTTAAATTCAATGTACATGTGTACCTGTACAGTTCTGAAAATACAAATATTATTACAGCAGCAATGATGGTGTAGCACTCTGTAGGAGAAATTACCTTTTTGTAAAACAATGGAAATTATATTATATAATTATGTATATAAATTATACAAATCAAATAACTTAAGTATATTTCAACGTAAGCTTTCTCTTGTGAAGACAATATATTATTGTGTTAGATTCTAGTTCATTGAGCTGAACACTTTATTTATATACAGTTGGCTCTCAATGTACAAAATGTTTGCAACATTGCATTCAAGTGTTTCAATTACATTTCAGGTTGAACTTGACCAGAGCTGAACTTGGTAACACAGGGTTTACTTTCTAATTGGGCTTTTGTCTGCCCAGCCAAAGACTTTGTGAGAGAGAGAGAGAGAGAGAGAGAGAGAGAGAGAGAGAGAGAGAGAGAGAGAGAGAGAGAGAGTTTTGTCTGCCCAGCCAAAGACTTTGTGAGAGAGCGAGCGAGCGAGCGAGCGAGAGAGAAGAGAGAGAGAGAGATTACTTATTTACTTGGAAGCAATTAATTTACCCAAGTGCATTTAATGGATCAGTGGCATTCAGCACGGGTTGGCAATGGCTGTTTCTGCTATTACAACAATAAATATGAGCTGATCGATGAAACTTTCGTTGGTCCATTAGACCCTTCGTCCTTGTATAGAGGTATTTCAGATTCTGTTTATGCATCTGTGTTGAAAAACTTTCAGTAATCTGTTTGCACCAGAAAGGTGTCATCTGTCCAAAATATCAGGTTGACACGATCCCGCTTCACATGTAGCCTACCAAGCTTCTCTTTACAAATACATCACATTACAATGCACAATGAACAGAAGACAATTTCTTTGAGAGTCTTGCGAAGCTCCTGGCTGCGGTACGCGTAAATAAGAGGATCTATGAGCGAGTTGCATATGAAAAGGATCAGAAAAAGGTTAAAGTGGCCGAAGTAACACTGGCAGTACGGGTTTGTGGGACAGATGAGTATGAGAATGAGGTGTAGGAAGAATGGCCCCCAACAGATGATGAAAACCCCGAGCAGGATGGTCAGAGTGATAGCTCCCTTCATGCTGGTGACCTGCCGGCGGCTCTTGTGCAGAGCCCTGATACGTCTGGAGTGAACGTGCGCCAGGATGAACATGTGCAGGTATAGGGCCGCTGTGAAGACCAGCGCCACTCCAAAAAACGAGACGAAACAGGCGATGACCGCGCTGTTCGTGTGGTGCACGATAAACAAAGAGCTGGAGGTGATGCTCGTAAGCCAAACCACCGCAATGATGGCCACAGCGCGCCTCGTGGTCATGATGCTGTGGTAGCGAAGCGCGTAAAATATGGTGATGTAGCGGTCCGCGGCGATGGTGCACAGAAACGACAGCGAGGAGACGACCGAGCTGCAGATCATGATGTCGATCACGTTGTCCAGGTGTTGTAACATCTGTGCCGTGACGAGCAGCAGCCCTTGTTCCATCAATAACATGAAAAGCGTCTCCACCACATTGCTGACGCTCACCAGCATGTCAGACACCGCCAGACAGCAGATGAAATAATACATGGGCGAATGGAGATTTCTGTTCTTGATGATCGCCACCACGACCAAAATGTTCTCCACTAAACTGATCAAACCGAGCACGAGAAACAGTTCCTGGGGGATCATGATTTGGGAGATGCCCGTTGCGTTCATGTCCCCGAGCGTTACGTTGCTGCCGAAAGTGATGTTCGTGTCGATATTGTACGAATGTTGCGCGCTGTGATCCATGTGAGTGATGCCGAAGTGATGGCGAAGTAGCGAGTCGTTCATGCTCCAACGAGTCCCTTCTCGTTCAGTCTGGTTGAGCTTCAGCACATCTCTGATATTCCAGCACGGAGGAAATATCAGCGTTCTCTGTAAAGTTTAAACGTATATCAACTTTATAAATGTATCATCCCCAGCAAAGTCTAAAACCAGTGCGCATTACGGAGTCGAAATGATCATGCTATTCTGGATAAACGAGCAAACTCAAGGGTTTCACATTCCTAACGTTTGCGCACTCAGAAACGCGTAATGTTGATTCCGCACACTTGCGCACCACGGGAACAGCCTCAGACTTCAGTTTCAATTGTGGTTGGCTTCGTCGTCAAACTACTGTAAGCTCTAAGATCATGTTATCAGGGAGGGCAACCTCTTATAACACAAGCGCCTTGATTCTCTCACTGGTGACGTTCCGCTCTTCTGCTTGTCTTTCTTTTCCTATAAAGTGACCACATGGCGCAAATCAGCAAATCCACAAACGCATAATGCGCTTCTGCTTCTAAGATCTTCAAAAATGTATTTTAAATTATACACATGTAGTTTTACTGATAATTGTTGCTTGAATTATAGACCATCAAGTAAGCAAACATTTTCTACTCTTAAAAGTTTAATACAAAACTCTTCACATTTAACAGCCAATAAAGATTGAAGAAATTGTTGATTAAACATCGATATGAAAATGCTTGATATTGTATTTATATTTTGTCCTTCAATGTTTTTCCTTTTTGCGATATTGCAACAACAGTTAGGCCTATGTATATTCGTGCAATCTGATTGGCTGAAGGCATTCAAACTGTGCTGTTATACAAGTGATTTAGCATGTCATAACACTCGCATCAGATGCTGATTACGACAGTCCCTCCAGTGCCAAACTAACAAAATCATACGACCAAATCAAAGATGTTGTACTCTCTCTCTCTCTCTCTCTCTCTCTCTCTCTAAAATCTCGTTGTCGTTGGGTCAGTCATAGATGTTGTTCTCTATAACACTCTCCCTCTCTGATTTACTGTGACTGTCGGGTCATGAGACTTCAAAACAGCTCTGAACAATTATGCACTCCACCTTCTATATATAAAGCGTTCTTATGCTAGGTTCTAACAGCATGTTGGACAAAAACAATGTTCTAAGTGCCTTTATGCAAAAAGTGCCCATACATTTCCATACATGGGCTAAAGAACAATGTACTCAACTTTAATGAGACAATGAACTACAACCACAAGTTGCAAGTCATAGGTGAACTAACAATCAGGTCACATGCCAATGCAAACAAGACAAGAATTGTATATTAAAGAGGGTTTCTTAGTGGTAAATAGAAGAAAACTCTCAATGAAGTCTGTACAAATTATAATGAAGGAGGACAGCAACAAACAAATCTCTGCTAGAAGAGAAAATCTTTTACATGCTTTTAAAATGTGAGTGGAGAGATTATTGGCAAAACCAATTAATATATGTTGGATATTTTTAGATGAATGGGATTAGACCACAATATAAAGTAATGATTAAATTCTATGAATCTATAGATACAGTAATGAGGCTTGTCCCTATGTGGCTTCTTCATACTGCATTAGCCAGTGTTCAATCTCAGACACGCACACATGTATGTTTTATTATCTCCGTGGGGACAGTCCATATGCGTATTGAGTTGTATACTGTACAAACTGTACAATTAATCCCCTACCCCTAACCCAACCTTAAAGATCGTAGAAAACATTTTTGCATTATTAGATTTTCAAAAATTATTATTCTGTACAATTTATAAGCTTTTGTGCCCGTGGGGACCTCAATTTTGGTCCCGACAGTGACACGCATACCCATGAGTTGGTGTGCATTAAGATATGAGTCCCCACTAACATATAAAAACCAAGTCCACACACACACACACACACACTCTCTCTCTCTCTCTCTCTCTCTCTCTCAATTTAGCTCAGTTTTATTCAAGATCTCTGTAGACAGGAATACACCAAGTTCATCTCTAAGCTTGTAGATATGCTGTATTAGTCAGGTCAGTCTGTCAACAGTTGCTTTGCATCATTGCTTCTCATGCAGTACAAGTTTTTCTTTTAGTCACAAGACACTGTGACCTCCATGACTAATCCTCCTTTTAATCCTGTTTATGCACAAAAGGCATATAAATAGGAAACATAAAATATTTATGAAATGTAAAATACACTGGGATTCAATAAAACGACTGGAAATGAATAGGCAAAAAGTACGTGCTTCCTCTAAGTGGGTATTTATGACTGAGAGCTACAACACAAGCATATCTGAATAGGAGGGAATTTAAGGACACAAAGGTAAACACAAATCTTACATTATTTTGTGACCTATCATTTTAGTGCTTCAGTGTCTATCTTAAACAAACCTTTTTCATAATTTGTAGCAGTGAGAACATAAAATATCTGTTAATAATTGGAAATAGTTCCTACCCTGAATGAAAGGTGCATAATAAATCTTCAATAGGAATATGACAGAATCGTACATTTAAATGATTAGGTATAAAATTACTGTTCATCTTGGATCTCGCAAAACACCTAATGTAACTACCCTGTTGGAAAAACGTACATCTGGGGTCACAACATATAAACCGTAGAATATGTGTGACATTTGAAATCAATTGAAAGTTGACTAAGGGTGTCGAATTGAAATTTCCAAGTCTGCTTACACCGTGAAATGATCCTCTTAAAATATTGTAAAGTAGCGTGTATGGGAGAGTGCAGGTGGCCCGAAGGTGCGATGGTTCTGATCACATGAACACTCACAACTCAGCCTCAGGTAAACTGGCAAAACAAGGTCAAACAAAGTATTTTTCCGAAAATCATTGCTATTAACACCATGATCATGTGGAGCCTTAAATAATCTAAAAAAAGAGTGTTGTTTTGACTGCTTGTTTGCATGGCTTGAACTAGGGGTATCTTAATATTCCGGTATTGACAATAACTATGAATATCGACATTGTGTTTATATTACACATTGATAAACCACACAAAAAAAAGTAGTAGAGCGCACTCCCTACACAGAATTCATTAGTCAAAAAAAGAGAAAACACAGAATGTGAGGTTGCGTTTAAGGGATCAGACCTTACATCTTGAGAGGAGTGTAATAAACACAAACACAGATCAAAAAGGAAGGGTGTCAGATAAAAAGGATATACAGAAAACACGAGCTGCGTCACTAACACATGCTGATACATTAGTTGGTAGTGAAGGTAAAGGCAAATATGAGTGAAATACTAAGATTTCTTAAAAAATTGCGATCGGTATATCTCACATTGCAAGTATAATACTGTACTTCACAACATGAAAATTCTTTCGTAAATTTTTCACCCCTGCCATTGAATGTGACTTCCTTTCGAATGAATGTGACTTCCTTTCATCAGTTGAACACAAACAAACATCTTTATAACATAATGCTGTCATGTAATCTTAATTCATCTGTAATTTAATTTGTTCTCACCTGTGTCGTCATATGCACGTTTCTTCACGAGAATTGCAACAATCAAAGAGATTCAAAGATTTTTATTCCTTCACAAGATGAAATCAACTCTGGATATATTTTAAAAACACTATATTTTTGAAGCAGTGATCAACTTTTGCATCATGAAATCTGTTTGATGTCAATGGTAGCATTAACAATTTTAACATTACAAAATATGTATGATTTGACACCTCCAAACTACGTATCATAGAGAGTCTCTACTGGATCTGCAGAAATCTAGCTTTCTGGCTAAAACAGCACATTGTATAAAACTCCACAGGCAACAATTTTTAAAGCTTCAACAATTTTGTTTTAAAACCTGCTTTAAGGATTTTTAGGTGGATTTTTAGGTTTAAGGAAAACAGAGGTCAAGAAAGACTCACTTTTTTGCACAGGAAGACCATCTCATAAACACACAATTCCTCTTTTCATCTACAATGTGAATTATTCACTCATTTAATTTTTCCCAGTCAATTTATTGCATCCCCACTGATCCATCAGTCCCATTCCTCATCGTCTCGGTCAGGATTGTCCTCCCACTGCGGTTCACGAAACTGGATGTTAGCCAACATGTCCCGCATGGCCACCATCAGTCGATTCACTTCCTGGTTTAATTCCCGCCCAGCACGAGCCACTTCCTGTCCATCCTCAGTCCCCTGGAAAAAAATAATTTAGTGATATTACTGTCTACATTGACAGCTTTTCTTGGCGGATAATTCCAAATGGATGGTAACTGTGTGCTTGGACATGTGTGACATCTCACCTGCATGTTGAAGTTGGGCAGCAGTGAACGGAAGAACAGAGATAAAGTGCTTTCATTGGAGGCTCCAGCATTCTGCCTAGTAAACAGACAAACCTTAATGTCAAAAATGTATATTACAATTACAATCAAACCTCAGCAAACGTTTAATTCACCTGTTAGAAAGGTTTACAGAATCATATAACAAGAATTACGCAGGAGGAAAAAGGACAGCAAAGTATTGTTAACTATTGAACTTGACTTTGATTTTAAATTGGTCTCTGCGATTCATACATTTGTGGGTCCAGGTGGAGCAGATACAGTCAACGCAAAGTTATTCCCACAGCTCTTGAGAATATATAGTTAGGACCAAGTGTGAAATGATGACACGCATCAGAAAGCTCCCTCCAGTGTAATCCATAATGACAAATATCCATCATTTCATGTGTGATTTTGCTTCAGCACATACAGGTTATAAAGTTGTCAGTAACTTTTCGTTTCTTGGATGGAATGACTTTTTGGATGGCACCCACAGATTGCCTTTAATGAATAACCATATGAGCACAGTTTCAGCTAAACACGTTTATGGAATCACTATAAAAGTGTTAAGGTTTGGTGTCCTTTGTTGCGACAGCAGTAAATTATATTTTTGAATTATAAACCATTCATGGGGAAAAAATTACATAACTTCATATAAAATAAATACATGTTTAACAACCAAGATATAGCTCTCTTATGCTATTTATATCTTATTTTTGCCTACGTTTTTGCTATGTCACACAACAGACAGACACCTACAACATTTGACTGATACTGAAACATTAGGTGTTCTTGTAGCTCGCTCTGTAGAGCATCACAATAACAGCACAAAGGTCATACAGTATACTACACACATAAGGATTGAATGCACAGTCTTAAGGACTTAAACACTTTTTGCATGTAAATACCTTTCTGGCCTGGTGTAAGACATAATGGAGTCCAGCGGAGGGAGGGGGTCAAAACCCATTCCTGGCTGTGTGGTCACTTCCTGTAGGAGCCACACAAAAAACTGCATCACTAATAACATGATACAAAGGTGGGAGAACAAAATTGTCAAAAAAATTGTTGTATGCTGTAGAATTAAGATATCGGTCTCATTTATGGCAATTAACATGGGAAAATTTCAATTATACACATAAATTAATGTATTCCCACAGGTGCTTGAGCTTCAGCTAATTATCATTAGAGAATATATTTTCTGTTGACATGCGTCTTAAAGTCTGTCTCTCTATTCAACATAGTAAAACACTCATTTGGATTACTTGTTCACAGTATATATTAGTGGTGGGCGTAGATTTTTTTTTAAATCTAGTTTAATCTAGATTAATCTAGATTAAAATGGCTCATTTGAATTCTGACGAAGGCATTCAGAATATGTGTGCTACCCAAATAATGACTAAAAGTAAGTCTTTGAGAACGGATGTTTCAAGCCAGGTGGCGCATAAGACCAGGGGCTCATCTCCTGTTTCCAAAATGCATCGCAAACTGCTTGAGAAAGCTGTTCTACTATGATAATTGGTGATGACAATAAATTATGTTCAATAAGATGTACTTGTGTTTAGTTCCGCATTAGCTAAGGGATGCTTTGCTTTTTTCAACTAAAGCTAGACCACTACCTGCTGAGAGAAAGTTTTTTTTTAAAACCAATTTCGCATTGCACAAGGTGCAAACAACCTCAGTCTTGTCGATGTTTCCATTGGGAAGCTTCTTAAAAATAAATTTTCCCTGAATCAACCCGGCGGCTTCAAAGCTGCATCCATGTTAGCCCGTCACGTTTGATGTGGTAATTTCACAGTAACGTAATGTTGTGTTCAGACCAACGCGAATGGCGCGTCAAGCGCGGGTGATTTACATGTTAAGTCAATGCAAAGACGCGATAGACCTACTAGACGCGATAGACCTACTACTTGCGGCGCGAATCGCGCGAATGAAGCCCTGGTCATGAGATGATGAGGCGGCGCTAAGGACGCGAATGAAGCCCTGGTCATGAGATGATGAGGCGGCGCGAATGACGCGAATTGCGCGAATCACGCGAGTTGAAAAATCTCGTTCTCGCCCGGTACAGTGCAATTCAGCTAGGTATACATCCGCGTTAAAATATCAAGGTGAAAGTCATCATAGCTTGCGTAGTATAGACCCAGCTCCAAACCCAACTTTGAGAATAGATTAACGGCGACATTTTTTTTATCGCGCGATAAGGGTCTCACGTTAACGCAGCATGTTTACGCCGTTAACGGCCCACCACTAATATTCATATATAGGGTTGGGAACCGAGAGCCTGTTCTTTTCCAGAGCCGGGTCTGTCTTTTTACAATAACTGGAACCGTGAGCAATTTATACATATCGGTTCCAAAAACGGTTCTGGTCCGATGTGTGGCCAAGCACTGTGAGCAGCCTTGCGTCCCTGTTTCCCATAAAGGATGTAAACAAACAGTAACGCAGCTCTGCTTCTTTAATTACTGAATACATCGGTTTCAATGACTGTACGCACACTCCCCAGAGTAGACCGTAGCGTCTTTAACTGCCGAACACATCGGTTTCCATGACTGTACGTGTGCTGAGTGTTTACCAACCATCGTTGACTGTGCTGCTCTACACAGACTATATGGAATGTGTGTATACATGGTAACAAGTATGACAGTTAACATTTAAAAACAAAATTGTATATATTTTGTTTAAATCGCTCCCCCTTTGTTTTTGTCACAAGTGACAGCGCTGTATGTGATGCCAGGGCTAAAGTTCGTGGACAACGTGCAACAGAGTCCAATCCTAGGATTCTTGTAGTGGAAATCCCTCAGAAACCATAAGTAAAAACCTGCCTGTTTGCACGAAACACTTCAAACCGGCGTGCTTTTTTAACCTGGGACAGTACAAGCAGGATTAGCTTCAAAGTAGTTCCTCAAAAGGGATCGAGACCGACTGAACAAAACAAAACTGCCGATGTAAGTAATATTTATCAACAGTCTGAATTGACGTAAACGTACCGTATATATAGGAGGATAACGTTAGAATAGGATAACGAAGGTAGCTAAAAAAATAATCACAGGCTAAATGGAACATTCAAAGCCAGTGTTAAACTTACTGTATATATGTGCGGACGGCCACTTGGAGTTTAACTGTATGAATGTTAATAGATTATGTGCGTTAATATGTTTAGCTGCGGCAAGCACTGCGGTTAGTTTAGTTTTTAAACGTCTCTAATCATTCGTGCTTAGGCAGAAAAATCATTCACAGCTTACTAGTTATGCTGAGTGTGTAACGTTATAACTTGTCAACGACAAGCGCTTAAATCTACATTATTCTGCTGAGATCGGCAGGTGTCCGTGAAATTTTTGGCAAACATAAACACACAACGTGAGCGCTGTTTGCGGAGACGGAATTTACAGAGACGTTAAAGACGAAATTCAGGACATATAATTTAGCTAAACCATTGCCATGGCAGTACTACGCGTGTGTTGACAAGCCAGTCGGAAGGGTGGTGGGTCGCGCTGTGCTGCAACTCATTATCATTTAAAGAGACATGTCAAAAACAGCTTTGCTCACAGCAGCCCGTTTTAGTGTGAGGCAAGAAGGGTTTTGTTTACACAGCCATTGAGAGTGTTTAAGCAAAATATGTTCCAGACATTTCATGTAGACCCTAATAAATCATACCAACTTGTTGAGTGCTCATATGAGGAAGCCTTTAAGCCAGAGATTTCAGCTCACTGGAACCATCCAGGGCGTGATTTAAGAGTTCAGAGGTCCCATGTCTTACTTTGAGTGCCATTCCAGACATTTATTTCTAGCTTTGAGGTGGGAATTTCCGAAGTCCCAGTTGTCTGGAACGTAGCATAAGCAGCCCCTCTCATAGTGCGATGTTATCACTATTAATCTCCCATTCAATGACGCTTTGACTGACTGATAAAGTACCGGTTACATGCGAGAAGTGCCAGTGCGCAAAAAAAGTGAAGGTACGCTAAAGATTCAAATAGACAAGAGCCGGTACTGTATGATGAGTGTAATGGACTTTCTGGGTCGCGGATGGTGTGCTCTTCCTCTTCCTCGTGGATATTTGCTCGGTGGCTTTTGGTTGGGGTCACTGAGTGCAGCGATGACACGTCAGAGGGGATCTGGCCCTCCCGGCTGAGCCTGGTTTCTCCCGAGTTCTTTTTTTTTCCTCCATTAATCAATCATTGGAGTTTGGGTTCCTCACCACAGCAGGGCAGTGTTGGCTTGCTCACCGAGACTGCATTTATTTATTTATTAGAATGATCTTGCTTGTTCTATAAACACCATGCACTGTGCTGTGTTTAACTTTTCTGTTTTTCCTGTTTGCTCCTGTAAAGCTGCTTTGGAACAATGCACATTGTGAAAAGCACTATATATATATACTTGAATTGAATTAATGGAACATGTCGGCCCACTTCAAACACTAGTTGTGTTATAAATCGGACATCGCTCTGTATACAGTCTTTCTACAAATGGGCCGTTGCAAATGTTCTCTCTCCTCTGGCATCATGAGGGGACACACCCCCTTATGCTGGCTATGAGAGTGTTATGGTGATAAAGTGGATCAGTCCGATCCACTTAGTTTTTCCTCCTAATTACAAAGGCATGGCTAAGTGCATATACACCATTTTTCAACACACACACAATGAAGAGACATCTAGCAAATAATCACAATTCTTTTTTTAGATGTTTGTTGAAATTTTACCACAGTTTCTCGGAAATCCCTTATTGCACCTTTATCCACAATCCCTTTTTTCCCCGCTTTTCACACACTACCCCACGCCTTATCACAATCGACCACGCCCACTTTTGGAACTCTATTCAAATTGTAGGTGTTGAAAAACACTTCATAAGCAAGGGGGTTTCAAGAGACTTTAAGTCTGGTTTGCCCAATTTAGCATCAGGTGTGAGTGAATGCGGTGTGAATGAGGTGCATGTCTCACTAGAGGAAGAGTAGCTGTCGCTTCCTTGATTTCAGATATCATCACATGTCTATGGATGTTTCTGGGAGCACTCTGGTATCTCAGCTTCCTTCTATAAAAAAAACACACCAACAGATGAAAATCAAAATACATCCAGGTTCTGAAATGCACCTAACTATATACTTCTCTATCCACAGGTTCGTACATGACAGTACTGAAGAAACACACGTGACGCGGAACCAGATAGAGCGAGCATGCAATGAACAAACATGCTGTTAAAGATAGCTAAATATTGTGCCACCCCTGGTTTTGGAAGAATACAGTCGCTGCGTAACCTTCCTTCGGATTCCGATATTAGGAAAGCGGGGTTAAAGTTTATTTTTAAAGACGTTCCAGCTCATGTGGAAAAAACATGAACCATTTGTTTGTTTCATTTCTCTGAGGATTCCTTCGTGAACATGGCACAGCTCGACACTGAATTTGTGGAGAGTTTAAAATTAAAAAGCAGTGCTGTACCTTCAATATTGGATCCGATAGGAATTGTGCAGCAATCTTATGTGAGTAAAACATTTTTGTACTATGCTACACTATTGCTTTGTTAGAGATCGTTAGGGCTCATATATAATTTTTCAAAGTTTTATCCACCGTTTGCGAATAATGGAGGCCGTTTTAAAGTGCTTTGGTATTATTTCGGGAGCTGGGTGATATCCATAAGTTACCGGGAGTCTCCCATTTGTTTATTTATTATGGAAACTCTCGTGACATTTGAGACCCGCGATTGCGGTGATCTTTTGTCCGGTCCGGGATCCCTGGTCTCAAATGCTGACAGGTACGGTCATATATCATTAAACACCATACAACTATAGGCTATACAAACTATACGCAAAGCCTTGCCATCACATCCGGGAAATAAGTCAGTAATTCGAGTAAAATCATGCCGTGCGATTGTGTCACATGAAAAACTGATGTTAGGATGTCATTTATAAATCACAGGAGGTCTCCAGATTATGTTAATGCAGCGCGAAAACTGCTAAGGGTGATAAAGTGTAACCTCAAACCAAATTAAAACCGAGCGTCTGCAGAGCTGGCCTCAAAACCTGGGTAGAAAATAGCCTATTACTTATTGATTTTGACGTTTTGGGTGTAAAATCACGGGAACGTCATAAGTAGACCTCAAATAACAGTATAAAACAATGAACAAGCACACTTCATGAGACCTTTAATCAATGAATATGCGCTGTTGCACATATGCATGCCTTTCTCATAGTAACATCAAGCGTCCTGGATATACCTACCTTTTCAGGTTTGACTAATTTGTTGTTGTTTTCTGACCTGTTATTTTGTTTCTCGAATTGTTGTTGTGTTTTAAGATTTGCTATTCTGTTTTAAGATTTGATATCTTGATTTTGCCTTTAGATTTTTTTTAGTTTTGCAACTTATGGTTTGGTTTTGGACTTCTCGGACATGGTAAAAACATGTTATTAACACACAATGTTCATGGAAATAATGTAAATAAAAATAAAAAAGGTAGACTAAAGCACTTTTTTAATGAAAATGTGGCATTTTGTGTGTCTCCGGTTTCCCCAAATAAAACATTTATTCATGATTCTTTTGAAAGGATCAAACCAATGATACCAAACCAATCAAAGGCTTTGAAAAAAGGCACAACAGGACCCCTTTAAAAAAGCTATTTGCTCCCAATTGCATACAAACAATTGTATTTCAGATACAAACATATAATTCAAACTGCAGGTTTCTTCAAAGGTTAGTGTGACCTTTCATTCTATAGAGACGTAATTATCATCAGCGTGCTCACAGTACATGCCTGAGTATAATATCAGGAAGGTACAATCATGCATAAACAAAGACACAACACAGATCGTAAAATAATGCATTTCTTACTTGTTTTGGCATTCCTCCACATAAGGATCTTGTGTGTCGACTCTCTTCAACACCTTCTCCACGTTCTCCTCCAACCAAAGCATCAGTCCAGCATCTTTCCACAGACTGTGACAACGGCCCACATACAGAAACACTAACTCGGACAAAGCGGGCAGCTGCCTGAGAGGAACAGTGAATAAAAAGACAGTTCTGGCTTAATAAAACAAAATCTGTAACACAGAACCTTTCATACCCAGGAAGTAAAAACTGAAAATTACCCTAATTGGCTTTTAGGACCAAAGAACCCATGAGAGGACACGGCAGCGTCAGGCTGAACCGTGCACAAGTCCAAAAGGGGCATCAGTGCTGTGAAACGAAAAACTCAGATTTACATACGTGGTCATTATTCTTCAAACATGCTCATCACTGTATTGAACTGTAATGATGATTGATAGACAAAAGTTAAAAAAGGTTACTTAGATTTTTAGAACTGACTAACGTTAAAGCCAGATTTATACCACATCCTTACCAAACACGACGCAACATGTGATAAGCAATTTGTCTCTCCATACTGACGGACGCGACAATCAATTATAAAACGCTGACAATCAGAACAGTTTTCCTGTTTGATCATCCTATTTTTGTGACTTCATTGATGCCTCACCCGACAAAATGCTATAATTTTGGATTCTAAACATATGTTCATGGTCTCCTCATCCAGGTTTGCTGATTAACATTCATGAGGTGCAGAATTTACATTGGATGAGATTGCTGAGTGGGCGTCAGTCCTTGAGGTCAAAGAAATAGAAATCGTTTCTAAGATAGAACACTGTCGCGTCTGGTTAGGACAAAATCTCTGACTAACATGGAACAGATTCCGTTTTCCTATGTCGCGTTTGGTTAGGACACAGTGTTAGAATAGGATATTTGTGTTTCTTCGCATGGTTTCCATGTAAATACAGAAGGGACTCCTGAAAATGTATAGGGTGTCACTGCTGTAAATAACCATTAAGAACTCAAATACCAGACCGACAACTGTATTCTGGTGGGGTGTGAACATGGCTTTAGTTATTTAGCATATCAGTTGAACAACTGATGTGAAGATGATAGAGCCTAGTTAGTCAGTTTTTATAGTAATTTTGAAAAATCTAGTGACATTCAACAGACTATCAACAGCTAAAAATCAAACATTCTCCAAATTGAATTAAAGGGAGTACAGAAAAAAAAATCTTTAAACAACCATGTTCATCAACATTCCAGATGCTGTGCAACGAGATCAAACCACTGGTTAGTCCAGTCATGCGGCAAAGTCACATGAACGTTTGATGCACATCACTAAATGTGTTTCCATCACAGTTTTTGAGCATTTCCTTTAATCCGATAAAACAAATGTATCTGACTCAACGGTGCACCATTATTGTATGAACATTTCTAGAATTTATGTGCATCTTGACATTTCCATCCAGCTTTTTTAATGCAATATCCCATAAGGTGAATAAAAATAGGTTTACTGAAACATAGCTAATGATAACTTTACTATAAAATATGATGTCATCATGTCAAAATTCATTCTTAATAAGCAGCACTTAATGTGCAGGAAGGAATTAGCTGAAGCGTCACAGTTTGTGTGAAAGGGCCTTCGTTCAAAATACATCTGAACTATTTTACGACAGCTGCCACTAACAAGCTAATGAGAAACAGCACAGCGAATTTTCTATAAACCGTTTCCAGCAACACAGACATTGATGCTTTTTTAAGTCAGTTGAGAAGTATCCTGTCATGTGAATTATCCGTCATGTTATTCTCTCAGTGCCTGATGCCACAATTATTGGCGGTAACAAATAAACCCCAAAAACTCACCTCCGGGAAACATAATAAGAGCATTTTGCAGAAGTACATCAGCTTTCTGTCTCAGCTGTTGGCTCTCCTCAGGTGAAATGTCTTCCTGTTGGCTGAGGTGATAGTGGGAAAGAGCCACGGAAAAGGAAAAGTTTGGCAGCTGGGACAGATTTCGATGGACCTGAATTAACACAAACATATTAATAACTAGGTGAACAAGATTTCAATGCATTTATAATCCTCTTCAGAGGAATTATTATTATATGCCAATTATCAATAGTGGATAGATAAAATGTGGATAGAGTGTAAAAATGGCTCGAAGACGACAATTTTCAAAAATAATTCATTTGTCGTGATCAAGAAACAATGGCAGAGCTCTATATGATGCTTTCTGACAAGTAATCTTTTCATATTGAATAACAAATAGTTTATCTTCTTTGAATATTTTAATTTCTTCTTCGGCTTTTATATTTTTCTTCGGCTATTGTCTTGGTTACACAAGCAACATATAGGAGCAATAATACAATAACTAGTGGTCATTGGCTCTCGACGCGTAATTATAAACAAAACATTATGCGATTTTGAGTAAATTGAGCAAATGTGAGTAAAAAAAGGCAAATCTAAGTAGCTCAAATATTTCTAGTTGAATTAACCAAAAATATAAGTGTATTAAAAATATAGTTCGTTAATTAAATATTTTTTTTAATTAAAAAATCTTAAACTATATATGTACATTTTAGAGTAGTTCATTTTTTTTACACCTTCACATGGGTGTTTAGCCCTTTTGGGGTATTTAAGGATGGACTAGAAGAAGCCGGGCTCATTCTACAGGATTCTCTGCCATAATTGACCCGGTTTTCACTTACTTTTACATTTAGTCATTTAGCACACGCTTTTATCCAAAGCGACTTACAGGTGGGGTAGGCAGTGGAAGTGATTGGAAGAGCATAAGTACAACAAAAGCATAAGTGCAATCACAAAAGAAGACTGGTGTCATATAACCTAACACAGTATAGAGAACCATTCATTTCCCGAGTCTTTGAAAAAATCGTGTCCATGACCTTGCTTAGGTCCAATGTTCAGTCAAGATTATCACGTAATGCGAGGCATTCACAGATCAAATCTACTACACCTCCCAATCTGTTTCGAGAAAAATTGGGGCGGCACCAATCATATCAAATATTTCGGATTTTAAATCGGGGTGAAGAACGTCCTACAAGACATATGTCCGAAAATTGTCATTTGGTCAGAACAAAAGCAGATATATTACTGGATCATATCAAATGTAAATGTTTTAAAATAAATCATATTACTTCACATCTATTAATCATTATTAAATGCCCGGGGTAAGAAAAAAAGACAGATTCGAATGCTGATTGTTTATGTATTTTCTCAATAAATTATTTAGATTTAATACTTGAATAATTAAATTATAACTGATAACTTTGGGAATAGCACAAAGCCAATGAATGTATCGATTTGTTCATCCTACGTTCATAAGCACCAAAAAAATAAAACAAAAAATTAAATGAGTTGAGTAAGGATGTGTCTTTACCTCCCATTCCTCATTGAGTCGGATGAAAGTGGTGTATTCGCGACAGCGCAAACACAGAAAGTCAAAGAGTAGAAGCATACAGAGGGGGTCATTATCTGGATCCAGACTGCAAATACAATTAAAAAACAAAAAATAAACTAACAGAAAATGTGTGACAAATAAAAATTCAAACTATGATAGTAATAAGAAATATTTTGGTTACTTGTGTATCCCTAATATTCCATTTATTTGCAATTATCTACTGCAAGTACTTATTTAAGATTAAGATTCAATCTTAGATTGGATCTTTGGCATTTTTTCTTATTTATAATGCATTAGATGTGGAAGTGTGATACCTCAAGATCAGTTTGCAGTACTCCAGGGCTGTCCGAGGACAACCTCTCTTCTCCAGAAACATCACATGTTTAAAAAGAGCCAAATAAAATGCCCTGCAGATACAGACAAGAAATAGAAAAAATATGCTTTCAGATACATGCTTTTGGAAGGTTATTCAAGGATTGTACCACCATGTACAAAAACCAATGGAAATAACAGTCTAGCTACTTATTTGTCAGGGCTATCAAACAGATCGCGCTTCACAGTTTTTGTAGACATGATAACAATGCTGAGTCTGTTCTAAAACCTTGTGACCTGCCTCCAAATGCACCATTTAATGCACCCTAATGACTTCAAAAAATATAAACAGAAAATTGCAGAGGAAACAAAAAATTGTCATAACTACAAATTCATAATAAACGGTATATAAAATATGTTTATTCTACTAATACTATGTTTTTATTTTGTATCACAGGACTTTTAGTTTGGATTTGGACTAGTTCCATAGTCTTTTGTGGTCTCTTAAACTGTGTCCCAGTTCGAAGACTTTAAAGCGAGGAATCGGTCTTCAACTGAATGCATTTAATAAACTGAATGCATTTAAACATCTAGATATATATAAACATAAATACAGACGCGGTGAAGACAACCTAAATATCCAACCGAGCATCAGAATGGGAAAGAAAGAGGATTTAAAGGTCCAGTGTGAAGTTTTTTGGAGGATCTATTGACAGAAATGCAATATAATATACATCACTATGTGTTCAGAGGTATATGAAGCACTCTCATAATGAAGCCTTATATTTTTAATTACGTTAGAATGAGCTATATTTATCTACATACACCATGGGTCCCCTTAAATGGAATTCACAATGTTGTTTCTACAGTAGCCCTAAACGGACAAACTAATCTACAGAGCGCATTTCGCAAAAAAAGAAAAAACATGACAACATCTTAGTTCTGTGCAGACACCGTAGTGCTTCGAAAGGAGGGGTGGAGTGAGCTGTTGGTTGCAGCTCGCAACATCACCGCTAGATGACGCTAAAATCTCCATGTTGTTCCTTAAAGTGGCTTTGAACATTGCATTTTAGTTGCAGGGATGCAAACAGATAAGGGGTAAAAACATTGCAATGGTCAGGGATATGCTATGCACTATTTTTTATATTAGATATTTGGCTTAACATGCTCATTTGTAGTTACTTTAAGGTGTTATATATATATATATCTATCTGTATTACCTTATATCTCAAAAACTGCAAACTGCACTCTGTATACACACAGAGCTCAACTCTAATGTGTTTTTGGTTCATTCTGGTTCAGATTATTAGTATTTCATTAACAGTCAATAATAAAATAAACACAAATTACAAGCAATAGCACAAATAAATAGAATCAGGGCAGGAATTAAAGGACTGCAGGATCCCAGGACCCCTGGGATTGAATTTATGTTTGGGCCCTACTACACTTGTACAATAGAGAAAAAACCTAGCCTAGTCTAAGTTCAGGTGAGATATTTAATAGTTACATTGATGGATTGGCTCTCTCACTTGAGAGAAGATACAAACCCTGACAAAATGACAGAGCATCAAAACCAGCGATAAACAGTTTTGTCCGATCTGTGTTCTCTTATATTCTTAAACTTAATCAATAGAGGAATTCAATCAATTGATCAATTCAATCATAGGAAAAAGAACCAGTGTGGCTTTATAACCAATCAAATAAAATCAGCTCAACAAAATCCCTCTTTGGATTTACACATCCTGATTAATGCAGATCAGACGTGGCATGAATTGATTTACACAGCAATTATAACAGCATACATTATGGGGATTAATCTTTAAAATATAACTGTTTTAATGTAGAAATATTAACCGATTAATTTTTTTTATAATTGTGTACTATTTAAATAGAAACTCAAACCTCCAGCAGGTGGCGGCAAGTCACTGTATGAATGAGTCTAATTCCACATTCAGCTGATTCCTTCAAAATAATTTATTTAATTTCGCCAACACCATGGGTAGCCCAAGTAAATCTTCAAACAGGCAGATTGTTTGAGATACAAAACATGTTGCTAAGAGATGCAGTGGCTCACCTGGTTATTCCCTTTTTTCTTTGACAGAGAAAAAAAATCTTTTTACTCAGTAAATTATTTATTGAACTATTTATTAAATCAATATCGCATTCGCAACCGTGCATATGTTAAGAAAAATAGCATTCGTGACCACTCCATTACCACACGTTTATTTTAAATCCAACAAACAATATCTCATTAAATTGATTTTTTTTATAATTTTGATGCCCTTTCTGCTCGAAAGTCGGTCAAAACTCTTAAGATCGTATAACTAAGTGGAAAAATAACAGAAAAGATCATACTCTTTAGAGAAATTATGGACGAACATATGACATGCAAAAGAGACTCTAGCGCGTCTCTGTCATGTCATAAATTAAAAATAATTTGAATGCCTAAACTAGCAAGACTTAAATTTCCTGTAGCTCAGTGGTAAGAGCATTGCGTTAACAACGCGGGTTCGATCCCAGGGGATTGCAAATACCTATGTAAAATGTATAGGATAAAGCAATGTAAGTCGCTTTGGATAAAAGCATCTGCCAAATGCCTAAATGTAAATGTAAATGTAAATCAGTCTTGTATATGAGCCCAGCAGACTACAAACATGAGAATGTGGTCGAATTTGATGCTGATTTCTAGATAACAAGAGGCAAATTAACTGAAAAGCACAATGTCTTTCAAAATCTTGACCTGAAATATTGAAGTTGGTTATATGGCATGGGGCACTAGATGGTTGAATTTGCAGCACCCTTTGAATTGTGACCAGCCTTCAATTTTGCTGCTGTGACGCAACTGGTCTTGAGAAGCATCCATGGAAGGACGTAGCCCTCAAATTGAGACACAGCTATTGTTTAATGGTTCCCGATGTTTGTCAGCTCAGCCGTTTCTGGTCTGCTTGTTATCCCTGATTAGTTTGTCTATTTAAACCCCCTGTGTTTATTGTGTTGGTGGTCCAGTATTGTATCGATGTACTGATGTCCTCTATTCATGTTATTGGTCTCCCAGTTGGATTATTGTGCATTTCTTGGACTTAATTAAACATTATGCTGCATTTGGATCCAGCACTCCTTAGAGCATCATTACAGGATACCAGACTTCCCAATGGATCCAGCAGCAGCATGGTCGCCGACAATGTGTCTTCATATGCTCTTATGCTCCACGGAGAATGGCCTCACATTGCCTCCAGCCAGCATGGCCACCACGGCAGTGATCCCAAGTCCGGTGGTCCCAGGTCTATTGGTCCCGGAAGTGCCTATTACAGAGCTTGCAGAGTTGCAACCATTGTTGGTGCTACCTTTGTTGGCTACTGCCTTTTTGTGCATTTGGGCTGCTCCCTTGTTCTCCTGTTCCTCCAGAGATGGCAAAAGCCCAGAAGTCTATTCCAGAGCTTCATACCATGACAACCATGGCCACTCCTGAGTTCCCTGTGCTCCCTTGGCCTCAGCCAAGATAGTTGCTATGGACTTCCCTGTGCACTGGTTTTCATCACCACCAGCTCCTCCCCGGTTTCCAGCTCTACCATGGTTTTAGATAGTATCTACTTTTAAGTTGTGGAAAATCTTCTGATAGGTCTTAGTCACTGCTAACTCCAACACATAGAACCATTTTCTATCAGAGCCTCAACTTTTTTGTAATGGGCACATTGACTGCCAAAGAGTGTTGTCAACAAATATACTAGTTGAATGTCATGGAAAAGACTTCTTCAGCAAAACATTGTGATGAAAATGTATAAAAAGAATGATTGACATAAATGGGTGGCAGTGTCTGCTTTATAGGGTTTTACATTTATTACCAAAGAGTGTCTCTAATGTGACCTGATTGCTGCCTTATCCTATAAACTGAGGAGACTGCTTACTAGGATTAAGAACAGTCCCACTGTCCCACATCCTGCTGGGGATGAATGTAATGTGTTGTCACCTGTTTTCTGGTCTGCGATAGTCTAGTCGACAAATGCCAGACGTCAGGCTGAACACAGGGTGGAATGCACACTCAAAACAATATAAAGCCTTTTCTGCAGAAACAACCAAACAAGCAAAATATTAGTATAACTTTTTGGTCATTGCAGGAAAATAAAACGCAATCAAACAGACACTTAAACCCCCAAAGGAGGACACTTTTTTGCTTTACAACTTAAAATTTGACATTTCATTTGTAGTAATATCTTTTATTAGATACATTTTGCTATGAAAAAAGTTGCACATTTGAAAAGTGAATGATCAGCTTTGATTGGTTAGTAACATCAGATTAAAGCAAGCCGACACTCAAACCAGGGACTTCCCTGCTGTGCGGAGATAATTATGTTGACTTGAGTATTTCACTCCGTGTTGTCTCACCGATGAGGTCTCTGGCAGTCTCCTGATCATCCTGCATGTGACATACATCTGAGAGCTGCAGCAGTGAATCAATATGAAATGGGTTGAGTTGCAAGAGGACCTGAACCAACGAAGACAGAAAAGGTCACATAAAACGTTGTCAATCGTCAATATGCATCAATACAACAAAAAAGTCTGACAATTACCACAATGTTATTTGGGTCCATGGACTCCACCGCATCAAAAAACTTAAACTGGACTTGTTGGTAGTCACGATTATGCTCAAAGGTGAAATGCTGGAGTCCGTCTTTAGACTCCACTAGACTCATAGAAATACCTTGAAAAACAAAGATGTGAGAGAACGCCCCACAAGTAAGTAATGTATTTCACATTTACATAGAACTTCACCAACTCTTGAGGTTTTCGAACCATGTCTCAAAATGTCATATACCTGTAAATACATTATTTTGTTTGTATAAATTAGGAATACTTATCTCAAATGTTTCTTAAGATCTAAGTAAATATTTTGTGGTTTTTAAGGTCCTACTTTGGTTCATGGAGTGTCCAACAACAGGTTTAGGTACAAACACAGTGTAAAAACACCTCCATTTTCAAATAATAGGTTATAATTATCTTCCTTCTTGACTGACTCTAAAATGATTAGTTTGGCGATTCATCTGTCTAATCACCTCCTTTCTGTCAGCCTACTCTGATCTGATTGGTCAGATGGTCAAGTCTGCTGTGATTGGTCTACCGCGTGCAGTGTCGCAAATGGAACGTACAGTTTTACACAGCATTACACAGCATAAACAGCATACAGCATTAAACAGAGTGATGCAAATCCGAAGCCGAACTGATATAAGAATGACAGACGACTCGATCTTGTGATTCAGAGTCGACTGCTTTTTTTCCCCAAGCCAATAAGTTTGTTATTCATTCACTTTGGGCTTTACAACCTGGCAGACTGCTTACATTCACACACAGGAACATTACACACTGCATGAATTGTCATTTTAAGGACATTGTAATAGTTACTATTTAAAACAGTAAAGGCCTTAAATGTTCAAACTTATTTTTGTAAACAAAACATTATGGTGGCAACATATTGCTTCTATGGCATTTATAACTAATTTATTATCTATTCTGTCAAATTATTTTAGTAAAAAAAACTTTTGCATGACTTCGACAGAATGCTAAAGAAAAGCAGTACATAAATGTTGTTTATTCTGTGAATTTTCTTTTGACATCACATATTTATCAAAGTTACATTTGTGGAATTCTATTGTTTTGATGATTTGCCCATTATTCTTAAGTGTGAAAAAATGTATAAGGAATGCAAATTATCCTAAATTTCTAACCGGTAGTGTCCACATATAAAAAACCAGAAATGGTCATTCATGATCAGCTAAACTTCACAAATCAGCACGTGCAGATTCATCCTGTACAATATTAGGAAAATTAGACTTTTCCTTTCTGAGCATGCTACACAAGTCCTAGTCCAAGCTCTTGTTTTTTCCACACTGGACTACTGCAATGCTCTACTGGCTCTACTGGTTCGGCACCCCCATATCTTCACTCGCTAACAGACGTACAGTCAGGTCCATAAATATTGGGACATCGACACAATTCTAACATTGTTGGCTCTATACACCACCACAATAGATTTCAAATGAAACGAACAAGATGTGCTTTAACTGCAGACTATCAGCTTTAATTTGAGGGTATTTACATCAAAATCAGGTGAACGGTGTAGGAATAACAACAGTTTGCATATGTGCCTCCCACTTGTTAAGGGACCAAAAGTAATGGAACAGAATAATAATCATAAATCAAACTTTCACTTTTTAATACTTGGTTGCAAATCCTTTGCAGGCAATAACAGTCTGAAGTCTGGAACGCATAGACATCACCAGACGCTGGGTTTCATCCCTGGTGATGCTCTGCCAGGCATCTACTGCAACCGTCTTCAGTTCCTGCTTGTTCTTGGGGCATTATCCCTTCAGTTTTGTCTTCAGCAAGTGAAATGCATTGGATTCAGGTCAGGTGATTGACTTGGCCATTGCATAACAGTCCACTTCTTTCCCTTCAAAAACTTTTTGGTTGCTTTTGCAGTATGCTTTGGGACATTGTCCATCTGCACTGTGAAGCGCCGTCCAATGAGTTCTGAAGCATTTGGCTGAATATGACCAGATAATATTGCCTGAAACACTTCAGAATTCAGCGTGCTGCTTTTGTCAGCACGATGTCACATCATCAATAAAGTCACATCATCAATAAAGTCACAGTCACATCATCAATAAATACAAGAGAAGCAGTTCCACTGGCACCCATACATGCGCACGTCATGACACTACCACCTCCATGCTTCACTGATGAGGTGGTATGCTTAGGATCATGAGCAGTTCCTTTCCTTCTCCATACTCTTCTCTTCCCATCACTCTGGTACAAGTTGATCTTGGTCTCATCTGTCCATAGGATGTTGTTCCAGAACTGTGAAGGCTTTTTAGATGTCATTTGGCAAACCCTAATCTGGCCTTCCTGTTTTTGAAGCTCACCAATGGTTTACATCTTGTGGTGAACCCTCTGTATTCACTCTGGTGAAATCTTCTCTTGATTGTTGACTTTGACACACATACACCTACCTCCTGGAGAGTGTTCTTGATCTGCCCAACTGTTGTGAAGGGTGTTTTCTTCACCAGGGAAAGAATTCTTCGGGCTTCCAGCACAGTTGTTTTCCGTGGTCTTCCAGGTCTTTTGGTGTTGCTGAGCTCACCGGTACGTTCCTTCTTTTTAAGAATGTTCCAAACTGTTGTTTTGGCCACGCCTAATGTTTTTGCTATCTCTCTGATGGGTTTGTTTTGTTTTTTCAGCCTAATGATGGCTTGATTCACTGATAGTGACACCTCTTTGGATCTCATCTTGACAGTTCACAGCAACAGATTCCAAATGCAAATAGCACACTTGAAATGAACTCTGGACCTTTGATCTGCTCATTGTAATTGGGATTGGGAGGGAATAACACAAACCTGGCCATGGAACAGCTGAGAAGCCAATTGTCCCATTACTTTTGGTCCCTTAACAAGTGGGAGGCACATATGCAAACTGTTGTAATTCCTACACCGTTCAACTGATTTGGATGTAAATACCCTCAAATTAAAGCTGACAGGCTGCAGTTAAAGCACATTCCATAAAGGAAGAAAAAAAAATCACTCTTTCACGTATGTTCTCTGGATCTGTTCCACATCTGCGGAATGATCTGCCCGCTGCTACAAGATCAGCAGATTCTGTAGCAATCTATAAGAATCGGCTGAAAACACATCTCTTCCATCAGCACCTGACCCATTAATATAGACTTCTATTTCTACATCTTTTTCTATCCTTACAAAAAAGGTTCTTAGCTTCCTGTACATTAGTATATGCTATGTTAACTTCTCCACTATCGCAAGTTTGAGCAGTGACGGAGCGTTTTTAATTGGTTAAATGTACTGAATGAATACGCGAGTCAAAATGAGGTTGAATGAACTATACATCTTGTTCAAAGTCTTTGTTCAATATCCTCTGTGTTGCAATGGTCTCTTTGTATAAGCATAATGACGAACATCCAATGTTCTCCTGATGAATTTCAGAGATATGCTGTGACGCGGAGCATGGTGGACACAGGGTCATCCCAACCCTCCTTTGAAAAGATTTGTGACAGGGGTGCATAATAACAGCTTTACTTAAAAAATGCTAATTACCTAAATTCTCACAGCGGAAACCATCTAGACACACATACCCACACACAGCGAAGCACTATTAAAGCCTGAAAGTTTCTTGGAAAATCATGAAAATAGTGTCTGACCTGGTCGACTGAATCGTGGCCATGTGTCTTTAGGAACAGTCATCCAAGTGCAGCGATGAAACTGCCTCTGCCTCTGTTTCACTCTGAATATGCAAATGAACACAAAGAAAAAAGGATTTGCGGTAAAACTTTATACAGTACATTTTTTGATAGACAAAATCACTGGTTAGTTAGTTTTATTTCTTTTTATATACTTCTTCCTTCTCATTTCATCCTTCTTTTTCCTTACCAAAGCAGTGTATGGTCCTGTATTTTCACAAAATTCAAAAGGTTTGAAAAATAATTCCAATAGGTGTGGTGAAAAACAAACAAACGCATAATTATGAAAATGTTAATCTGTGGCCTTTTATAGTTTGATCTGTGTGTGGACTATCTGTTTTGGGATGTGTGGTAGCTTGACAGTTTAGGTAAAGATTACTTCTTTTGCGTCATCAATCATCTATGCCTCAGAATCTTTCTTTAAAACGGACACAAAGCACTACTAAAACACCTACCTCTGGTCTCCCAGCACAGCTCGTGCTCCAAAAAATCTCTTTAGCTCTGTCTCAGGATTGAGATTCCTTTAAAACCCAAGAGAAAAAAGACAATTATGACTTTGTATGAAATATCTGAACCTCAAATGATAACTGCAAGGTCAGACACGTTCATCTCACCTGTGTTCCACATACAGAAGAGGTCTGTGTTCAGAGACGTTGCTGTCCGTGTTCTGATGTGACAGGCCTTTGCTCTTCTCTAGTGTCTCTAATAAAGCGTCAATGTCATCTTCTGCAGCTGCGACCTCCTGGAAATCCAAACAACATATGACAAACCAAGCATATTCTTTTATATTATCTTTTCCTTGAACACACCTACTTAACCGGCACACACTCTTATGTTTATTGTTATTTTGTGCTATCTAGATGATAAAGGTGTTGCATTTTAATTCACACATGTGCATAATGCATAAATCAATGAAAAACTAACATTCAATCAATGTTACATGAGCAAAAGTGCTGAACAAATATGGAAACAGCTGGTTATTTGAACTGTATGACACCAATTTTAATGACACGTGCAGTAGCTTCAGTAAGTAAAACAGAATGCAACCATTCTTGTATTCATGATACTGAATGTAGTTATCTGTAGTATATCATTCATTCCAAAAGTTTTTTGTGACATGGTCATGGTGGCAGCCATTCACTTGCATTGGTTTTGTGTTCATACAATAGAAGACAATGGTTGCCACCACTGTATCAACATTCTTCAAAAACATTATTTTTGTGTTCTGTGGAAGAAAGAAAGTCATACAGGTTCGAAATGACAAGTGGATGAGCAAACGATGACAGAATTTTAATTTTGCGTAAACGAAGCATTTAAGCATTTTCCCATAGAAAACGCTTGTTTTCTGTGGTTTATGGCATTAAATTATAATATCAAATTCCGTCGGCACAAATAGCCTGGTGGTAGGTGTGCCGACATATAGTGCTAGTATGCTGGCAGCGACCCGAGTATGATTCCTGTCTCCTGCGGTCCTTTGCCGATCCTGCTACCTTGTCACCTCTCACCTGTTCTAATGTATCATAATAAAAGGCAAAAAGCCCATATATATATATATATATATATATATATATTCATAAATTCATAAATATATATAAATATATATATACATACATATATATTAGTGGTGGGCATAGATTAATTTTTTTAATCTAGATTAATCTAGATTAAAATGGCTCATTTGAATTCTGCCGAAGGCATTCGGAATATGTGTGCTACCCAAATAATGACTAAAAGTAAGTCTTTGAGAACGGGTTTCTCAAGCCAGGTGGCGCATTAGACCAGGGGCTCATCTCCTGTTTCCAAAATGCATCACAAACTGCTTGAGAAAGCTGTTCTACTATGATAATTGGTGATGAAAATAAATTATGTTCAATAAGATGTACTTGTGTTTACTTCCGCATTAGCTAAGAGATGCTTTGCGTTTAGGTGGTACTTGAGACTGGAAGAGCTCCTACAGTACATTTACATTTAGTCATTTAGCAGACGCTTTTATCCAAAGCGATTTACAAAGAGTGAGGGAGCAACAAGCGATATGTCATACAGGAGCCATAATACATTAGATCTCAATACAAATTTACTGGTTTCAACTTAAGCTAGACCACTACCTGTTGAGAGAAAGTGTTTTTTTTTTAAACCGATTCCACATTGCACAAGGTGCAAACAACCTTAGTCTTGTCGATGTTTCTATTGGGAAGCTTCTTAAAAATTAATATTCCCTGAAGCAAACCCGGCGGCTTCATAGCTGCATCCATGTTAGCACGTCACGTTTGATGCGGTAATTTCACAGTAACGTTATGTTGTGTTCAGACCAAACGCGAATGGCGTCTCAAGCGCGAGTGATTTATATGTTAATGCAAAGAGCCAATAGACCTACTTGCTGCGCGAATCGCGCGAATGAAGCCCTGGTTATGAGATGATGAGTCGGCTTCTGCTTCCGCGAATCACGCGAGTTGAAAAATCTCGTTCTCGCCCTGTACAGTGCAGTTAAGCTGGTATACATCCGCGCTAAAATATCAAGGTGAAAGTCATCATAGCTTGCGTAGTATAGACCCAGCTCCCAACCCAAATTTGAGAATAGATTAACGGCGACATTTTTTTTATCGCGCGATAAGAGTCTCACTGCGTTAACGGCGTCGGCCCACCACTAATATATATATATATATATATATATACATACATACATACATACATATATATATACACATATACATATACACATATACATACATACATATATATACATACATATATACATATATACATATATATATACATACATACATATATATACATACATACATATATATATATATTTACATACATACATACATATATATTTACATACATATATATTTACATACATACATACATATTTACATACATACATACATATATATATATTTACATACATACATACATATACATATATATTTACATACATACATACATATATATATATATTTACATACATACATACATATATATATATATTTACATACATACATACATACATATATATATTTACATACATACATACATATATATATTTACATACATACATACATATATATATTTACATACATACATACATATATATATATATTTACATACATACATACATATATATATATATTTACATACATACATACATATATATATATATATTTACATACATACATACATATATATATATATTTACATACATACATACATACATATATATATATATATATATATTTACATATAGATACATATATACACATATATACATATATATATATAAACATATACATATATACAGTCCAGCCCGAAATTATTCATACCCCTGGCAAATTCTGACTTAAAAAGTTACTTTTATTCAACAAGCAAGTTTTTTTTGGACCGGAAATAACACAGGCTTCTCCCAAAAGATAATAAGACGATGTACAAGAAGCATCATTGTGGAAAAAATATTTCTCAGCTTTTATTTACATTATTATTTACAAAAAGTGGCATGTCCAAAATTATTCATACCCTTTGCAAACTGTCGCAGTATATGGGATAGTCCAAAGTTCCATTCCAAATAGTCAAAGCTGTTCTAAAGCATCCTAATTACCCTGATTCATCTGGAACAGCTGTTTTAATCAACTCAACTGGTGAAAAACAGAAGCTCTCTGCTGTTGGTTTGTGGACAGTCATGGCTAAGACAAAGGAGCTCACTGAGGACCTGCGGCTGTGCATTGTGGCTGCTCACAAATCAGGAAAGGGCTATAAGACCATATCAAAATGTTTTCAAGTTCCAGTGGCTACAGTGCAAAGTATTATTAAAAAATACAAGAGGTTCCGCACTGTGAAAAATCTCGGAGTACGTGGTCGGAAGCCAAAAGTGACACCTGTGCTGGCCAGGAGGATAGTGAGAGAGGTAAAAAAAGAATCCAAGGATCACCACTAAGGCCATCCTGATGAATCTGGTGGCAACATCTCAAGGCAGAAAGTCCAACGGACACTGCACACCGCTGGGTTCTAAGGACGCAGACCAAGGAGGACACCACATCTCCAGATAAGGCACACAAAAGCCCGCTTGGCCTATGCAAATGCTCATCTGGACAAAGAAGAAGACTTCTGGTCTTCTGTTTCATGGTCCGATGAAACAAAGATTGAATTGTTTGGCCACAATGATGTAGCCTTTATTTGGCGTAAAAAAGGAGAAGCCTACAACCCTAAGAACACCATCCCCACTGTCAAACATGGTGGTGGGAATCTAATGTTTTGGGGGTGTTTTTCAGCCGGTGGACCAGGGAACCTAATCACAGTAAACGGCACCATGAAAAAGGAGCAATACATCAGAATTCTCAACAACAACATCAGGCAGTCTGCAGAGAAACTTGGCCTTGGGCACCAGTGGACATTTCAGCACGACAACGACCCAAAACATACGGCAAAAGTGGTGAAGAAATGGTTAGTAGACAAAGACATCAACGTTTTGCAGTGGCCCAGCCAGAGTCCTGACTTAAATCCAATAGAGAATCTATGGAGGGAGCTAAAGATCAGGGTGATGGCAAGGAGACCCTCAACCTGAAAGAGTTGGAGCTCATCGCTAAAGATGAATGGGCAAAAATACCAGTGGAGACATGCAAAAAGCTGGTCAGCAATTATAGGAAGCGTTTGATTGCTGTAATAGTCAATAAAGGCTTTTCTATTGATTATTGAGAAGGGTATGAATAATTTTGGACATGCCACTTTTTGTTAAAATGTAAATAAAAGCTGAGAATTTTTTTTTCCCACAATGATGCTTCTTGTACATTGTCTTATTATCTTTTGGGAGAAGCCTGTGTTATTTCCGGTCCAAAAAACTTGCTGGTTGAATAAAAGTAACTTTAAATCAGAATTTGCCAGGGGTATGAATAATTTCGGGCTGGACTGTATATATATACATACATATATATATATATATATATATATATATATATATATATATTTATGAATTTTATATATATTAATGTATGTATATACATATACATATACATATACATATATATATATATATACATTAATATATATAAAATTCAGATCAAACCTTATAAAAAAAAATTACAGGTTGCAGACCTCTACACACGCAGCGCATACGTATTAAACAAGACCTCACCACATCTCCAATTGTATGCTTGCTTCAAAATTATATCATCAAATCATTACTCAATCCCACCTTTCCATTCTCAGCTGAAGCCTTTTTCTTCTTCTTTTTCTTTTTGTTGGACTTTTCGTTCTGGACAGGAAAGTAAATCTCATTAAAACAGGCAGATTTTTTTTATGGCTTTTTCATGTTGTTCTTCAAACCTTCACATAGTCTTTCTTTAACTGGGCTCCTTCGTGTCCTCTCTCTGCAATCTCCTCATCTGATGTACATCCATCTGCATCTCCGATCTGAAAAACAGAAACAGCACAACAGCTGTCATGATGGCAGTGGGACACTCTAATCTACACAGTGGTGGAAATCAAGTGGCCAAGATTGAGGGGGGCTCTATTTCTAAACCACAGAAGCCAAAAACCCACATTTGTGGTGGACTTCCATTCAAATGGAATTTAATCAAAATATCTTCATGCTAAAACAAGGTTATGTGTCATTAAACCATTCTTTTAAACATTGGCTTATCTTTGGCCAAAAAGCATTCAACAAAGATCACCATGACATTTTTACCATGTGTTTTACCTTGTTTTTTAACGTAACGTTTAACGCATTAAACGTTACGTTTAATGGGTGGGTATTACAACAACCATGGAAATTCCATGATGCAAACCGCAATAGCATAGCTAGTAATCCTACTGTACAGAATCATGTTTCAAGTTACCAGCTCAAATATGTTACTGGTGTTGTTCTTCAGCTTGTGTGCGTCGCTTTTCATGCGCTCTTCGTCTGACAGCTCGAGCTCCTGTAACGCAGCCTGCGCGCGCTGCTCGCCCTTCAACCTTCGCAAAGCGCGACTCGACATGACAGATCCGCTGTCATCAACCGATTAGTGATCAATGTGATCAGAATTAATACACTTCTGGTCTAGAAACTCTTTCATCTACAGCGGAAATGTATGTTCCTGAATGGGCGGAGCTGTCTTTCTTCTTTGTATGTTGATGGCAGTTGGCAAACAAGCTTAATTTGTGCCTTTACCGCCCTCAATTGGATAGGAGTGTCGACTGGGAATCATGAAAAAATAATTTCTATATTCTACCTATCATGTACCTACCTTGTGTGTTGCATTTAAACACTATAATTTTTTTTTTTTTAGCTCTGCCAAATATATTTATTACTGAAAGTTCATTAATTCCTATGTGAATTAGGGAATCGATGAAGGGAATTCAAAGTAAAAAAGCCAAACTCAAAGTCTGCTTTATTGTTAATTATGCCACATGTACAGTACAAACATTTAGAGGATAGAAATGGCTTTACGCTCAGACCCATGATGCATTCAAATAACACTTACACAGAATAAAATATATATAAAAAAGATATAAATATAGATTAAATATATATATATATACATTCAGGACATACAATTCAGGCCCCCTATTTCAGGCCGGAAGTGAGTGGCAATGTTAATGAAACATAAAACATATCTGAGCGTACATGAGTTGTCTTGCAATGTTTCTGCGATTATTTGGTTAACAATTTGTTTATATATTAACTTAACCCGATCCTGTTACCCTTAAATCTGAAAACACCTCCAGGATATGATTTTTTTAACTAAAAGTTTGTTTAGAGTTTCAACAGTTTAGAGAGTTTCAGTACTTTGCATCATACATTCAGGGAACTCTTGATTCACTTAATGAATACGGAAATGCGAACATATAATGTGGGCGTTGTTTAGCATGCCTTTCACTCAAAACGTCTATTACAATTTGACTCAAAGTAAACTGTACATTTGAACAGTGTTGATTGTGTTGATGAAAATGGCTTCATGTTTTGTATCAAAATTCTTTAGTGTTTGTATTTTTGTAGTTTCAAAATATTGCAAATTACTTTGTAAGAAGTCTACGTGATGACATCATAAAAATGCAGCCTCACTGTAAAAAATGATCTGATCAAAAAGTTATGATAACTTATATATGTCATTAACTCAGACATAAAATAATGTGTTATGAAATTTCAACTCAATTGTTTGAGTTTTCAATCTTCCAATTTAGGTTCATAAGTTACTTCAATGAATCACAAATTCCAGGTGTTTGAATGAACTTGCCATTTTAAATTGAGTGGGCTACAAGTCTTTGGCGTGTTGTATTGAGTGGAGGACAGCTCTTTGCGCATGTGCGGGGGACTACAGACTAACAAATTTACGCGCCAACAAGCAAACGAACTTCAATCGGCCTGGTGCCTCATTTTTCCCGTCAGATAAGACGAGTCGTGTTGGCATGAACAAGTTCGCTATTGGTAAGTGTTTGTGTTTTGTAGATATTAAGAATGTGCATTGATGAAACCAATAACGTGGTATGTGCTGTGCTACAACTGTGATGTCATTTAAGCAAGGCACGTTTCAGCGACCGTTAACGTTAGCTAGAAAACTAGCAGTTCAGTCTTTTAGTTCAGTCAGAGACGGTTGATAAAGCGTTATCTGAAATCTACCAGCATTTATCTGAAATCTAAAGCTTTTGTAACATTAAACACTACCGTTCAAAAGTTTGGGTCAGTAAGGATTTTTATTTTATTTTTGGGGAAAGAAATAAAATAAATCAATACTTTTATTCATCAAGAATGAGTTAAAATGATCAGATTGAGTGGAGGACGGCTCTTGGCGCATGTGCGGGGGACTAACGTACCGACGAAGCCAGGCCTCGAGAAGAACAAATTTACGCGCAAGCAAACGAACTTCAATCGGCCGGGTGCCTCATTTTCCCGTTAGATAAGACGAGTCTTGTTGGCATGAACAAGTTCGCCATTGGTAAGTGTTAGTGTTTTGTAGATATTAAGAATGTGCGTTGATGAAACCAATAACTTGATTAACGTTAGCTATCATTACCTTTTGATATGTGCAACAACTGTGATGTCATTTAAGCGAGGCACGTTTCAGCGACCGTTAACGTTAGCTAGAAAACTAGCAGTTTAGTCAGAGACGGTTGATAAAGCGTTATCTGAAATCTTCCAGCATTTATCTGAAATCTAAAGCTTTTGTAACATTAAACACTACCGTTCAAAAGTTTGGTGTCAGTAAGAATTTTTATTTTATTTTTGGGGGAAAGAAATAAGATGTATCATACTTTTATTCATCAAGGATGAGTTAAACAGATCAAAAGTTACAGTAAAGACACTTATATTGTTAGTTCTATTTTATATAAATGCTGTTCTTTTGAACTTTATATTTATTACATAACATCGGTCGCGTTAGCTAGTGCTAAAGAGCAATCCAACAATTCATATATCCAATTTGTTAGTTAGACTTAATTAGAAATGTGCTCTTGTTCATTTTTGCAATTCACATCACTTGGCAGCTAAAACTTTTTTTTCTGTTTTGTGTGTTTCAGGTGTTTTATGATTTACCAGGCTCAGCTACTCATTTGATGAAGTGGACTTGTAAGTTTTGCAATTTTTCCTCATACATTGAAAAGACTATAGTGAATCATTACAAGGACAAGCATGGACGTGGAAGAACAGGTTTTAGTTGTATTTACCCGAATTGTCTTACCGTCTTTCAATCCCATGTGGAACTTTTAAAACATTTGACGGACCACAAACAAGGAACCAGTCCCATTGCTAGACTTCGTTGTGAACTTTGTACTTTTTCAGCGCCAAGCAATATCAAACATTATTTTCTTCATTTAAAGAGACATTTGATAAAAAGAGAGACTGTGAATTGCCCATTTGTGGGGTGCTGTTTTACATCTAGAGTAGCCTCAACTTTTACTGCTCACAGAAGCCGATATCATCAGCCTTCTACATTCAATAATTTCAAACCTGAACTTATTATCCATTGTCAAAGTCAAGCTTCTGTCAATGATGAACAGGATAACTTTGATTTAGAGTCACCAGATGTTTCAGTGACTGAACCTGACTCTCAGCCTACACAGAAGTCAGTTGAGCGCAGAATTGCATCCCTTTTCCTTCGACTGCAAGCCGTCCTTCATGTGTCAAAGTCTGCGATTCAAGAAATTGTGGATGATTTGTTTGATATTGGAAAATGTGCTGGACAAATAACTAGGGAGTCAATTGAGAATGTTTTGGAGAAGCATAATTGCACATCTGAGGAATGTTTGACATCCTTGACCGAATTATTTCAAAGTGCTAACCCACTTAATTTCCTTTCAAGAGAAGGATCTTTAGGCACAGACTACAAAAGACAGTTATATTACAAAAAGAACTTTAGTGTCATTGAACCTGTCGAATATCTTTTGAACAGACAAGAAAAGTTTCATACTGTTATCTATATCCCTATTCTAAAGTTACTTTCAGATCTTCTTAAAAAAGAAGAGGTACTGCAAGCACTGGGGAAAAACAAACCTGTTGAACAGTCTGGCTACTACAAGTCTTTTCTGGATGGTGACTTCTATAAATCGAATGGAATCCTCTCAGGTCAAGAACTAAGTGTAGCTATTACTTTGTATATTGATGACTTTGAAATCTGCAATCCCTTGGGCACATCAAAAAAAAAACATAAAATCTGTGGTGTGTATTGGGTTATTGGCAATTTACCCTCTAGATACAAGTCAACATTGTCGTCAATCTACCTTGCTTTACTGTGCAAGGCTGAGCATGTCAGGATTTATGGTTATGATCGTGTTTTGAAGCCACTGATTGAAGATATTAAATGTCTTGAAACAGTAGGTGTGTTTGTAGAGAAACTAGGGTGTAATGTTAAAGGCACCATCTTGTTCGTTGCTGCTGACAACTTGGCAGCACATTCCTTAGGTGGATTCCAAGAGTCTTTCAATGTTGAGAAGTTCTGTAGGTTTTGTCTAGCTAGTCGTCGAGACATACAAACGTGTGATGTTAGAACTGGGAACTTTGTTTTAAGGTCACCAGAATCATTTGATGAAGCTGTAAATGTCTTGAAGCAGACGGACCTTGCATCTGTTGATGGTGTGAAACGAGACTGCCCTCTCAACAGCCTGACAGGTTTTCACACATGCACAGGCTTTCCACCTGATTTTTTACACGATGTGCTGGAAGGGATTGTGCCTGTAGAACTAAGTCTGTGCCTTGCAGATTTGATTTCAAAGAAGTATTTCACATTAGAAGAGCTTAATAGTGAAATACAGAGCTTCCCTTTTAAATTCTCGGATAAGAGAAATTGTCCTCAGAAAATTCTTTCAACTTTTAAAAAGAGTGGAACTGTAGGTGGTAACGGCCACGAAAATTGGAGTCTTGTGCGTTTCCTTACCCTCATCATCGGCCACCGTGTTCCAGAAGGGAATCAAACATGGGAAGTAATCCTTGAGCTGAAAGACTTGGTTGAGCTCTTAGCGACTCCATATCACACTGAAGACTCGCTGTGTTATTTGCAGTCCAAAATATCGGATCATAGACAGTTGCTACTGACAGTTTTCCCGGATTACAAATTGCGCCCCAAACATCACTTTATTGAACATTATCCTTGCCTTATTCAAAGATTTGGACCCTTAATAGAGTGTTGGACAATCAGGTTTGAGGCTAAGCATTCTTTCTTTAAGAAGGTAGTGCGTGATGCCAATAACTTTAAAAATATTCTGCTTACCCTTGCCTCAAGACACCAATTTATGCTTGCATATTATCTTGAAATGCCCAGCATTTTCAAGCCTGAGATTGAGACAGCAAAAGTGACTGATGTGTGCCTGGGAGTCTTAGATGGTGGTCTTAGACTAGCAATCTTGAATAGATTCAGTGATGTTGACACAGTTGGACTGACCCCTAATGTCTTCTTAAATGGAACGCAGTATTCAAAGGGAATGATACTTTCTGTTGGAAGTACAAGTGGACTACCCAACTTCGGAAGGATTTTGGAAATATGCATTGTGCTGGATGGTCATGTTTGTTTCTTCGTTGAACCTTTTTCAACTTACTATGTGGAGCATTTGAGGAGTTACCATCTTGTGAAGAAAAGTCCTGCTGAGTGTCTCTTGGTGAAACCAGAGGATCTCAATGACTACATGCCACTTGTGTCATACCTTGTCCAGGGTCGCCTGTTAACCACTCCTAGAACATTCTTGCTGAATTAAGGCTGCTGTAAGTTTGTGTATTTCTACCCTGATCCAAAAGAATTAACCCTCTTGAAGTGTTTTCCAAATCGTTTCTGTAGTAACAATTTGTTTGTATGTATACAATGAATTAATCCTTTTTTCTTCTCCAATTTCAGGCCGAAGTGATCCACGATGCTGCTGCGAGTTGTCCTCTCTGATATGGATATCAGGCGCCTTTCCATCGAAATCACCCCCCCTAGTGTTGATGCACTGTGCCAGGTGTTGCGTGCAAACCTTGGCCTGAGAGGTGGATTTATTTTACAATTTGAGGACCCTGCGTTCAAGGATCAGCTGACCAATTTGACCGACATCCGAGACCTTCCTGAGGAGAGAGCAACATTGAAAGTGTTGTTCACAGCTGATGCAGCTTGCTCGGATTCCACATTGGATTCAGCCAGCCTTCCATCTCTCAGTAGTGGGGAATCTGACTCCCAGCACTGGCCTGAGCCCTTCCCGATTCCAGAGTTCTCGCATGATGTTGAACTCACGCTGCAAGAAGCAAATGGAAGATATGCAAAAGATGGATCTGTGCTGGCGATTCCTAAAGGTATGAAAACTGATATCCTGGACACACTTGCAGACAGCATGTCAAAGATTAGTCCTTATCCTGAGAGGCAACACTATGAGAATGTTGCGAAAGCGCTTGTGGAGAAGCATCCCAGTCTAAAAGAGCCAGGGTCTGGAAAGGGTTGGTACGGCTGGTTCCACAGCCTGAAGTTTAAGCTCGGAAACTATCGACAGAAGTTAAGTGCAGCTGGATGCCCAGAGGTGAGGGTCAACAAAAGAAAAGGAGAAGAAGCCAAGGGACCACGTATGAAGAAGTCAAAGAAGGGCGAGGTCCACTTCTGTCCAGATCCCCCTGAAGGACTAAGTGATGAAGACATGGAAGAAAAGCGGATGTTGATGGAGGTACATCATACACACACATGCACATACACATCATACCTGTCTAATATTACTGCATACATACCTGCCTATGTTATACTAACTACCTACACTTTGCTTTTGTGTCTGTGAAGCCTACTATTTTGTCTTATGTGTCCTTTGCGCTTGTGCAATCCAATTCAGGTGGAAGTGCTCAAAAAAGACCCAGATCACCAGCAGATAGATGAGCTGATGTCTGCCACGTTCTCCAAGCGCAGAAAGGAGATCGTAGGGGATCAACCTCTCATTGGGGATGTCATAGCTAGATGGCCGGCCATGTTCTGTGAGAGACAGGTATAACAATAGACAACACTCAGCCTATGATTAAAGAGACTTTGGTATTACTGAGTGGATGAAAGCCTTTGACAACAGACAACCTTAGCTTACTAAATTATGACTCTATGCTTTGAAAATCTTTTCTCTAATTTCTTAACCTTTTTGTCTTCTCAGGTTCGGACAGAGTTCAAAAGAGTCGTAAGCATAGACCTTCTCGAGTCGTTCCTCGATGGACTTGACGACCTGGCACCACGACTGCTGGAAGTGTACGAAGCTGCGACCAAGTCGGCAAAGATGCCTGCACTGAAAGCCATTTTGGACTGTCTGAAGAAAGATGTGAGTAGACGAGCTGAGAATTGTAAAATTGGGCACCAGATGAATCCGTGTATCATTCGTTCTTTTCATATTCAATTGAGATTCCAAAATCGGAAAATTAAAAAACGGTTTGTTATTTCGTTATTCGTTTATAAATGTGATACCAAAAAACAAATAACGGGTCATTTTTCGTACTTTTGATTTAATGCTCAGATCAAAAATGGGAAATGAAACAAAGGGGACACGACAGATTTTGATTTTGAGATTGAATTTGTTCGATTTGGGTAAGCCGGAAGTTATCTTCGTGTGTGTATGTGTTGCAGTTAAAAGAAGCCTGAAAACCCTCAATCTTGCAGTGATTGACTAAGTAATTTTTTTTGTAATTTCGTATCGACACCATGGCCGCACTGGAATCATATGCTGATTTAATTAAAGACTTATTTGAAACTGTCAGGACACATAAAGAGATTTCCACTACGCTGCAGAAGATGGGTATCCAGCGAAGTTCTGAAATGAGACGAGGCTGAATCCAGCTTCTTATTCGCAGTTTCTTATTCACGCTTAGCTTCTTAGGGACCATCTCGCGTTTCTCTTCTTTTACGTTTTTAAAATAAAAACTTTTTTGTGTGTGTGTTTCTGTGTGCGCGCGCGTGTGTGTGTGTCTGTTGGCGTGTTTTTTTTTTTTTTTTTAATTTCGTATCGACACCATGGCCGCACTGGAATCATATGCTGATTTAATTAAAGACTTATTTGAAACTGTCAGGACACATAAAGAGATTTCCACTACGCTGCAGAAGATGGGTATCCAGCGAAGTTCTGAAATGAGACGAGGCTGAATCCAGCTTCTTATTCGCAGTTTCTTATTCACGCTTAGCTTCTTAGGGACCATCTCGCGTTTCTCTTCTTTTACGTTTTTAAAATAAAAACTTTTTTGTGTGTGTGTTTCTGTGTGCGCGCGCGTGTGTGTGTGTCTGTTGGCGTGTGTCTGTGCCTGCCTGCGTGCGTGTGTGAGAGAGAGTGCACAGAGGATGGGCTACTGCTCGCTGTCTAAGTCATGACCTGCTGAATGCCCCTTGAGATGACCGTGAACTTCACGTGGAACCTCCATCACCCACTCCCCTTAACATTCTCTATATTACTTTGATCGAACAGTTTTTTTAGGCAGCCTATGTCCACCATGAATATTAATCGAATCCAAAAGTACCTACATGTTTGAAAGTGCAATATTCTGGTGCAGAACATGCAGTACGGTTTATGCATGAGTAATTTACGTGTATATTTGTAAAAAAAACATAGTATACACCGTTTTGTTATACTTTGCATATCTATAATTAACTGTTTTTATTCTATATATTTATTTTTTCTATTTCCTTTGTTTGTCTATACTGTATTTTTTCATTCTGAGCTCCTGAAACCACAACACGTTGCTTGTCTTTGTGTGCACAATTTGAAAATAAAGCTTATTCTATTTTTTTACTGATCCATTGTTCTTATACAATTTATTATACTCTTGTTGGTCTTAGCCAGTGCATTATACACACATTATATTACTGCTATGTAGTTACATGTATATATATTTAAGTAAACTTTGACACAGAACTGTGTTTTTGTACAAGTATGTCTTTGATGGTGCGTTAAAAGTTCCACCGCTAGGTTACACCTTGTCTTGATGTCTACCGTCATGCAAGAAAACAGTTTTACTGTAGCATTTTTGGGTTATTGGACAATTTGGGGTGCCATATCTCGAGTTCTTTGAGGGTGCGTTAGACGTTCTACATTGGAGTTATACCCAGTATTCATGACTAACATCTAGCCAAAAAGCAGATATTTTTATTGTAGCATTTTGTAGCAGAACTTCGCTGGATACCCATCTTCTGCAGCGTAGTTGACATCTCTTTATGTGTCTTGACAGTTTCAAATAAGTCTTTAATTAAATCAGCATATGATTCCAGTACGGCCATGGTGTCGATACGAAATTACAAAAACAATTACTTAGTCAATCACTGCAAGATTGAGGATTTTCAGGCTTCTTTTAACTTTTTGCAAATGCGGCAAACTTCCAAGTGCAACACATACACACGAAGATAACTTCCGGTTTACCCAAATCGAACAAATTAAATCTCAAAATCAAAATCTGTCGTGTCCCCTTTATTTCATTTCCTATTTTTGATCTGAGCATTAAATCAAAAGTACGAAAAATGACCCGTTATTTGTTTTTTGGTATCACATTTATAAACGAATAACGAAATAACAAACCGTTTTTTAATTTTCCGATTTTGGAATCTCAATTGAATATGAAAAGAACGAATGATACACGGATTCTTAGTCAATCACTGCAAGATTGAGGGTTTTCAGGCTTCTTTTAACTGCAACACATACACACACGAAGATAACTTCCGGCTTACCCAAATCGAACAAATTCAATCTCAAAATCAAAATCTGTCGTGTCCCCTTTGTTTCATTTCCCATTTTTGATCTGAGCATTAAATCAAAAGTACGAAAAATGACCCGTTATTTGTTTTTTGGTATCACATTTATAAACGAATAACGAAATAACAAACCGTTTTTTAATTTTCAGATTTTGGAATCTCAATTGAATATGAAAAGAACGAATGATACACGGATTCAGATGTTTGCAATAAAATCTCAACACTGCTTATTTTTGTCTTGTAGGACACAAACGACAGGAGAAGGATTGCTGCTCTGCTGGGTCTGCCACACTATCTAAGAGAAGAGCCATCAGACATCATCAGGATGTGTGACGTAAGACCTTTTTCTGTCATGCATAACAGCCTATAAATGAACGTACCCACCCACATATACACTTGTGCGCACACACACACACACACACAGACAACCTTTAACAAAGAGATTGCATTAGATACACTCATGGGTGTTGATAAAGTCCTGTGGCAGCAAAATGGTGATGATGCAAGGAGAAGTGAGGGGCAGAATAGTGATGGGGAGGACGAGGGTTGGGTGGAATAGTGGTGATGGGAGGAGGGAGGGGTAGAGCAATGTTGGGGGAGGAGAAAGGAGGGGTAGAATAGTGATGGGGAGAGGACCCAGTGCAACATACACTTTCCCAGATCTGAGAGGACACTGAAGTTTTCACCCTTGCAGTAACGTTCCAATATTGCACCTACAAACATGCACACTCACAACTGAAAGCCCAAGAAGACTATTTTATTAGCCTGAAAACAAGGTTTATGATCACTGAGACTTAAATAGCTTTGCAGAGCATGTACATCTTGACCCAAACATTCACACTATTTTTTTTTTTCTGCTTTTCAAGGCCCATGGTGAGACTCTGGCTGCAGCCATGGAGGGGATGCAACTTGGCCTGTTGATAGGCCATGAAGGTGACAACCAGGATGCCTTTCCACGTGAGGTCTTCAATGTGGCAGTTGTGGTTGAGGAGACTGTTGTGCTTCACAACTTCAAGGATGTGCCATCCAGCTTTGCCATGCTTTTGGGGATCATCTACTGCGTTAACCTTGAGTATCCACGAGCCATGAAGTATTCCTTTGAGTTCCTTCAGAGGGTAGTGATGAAGATCAAACCAGATCAAGCCTCTGCCAGAGTCCACGGCATCCGAAACAAGCTCCTGAGATATAATTTGTAAACCATGCCCCACCTGAGAATAGGATTGGAATTCATTTTTTTCTGTTGACATGCGTTCCAAATTTGAAGGCAAAAGCACTTAAGCAAACAGGAGAGGAGCCCTGATTTTTTTTTTGTTGGACTGAAAACATTTAATTCTGAATATTGTTCAAATAATGGGGTCAAAAGTATACTGTATTCAAGTTTCAAATATTTGTAAACAACCAGCTGCAGTCTGAAGTTTTAGATTTGTTTGTGTTTGGGGTTCAGCACAGCTTTTGGTATAAGTTAGCTTGATCTGTGAGATTAATGTTTTTAAGGTTTTTTAAATGTTTACATTTAAAACCTGTTCAATATTTCAGTGTTGTAAGGAAAAAAGCTAATGCTTTTAAAAGAATTTATTTTCTTTTGGTTTAATATGAATAGTGTTCAGTACAGCTTTGGGTGACCTAATGGGCATATGACAAGCAGAGGGGTGTGCACGTGCATATAGAAGGTGAGATGTTTACTGCAGTAATCATCAGTCAACTTAACCTCATTAGGTCACACAACAATAACAATGATAAACAACTTAGATGACAGGCAGTGATTTTATTTTTTTTGGAGGTGCTGAATATAGATATCTATACTGCTGTATGTGTCTATTGGTCTATCTAGCCTAGATTCAGCATGACCAACTTCTTGGTTGACAACAGGCACTGCAGACAACTGCAGGAAACACTTCCCATCATCCACCTTCTATACACACACTGAGAAATACTTGTGGAGTCTGCTTGGGATACCCCCTCATAGTGTAAGCTCACACGAAACCCTTCTATTTATCTTAGCCTAATTATGTGACCCACACCCAACTGAAGTTTGGTATTGATTACAATTTTGAGATGATTTCATGATTGAAGTGTTTATGTATAGCTTGTATTGGCTTAACATTGGTTTTAATAAAAAAAAACTTTTGTACTCAAATTTGTGTTTTTAGAATTAATTGTTAAGTTAAAACAAGACGTTCTTTTAGATCATCTTAACTTGATACCCTAATTCAAAGACATTACTTAATTTAAATGACTAAGTTGAACCCACTAATGGGGATAAGTGAACAGAATGCTCATTAATGAGTTCACTTTATTTTGAACTTGCATAGCAAAGTTGAAACAACAATAATGGTATAGTCATGTTGACTCACAGAAGGCAATTCACAGTTTAACAACACTTAAAATAATGAGTTAAAACAATTCATTAATCCATTTTGTTTTTACTTGAAATTTTGAGGCAGCTGCTTAACTTATGATTTTAAGTAGAACCAAGTAGATATTTTTTACAGTGCTGATTGGTGCCTACTCGGAAGTTTGCCCGGACCTGGGTTGAAACCAGCAAGATTTCCATCTAACTATTGCAAATATTGCTTTAATTGATTTACTTTGTGTTAAGTTTTGGTCCTTGTGTTAGTAGCCAAGGCTTAATGTATTATACTGAGCAACAGCCCCATGTTAGCTTGCTACTTTCAGCATATGTTGTGTTCGTCGGTTGTGCATGAAAAAGATATTAAATGCATTTCAGTGTCAAAACTGCATTCTTATGCAACTACATTAGTGTAGTGGTGTAAACTTGCTTGGAGCAGCAGCATTTACTGTGACCCGTTCTGAGACACAGATGCATACGACCCCACGTGAAAGAACATAGCAGACCTGCTCACGGCAGTGTGTGTATTGTTAACATGTTTCTTGTAACACCGATTTTTCAAAATCGAAATTATAATATTTTTGTATATAGATAAAAGCTCGCAGTCCATACATGTCATTAGAGTTATGCTCCTTGGATCATCAGGATTGATGCTGGTTCTAGTCATATTGTATTGAGAGAGAGATGGTGGTCTAGTGGGTTAAACCACTGAACTGGCAATCAAAAGGTTGCTGGTATGATCCCAGCAGCCACCACCAGTGTGTCCTTGAGCAAGACACTTTGCTCCAGGGGGATTGTCCTTGTAATACGTGCACTGTAAGTCGCTTTGGATAAAAGCGTCTGCCAAATGCCTAAATGTAAATGTATTGCTTTGGATCATCTTTTTATGCTCTATTGCAACAAATTTGCCAAGTTATGCTGTTTTGTTCCCCATGGTATGTGTGATTTCACATGCAAGGGAAGATTTATAACAAAAATAACATTGTATTTAAAGCAAAACTACTCGACTAAAGCAAATTAAAACTAATTTCAGCTCCGGGTCAAAATGGGTCACTAGAAAATGGTGGAAAGGTATTTAACTTTCATTTCCAATGACTATATTATAATGAATATAAACTCCTTTTAGGAATAGATGAGGAATTGATTGTTGATTGCTTGGTCAATTTCAATAACATTGAATCCATAAAATCCTTTTGCATCCGCAATAAATGTTGAAAAAATGTAAAATTTCAACATATCACAATTATTTTGAGTGTTTGAATTAGTTGGGTTCATGAATTTCATTAAATGTAATTTTCTTTTATTGTTTGAAATGGTGTTTAATAAAAAGGTAGCAATTGAGGATGTTTTACACATGTAAATTTTCGATTGTTTGCTTCTATAATATTAACTGTAATCAAATAATATCTGCTTCAAATAAAGTTATACATTTTTTGTGACTGTTGAAAACTGTGAGGTGTGTAAAAGCACTGTGACAAAGTAAACCCAAAACCTCAAAGACGCACTTAGACAGAAACACTCCTCATACAAACCTCAACAATGTTGACAACGATTGATTCTACGCAAAAAATCAAATAGGTGCCATCAGTTGTCTTCCTATGAATGATGTTTGCCATTGAGTCAGTGTGGCTGATGCACAGAAGGCCCTTTGTACAACAAGTAACTAAATAATGATACAATTACAAGTCATTTTCAAACTGTAAAACATTCAACTTTACATAACTTTAAAACTAACTTTCATCTGGGAGATCACAGCCACGCATATGTGAATATTTGATCTGCTAGATGCATATGCCACTTAAAGTCATGCAATAAAAAGCAGTTTTTTGCTATCAAACATTGTTTACTTAATCCACAGAATCAGTGTAGCTGTGAAGGTATAGGTCAAATAGGCCAATTGATGGAGGGTTTGTAAAGAAATTTCATGCTCCCTCCCTTGTAAAAGTATTTTGTAGTATTTTTAGAATACAGAAGTTTATTTTGATACATGGTGTGGCTGCTGTATTTTGTAGTTTATTTTGATACATTTAAAAGTAAGGTATTTGGTATTTTAAAATACATTTTGATGTATTTTTGCCCAGTCCTGACTGTAGCTATATCTCCATCCTGCTGCAATACCCTCCAACACATAGTGAAAGCAACTGAGAAGATTGTTAGTGTCTCTCTGACGTAATTTTGTTTGCTTGTTATCTCCAGGGAGCAGATGTGTACCGGATGTAAAGTTTGGGCCACAAAAGCGTGCATGCACAGGAACGTTTGTTGCTTTGCTATTTCAGACTTACTAATATACATTTTGGTATGATTATTACCCAGTGGGCATTTGATGTTAAATAGACATCAAATTGACGTCAAACATCGGCATCAAAGAATTGGTCAAAAATGCAAATCAAATCGATGTCAAAATTTGACATCAAATTGACATCAAATTTTGACGTTAATTTGATTAGCAATTTCTTTTACATTTTTTAACAAATTGATGTCCTATTCTAGACCAATAAATAATGAAACAACAGTACTTAATGTAAGACATGTTTTATTAAATACAATCAGCTACAATTCCAGAAATTTAAAATGTTCTTAAACCACTAATAAATATAAAATCCTCCTTGAATTACATTTAAATTAAATATTAACATTTAAATTAATATATAAATATTAAGTGATCTGGAAAAAGCCATCACATGACAAAATTGTACATATTACAGGTTTTGATATTATATGAAAGCTCTCAAGCCCTTTCCATTTGTTAAAAACATTTACATTTACGTGTAGTTATTTAGCAGATGCTTTTATCCAAAGCGACTTACAGTGCACTTATTACAGGGACAATCCCCCTTGAGCAACACACTGGTGGTGGCTACTAGGATAGAACCAGCAACCTTTTGATTTACCAGTTCAGTGGTTTAACCCACTAGACCACCCACTCCATAAAAACAATTTGTAAATTAAATAAAAACAGTTTTGGAAAGGGCTTAATAGCTTTCATATGATACTAAAACCAGTATTTTTTATTTCACCATGTGATGGGTTTTCCCAGATCATATCCCAAATGAACAAAAATAATTTTGATAAACAATTGGCTTAAGGCCTACTTATTCAGAATCTGAACACACATCAATCGCCGATTTCCCCTTTTGTCGTCCCATACCCCCACATCTATCGGGAGCAGACCGGAGATTTTTTAGCTGTATTTTTTTATTTCAGCCTCTGATAATGAAGGTTTGGACTGCTGTAGTGCACCTAAATGAAGATGAAACCACAATTAGCACACCTTTTAAGACATTAAAATATACCTAACATTTTTCAGCAACCATCACTTGTACATAGAAGTTAATGCAAGTTGCTGCTCTTAAATGTTTATTAACACTAAGATGTTCCCAGGTTTAAATAAGTATCTGTTAAATTTAGAAATGTGCACTACTTGCAAATATTTAAGAGTTGTTAAATGTTTTAAATGTGTCAGTTTACTAAGACAAGATTGTAATTGAAGCATTACATGTTTAATTTACTTAAAATGTAGCATATGTTGATAGACACTACATCCTCTAATCATACAAGAAAAGTAATGTAGTACCTCTTATAACACGACATAGCCGTGTTTTCCAAAGGCCTTCTTCAGCCCTGAGCCATCCATTTTCATTGTTGACATCAATTTGTTTGTAAGAATTCTGAAAAAAAAGACAACCATATCAGTATTCAATGATTGTTAAGATTGTTGAACAATACAACTAAGTGACCAGAACAGCTGAGAAGTTTTCCTTTGAGCACAGTAACACAAATGGTCATTGAACCAGCTTTTGGTACCTTTAGTAGTGTGGGCTGGTCCTGCTTGACACAGTGGACCTTCTACCAGGACATTTTAGAACACTTCATCAGTGTGTATCAAATTATGAATTATAATTATGGGTATGTTTCGCTTTGTCGCATAGCATCGGTAAAGAGATTCAAATGAGGGCATTTTTATTTTATCCGAATATTAATTGCAAAACTAACATTACTCACTGACATTTCTAAATCGTTAACTCAACGTTACACGCTTAATGGATCGCACATTAACATTACCTCAGAAATCTTCACGGTACTTCTGGCGGGATATTTCAATTCACCAGATTCTAATATATCGCCAAGTCATATATTTCATCAAAACACAATCTTCTAGGTTTTCAAAGTTACCCAATATAACGTATTTTTTATTCCATGAGATGTTTATTACTCACCTGATAAAAAGCGACAACCTTCTCCAATTCTTCGACCGCATAGCAAACACTGGCCTCTACGCAAGACGTGATGACGTACGTTTCAACGGTCAACGTAGTAAATCCTCCAAATATTTTTATAAATTTTATATTTTTACGTGTATGTATAAAATAATATGTTATACTACATTTGCATCAAATTTCACACAAAAAATAAATTAATTGTTGTAGTCCATTCACTAACTTCAGCTGCTGAGAAACCCGGAAATGTGAAATAGGCCATGGCGCCGTCTACAGGTGGTATTAAGAAATACATAAGACAGATAATAAATGGGCATTGTAGGCCCAACATTTTTCATAATAAAATTAATGATTAATTAATGATTATTAATAAAAATTAAGGAAAAATAAAAATTTATAAAAAATAATAAAAAAGTTATAAGAGTTTTTTGACTAAAATGAACATGATGTTGTAATACTGTAAAAATGGTACATACATTATAAGGTATTACAATATTATGAGTATTTTCAATTACAGCAATGTTTTTCTAATTTTACAGTAATATAATATCACTATAAATAACAAAAATAAGGATACATAATACTTTATGTGGGGTTACAGCAAAAATGCTGCTTTTGTTTTTAATATTTTAAATTGTAATTACATCTGAATGTATTATTGGCAAATCAGTATATTTTCTTGTAAAATTTAACAATCACTGTTTCCTTTTATTTCAGCATGAGTATTTACATACTTTTAAAAAAAGTGTTTTTTACCACAGAAGTTACAGCAGTCCACTTTCATGTACAAATCCAACAACTGCTTCAAAAGATGTGACAAATAGATGCATTTTGAGGGGCCAGTTAGAAGAAAAATGCTATTTCAACTGGATTTACATTGATGTCAATATGATGTCAATACAACATCAAATGAATGCCTATAATGCAACGTTGATTTGACGTCATTTCAATGTCAAACATATTGGGCTATACTTACATTAACCAATTTCAGTATGGGATAAACCTCATATTTTCACCTCATTAAAAACCTTGAAGAATTTAATGTATGATTTGAATTTGAAATGATGTGGTGCACCATCTTGATCAAATATTGTCTGAAATTTGACATCAAATTGACATCGAGGTGCCCGCTGGGTACTTGTGTTTCTATATTGTTGATGATAAAACTATATCTGGTTTTGGGGAAAACCAAGGTGTAAATGATGATATCATCATTGTAGCACTAATATAAAGCTTTTTATTTCCTCTCAGTGAAAGGTTAGGCAGTTAACTTTATTCTGACACGCCCATTATTTTTAAGAGTTTCTCCTTACTCTGCAGGTTAGGAGCTACTTTCAGCCTTAAGATGTTTTGTGAATACGGGCCCAAATATTTAGAACAATTTATCCTGAAGAACAATGGTGTTCCAGCATACTCACTTGTTTCTTTGTGTAATATGAACTTCCTTGTTCCTTGTTGAGCAACAAAGGGAATCTGAAAGTATGAAGATCTGTTTCTCAACAGCCTGTTACAGTCATCTGTTATTAGTTCCTTTTTAATTAAAAATATCGACATTTAGGAAGATTTTCCTCATTTTGAAATATGAACTGAAATCACAATGTTTAACAAAAGAATGACAAAAAACACAACAATTATGAATTATTTATATTGGGAAAAATCAAATTATATACATGACAAGTGACTATAGCACCTCCAATTACATATAGTTTATTCCATGTACAAAAATATAGGCCTATATGTTACCTTGATGCAAATACATAATCTTTCAAGGAAAGTGTTTTCTTCCCTAAACTCATAATATCACAATTATATCAGAAAATTGCCCTGTTTAAACAGAGATATGTTTAAACTGAACATTAAGATGAAAGTGTTAAAAAACATTTTTTGTAGAATGTGTGTAGGTAAAAATGACATGAAAGTATCTACTGTAATGTCTACTTCATATACACAAAGCAGATTAAATAATCAGTAAATTATTTTGTCAATCCCGTCCCTCCATGTCTCTTTTCTGGAGCATTTAAACAATATAAAACCATAAAGGCCAGCTATAGTTACAAGCCGTTTGGAGTTTGTAACTAAACCCTATTCACACTCATTAGAGTAATTATTCACTGACAGTCACGGTCATGGGATTGTCATATGCAGCGGTCTCTAGGTGATCTGCTTTTTTCCGGCGGAGTTCTGGAGGAGGTCGTGGCGGAGGGTTCTGGGGAGGTTCTTTGATACTCTCCCCAATTCGCTTTGACATCTCCTTTCGATGCAGTATGGGCTCCCAGTTCTCCCCGTGAATAGCTGCCTGTGAAACAAAATTAAAAAGCAAATGATTATTCAAAGCCTAAAGGCAAAGTGAATGTAGTCTGATCCCCAATAAAGCAATGTGGACACATGACCCAGTTAGTTGTAAACAGTTTGACTAGTGTCTAACTAAGTGATATACTGCTCTATTTAATACTGTGCTTTGGATAGTAATTCTACAGTAAATCTATTAGATCACTGTTTGTGTAAAACGTTCGGCAGTATAAGTATTGAGGAATGAAGATAAGCTGATATTTATTCATACTCAGATTGTTATCCTCATAGTAGGCTTTTATTTTACGTGAAAGAGTAGTGTAACTATTCTGTTAAGCGACTACTTTTGTGTTTAATTTTGTCCATCTCCTTTTGTGTTTAATGTTTTGGCTATAGTCATTGTTTCCATGTACAGCTGCTTTGTAACCATGTAAATTGTCAAAAGTCGCTATATAAATAAATTTTAGTTGAGTGTCGCATGGAATAAATTAAGTTATAAGGGGTTGGAACAACATGAGGGCGAGTAAATGTGCATTCACTTTTGGTTTCCATATAGGAAAAAAAGAGATCTCTTTAATGGAGAGCAAACGTTAACTTTTGCTTAAGTCTAATTTTTGTCTCAGATGTTTCTTCCAAGTAAAAGTCTAAGTAGAATTAAAAGTCTAAGTATAACAAAAAATGATCAACTCTAAAATTACTACAATCTACCTTAATTTAACACTCTCATACTCTTTGTGTATTTGAATAATTGTCCAAAACTTTGTCTGAAAAAAAAAGATGATACTTGAAAGAAATAGCCTACAACAAATAAGAACTCCTTCAAAGCTCCTGAGCTGAAAGGGCAACAACTGGGCAATAACAGTTTCCTCTACAAAACTACTCCTTCAGTGTTGTCATTGAAAACTGCAGAAGTGAAAAAGTGAAGAGGGGGATTTTACAGAAGGAAGTAATTGCAAAAAGAACCTTTTACATTCAGCCATTTTGCTTCAACCACTGATTTATATGGGAGTTTATACAGACTTACGGAAAGGTAGATTAAACTAGCGATCCCAAGACAAACACATCCCAGGACTGTGGCTAACATGAAACCTCCAGGAACACACAACCTAGAAGACAGCACACACACATAACAGCCACAATAACGGTCATGCGTGCAAAGAGATAAGGACAAATACGACAACACAAGCATGGAATACATTTGATGTACATGTTACTTACGCAGCGTGTAGCAAAGCTCTGACGTAATAGTTGCTGGTCAGGGGCCCAAAAGCCTTTACACACACCGTGAAGCAGTACTGACCCCTGAAAGGGAAACAAAAACCCTTCGCATGAGACACAGCGTGCTTTTTGTAGCATCATTTAATAGGTGTCAAAATCAGCGAGCCATGCTTCCTGTAAATGAGCACAGAACACTCACGTCCTCTCAACACTGGTGCCTTTGCTCCGTTTACTGCGGGGATATTCCAGCAAACACACAAACAGACCTGCAGCACTGTCACCGTTAAGGATACACACATACGACATTTACATAGAACTTTCTATTGACACTGTATCTTTTGACACACTAGTCACAAATATGAGGAAATGACATGAAAATCTGGGTTTGCAAAAGAACACGTCAAAAAATCATTCATTCAACTTTCTGAGAAATTAGAGTTTAAAAGGATACATGCCAAATGCTGCAAATTGCCAATCTCTGAACTGACCAGCCACTCCAACTATTCCTCCAGTCAGATAAACTGATAAAGAGACACATCAATTTATTTACAAAAATCCTGCAACCTGTCAATGTCAAAAAAATCCATTAAAAAACTAAAATCAGCTTTCTATGCTTATTATCTTCCTTTAGGGATACAGCATTATTACAATATAAGGATTATTATCATTTTAAAATTTGATTTGATTCTTTGTAAGGCGCAATTTAAGCAGCTGCAGTCAAAACAATTATTTGGCAAAACACAAGGCATAGGCTCATAATGAAAATTTTAGGGGAAAAAATAAAAACCTTTGTCAACATGAGCATGAAACTTCTACAGTGTTTATTCATATTAGTTAATGCTAAATTCAACATGCACTAAATGTTGTATCCTTAACAATATTTCTAATTTTCAGTTCACGTTAACTAACAGAACATTCACGTAAAGTATTAATAGAAGACAGATTTATCTACACGTAATTATCCATTTACAACAAAATAAACCGTGAAATAGCATGTACTGTAATATACTTTAAGTTACAGTATATCACTGTATGTATTTTCGGCAATTTTTGTCAGGCAAGTAACATTCAGTAATAGTGCTCGAAAAATGCGTTTGAGATAAAAAGGAAACAAAACTGATAACGAGAAGTACTGGAGTTCTTACTAAGACCAGCAGCCAGAGCCTGTTCGTTGGCCCACATCGCCCATTCAATCTTCCCCATGATGACAGACACAGACAACAAAACACCCGAAAGCTCACATTTACTTTAACATATCAAACAAGTAACTTTCTTAAGGAAAGACAGTCGGGGCGTGACAAGCAAGTCACAAACCCAACCTCTCACTCCGTCACTTCCGATTGTACTTTGCGCTCTTATCAAGCAGCGGTGTAAATGTAAATTCATACAAAAAAGAAATCACACCGACTGGGTTGGCCGGGGCCAAATTCTTCTGGTTCACGTGATACTTTCCCAGCCAATCATACTCGTAACCCGGTGAGGCATGAAGTAGATTCTTGTACGTTATATCTCATTTATATTATTGAAATGATTCAGTGATCAGACGGGAGACTAAACAACAATTTTACCATTTTCAAATTTCCTACACATGACAAACAAATTATTATGCACTTGAACTAAGAAGATTGCAAAAACAACAGAAATCACTCATTTCATTCTTAAAAATAATAATTTTAATAACTAAAATGTACATGTTTTTACACAATTTAATAAATGTATGTCCTTTAAAAATATGCAACTATTGCAAATTGCGATAATATTGTGGTTGATCTCTCAGGCATTCTTCTTGGGCAGCCCACCAGCATCCAGCAAATGAAGATTTGGATCGTCCACCGTACAAGGTCCAGGACCAGCCTTAAAACATATTACACAGAACCTCATAATACATTTAGGAAAACCACAGCTGCGTACGAAAGCTCTAAAATGCTTCCTTTGGAGCCTCCGTTCATAGGCAGGAAGGCACTTCATGTCTCCGGAGATACTTTCCTCTGATTGCTCCTTTATTGAGTTTCATGAACCACAACCTCATGCGTGTGCATGAAGAAGGTGATTGGTCAACAAATGACGGCCAAAAAAATCAGTTGGGGCACAATTTTGTAAGCATTTAAGCTTAATTTTCACTTTTAATAATTTGATTGCATTTCAAAAAATGTAAAATTCAACAACATTTCAATTATGCCGCCTAAGCATTCTGACACAACCCACGTATCCAACACTACATTGAAAAAGTCACAGTGACAAATACTGTGTGTTGTCCTTTGCAGTTTATGACTATCTAAAAACTGCAATTATCACGACTGCTGTAAATGAAAAATATGGGTAATAATATACAGTATCTCACAGAAGTGAGTACACCCCTCACATTTTTGTAAACATGTTAATATCAGAGCCGGATTTAAAACACATTTGGCCCCGGGGCAATAACAAACACAACAGCCTCCTTCATTTTATTGGACCCCACGGTGTCTTCTGCAGTGTCTATTTCTTTTTATTGCAATTATTATTATTCTAATTCATTTTCTAATTATTTAAATTTTCTACCCTTTTAATTTAGTTTCATATTTATTTATTATATTTACTTTTCAGTATAATTATGTATCATATTTACTTTTTTATCAGTATAATTGAGGTTGTTCGAATGGTTTCACTAGATGTTAAATAAGCCTCTGGTGTCCCTAGAGTGTGTTTGTGAAGTTTTATCTAAAAAAACACCACAGATCTTTTAATATACGATGTGCTACATGCCCACTTTTGCATGTGAGGAGATACGCGCTGTTTTGGGTTTGTGTCTCTTTAAATGATCTGCTAATCTCCGCCCCCTTCTCCGCCCCCTTCAGCGACAAAACATTAAAGTTTGTTCACATAAAGCGAACGAGAAACAAGGTCTCGTGTTTGAACACCAAACACATTGTGTTCGTAAGTTCGTAAGCTTTGCTACTTTTGACGTGGTGTTGGAACTTCACACATGTGAAAACAACAATGGCGGCGAGTTGGGTGGACACGTTCAGAACAAGGGCCGGAAATATTATAGTAAGAACGCCTACTTACGTCAGTAAGAGCACGATTTCTGAAGGGCTCGTTTTCTCAAAGGCTTGCAGAGATAGGTTCACATAAAAAATGTTAATGATTTGTCTTTTTTCACGTTTTCTGAGTTGGCAGATTCAAAAGAGACCCGGTTTTAGCATTTAAACATGGAAAAAGTCTGTTTTTCATGAAATGGCTAAGTCGTTCTTGTCCCACTGATGACCGCAAACAGAATTAATAAAATTTAACGTAGGCAAGGAGCGTTCTTCACTCCATCGCATTTGTTACTGATCAGATGACCTGTCTTATATTTTGCTTCACTATTACTGTCGTTTTCATCTAAAGGGGCAAAGTAAACATTCATAAAACCCTTATTTCTAACTTGTTTTTTATAGAACAATAACCTACCACTGCTGCTAACTCACCTTCAACATTTAAAGCACGTTGATCTGTGACGGTGGGTGATGCTAAAGGTGTTTGCCGCTGCACCCTGGAATGTCCATGGGCATTTTGTCTCAGAGGGAACTGAAGTAGTTGGTTAGTTTTGGAATTTCAGCTGTAAAATAAACTTCACGGTATTCACCTCTACTTTATTTCTTCTTTTTGCCCATACCAACAAGCCAAACCTAATTCTCGACATACGAAAGCATAACTCAAAGAGGCGTTTTCTGACGTAATGGAGCAAACTGTAGAGTGATTTTGATTGGACCGTGAATTATATCAGTCAGGAACATTTTTCAATAGTTTCTTATTATTTTATAGTCAACCACCTATATGAATTGTCAATCAATGATGTGAGGACAGCTCCCATCTCCTCCAGCCAATCAACGGCCCCCTCCTTCCGCGGGCCCGGGGCTTCAGCCCTTATGTTAATCCGGCCCTTTGTTATTATACCTTTTCATGTGACAACACTGAAATTACACTATGCTGCAATGTAAAGTAGTGAGTGTACAGTTTGTATATCAGTGTAAATTTGCTGTCTCCTCACAAAAACTCAACAAACAGCCATTAATGTCTAAACCATTGGCAACAAATGTAAGGTCACCCCAAAGTGAAAATGTCCAAATTGGGGCAATTTAGCCATTTCCCCTCCCCGGTGTCATGCGATTCATTATTGTTACAAGGTCTCATGTGTGAATGGGGAGCAGTTGTGTTAAATGTGGTGTAATCGCTCTCACGCTCTCATTCCGGTCACTGGAAGTTCAACATGGCACCTCCTGGCAAAGAACTCTCTGACGATCTGAAAAAAATTATTGTTGCTCTACATAAAGATGGTCTAGGCTAGGAGAAGATTGGCAAGACACTGAAAATGAGCAGTGCCGTGGTGGATAATACAACTGTTTAACAGGACAGGTTCCACTCAGAAATGGCCTCGCTATGGTCGACCAAAGAAGTTGAGTGCATCTGCTCAGCATCATATCCAGAGGTTATCTTTGAGAAAAAGACGTACGAGTAATGCCAGCATTGCTGCAGAGGTTGAGGTTTGACTGCATCAAATTAGTCTGCATGGGTGTCCTCCCAGAAGGAAGTCTCTTCTAAAGATAATGCACAAGAAAGCCCGCAAACAGTTTGCTGAAGTCAAGCAGATTAAGGACATGAATTACTGGAGCCATGTCCTGTGGTCTGATGAGACCAACATAAACTTATTTGGTTCAGATAGTGTCTAGCATGTGTGGCAGCAACCAGGTGAGGAGTACAAAGACAAGTTTGTCTTGCCTACTGTCAAGCATGGTGGTGGGAGTGTCATGATCTGGTGCTGCATGAGTGCTGGCGGCACTGGGAAGCTACAGTTCATTGAGGGAACCATGAATGCCAACATGTACTGTGACATACTGAAGCAGAGCATGATCCCCTCCCTTCGGAGACCGGGCCACATGGCAGTACTCCAACATGATAACGACCCCAAAGGAAGCTGAGGGTAAAGCCGATGGACAGGCCAAGCATGTATCCAGACCTAAACCCTTCTGAGCATCTGTGGGGCATCCTCAAACAGAAGGTGGAGGAGCGCAAGGTCTCTAACATCCACCAGCTTCGTGATGAAGTGGAAGAGGACTCCAGTGGCAACCTATGAAGCTCTGGTGAACTCCATGCCCAAGAGGGTTAAGGCAGTGCTGGAAAATAATGGTGGCCACACAAAATATTGACACTTTGGGCCCAATTTTGGACATTTTCCATGTGTGTTGAGTTGTTTTGATTGGACAGCAAATTTACACTGTTATATCAGCAGAACACTCACTACTTTACACTGTAGAAAAGTGTCATTTCTTCAGTGTTGTCACATTAAAAGATATAATAAAATATTTACTAAAATGTGAGGGGTGTACTCACTTCTGTGAGATACTGTAGCTTAGCTTAAAGATACATACCTTAGTGCTGATTATATAGTGAATGCCCTTGGGTGTGGGCTCCATCTTAATCTCTCTCTTCAGCTCCTCAGAGAGTGGAGTTAAATTCACAGGAAGCCCCCTTAGAAACCTGTGAAATAAAATAATACATTCATATGATCAACAGCTCTGAACTCGGAGTACTAAATGGAGAGTGTAATATTTGTAACTTACTCTCCTCCATTGACTTCTGGGGGGAAAAAATGGAGTACCACCTTTAGAAACTCGGGCAAGTGCTCTTGTAGGGTATATATCACAGCGTTAGGACCAGCATCAAAAGTATAGGCCACCTAAAAAAAGAACAAAAACATTTATCAGCTTATATTGAAATACACGTAGTACAGTGTTAATACAGGCTTATCCCAAGGTATTAATTCATATCGTTTTTTTGAGGCTACATAAAATAGCCTCAACAATAAGAGGTCTTTACCTTTGGTGTGTTGAAGAAGTTCATTTTTTTTTTTAATAAACGTATTTCTTATAATATGAGAGCTTAATTTACGCTACATTTGCTCATTTAGATCCTCAACTTCCACTTGTACTGTTGTTTTGTTAAACTCACCTCTAGAACCCGATCTTCATTTTCAAGTTAATGACTTCTATTTCCTAACCATGTCTCGAACTGAAAATACTGCTTTATTTTATCGACCCTACTAGAAGTAGCCTCCTATTAAAGTGCACCTGTTAGTATTTCAAATACGTTTTTCTCAGTATTCACAGGTTTCCCTTATCATACTATACAGTATTATACTTAGACAATAATCAACTAATAAGATGCCCATCATTTGAAGAATATGATCTGTCCATTGTAACTCAGGACTATAGCTTAAAGAGCTTTTATGTTGGTTTCAGCGTTAGGTGATTCATCATGAGGACTGCAATGATTTTGTTTTTTCAAATGGTCATTAATAAAGAGTGTGTAAATAGACTTGTTTCACAATATTTATGAAGACATGTGCTCACTCTGGTCTCTCCGTAGTGCTGGTTATAACGGTGCACAAGGCTGATGATCTTGCGGGAGATGTCGTTCAGGTAGAATATTGGCGGATATGTGTCCAGACAGGTGGCATGAAACTGGTTACTGTCTTTCATGGTCAGGTCCCCAAACACTGCAAAGTTTCGCTGACGTATAGCCCCGATCATCTGCTCCATACGACCAGGCACCACAACGTCTGCCCGGCACTGGGGAAGGCAGTATGACGGTTACATGTATGCTTGTCATATATTTAAGAGTATATGAAATTGTCCTCACTTGTAATCCACTGCTATGAAAAGAACAACTTGCAACTCAGTAAGGAACACACAGAAATGAAAACACATTTGTACCTTAAGAAGGTGACTCGTCTCCACGCTAGTGTGCATACCAGACGTGCTCCCTACAGACTTCTGCTCAGCGCTCACCTGGGAAGAAAGATTTCTACATCAGATACACAAAGCATACAGTAAAACTACTAGGAGTGATGCATGTGATGAGGACATTGTTGACTCTCTCATCATAATCTGAATTCAAGTGTTCATAGAGGTTGCACAAAGTGACAGCACATGTAAACAGCGATATTCCTTGGTTACAACCACTTGTGATCGATTCACCTAACATGGATGTTTATAGCAGGTGTAAAGAGGGCTTGCGTTCTTCACAAAATCTGAGGTTCAATTCCAAACTCACCACTAGAATCAATACTCTGACCTCTGGCCAATACGACTCCGGTTCCACTTGTTCAGCGATACTATCTTTCCCGTCCGAACGCTCACCCAATTTCCACTGGACAAATCCACCGTACAGACTCCTGCATGCACTGCCAGAGCCCTGCCGCGCCACCACAGATAGCTCGCCCTCAACCCCAAACAACTGCGACAGCGCGTACACTGCAACACACAGGAGCAGGACATCTCGAGTCAATGCTCCAGGACAGGACACACAGCGCAAAACATATTACTTTATTTTAAAGGTCCAGTGTGTCATTCTTGGGGGGATCTATTGACGGAAATGCAATATAAAAAACATCACTTTGTGTTCTGAGGTGTATAAAGACCTCACTTATTGAAACAATATTTTTCTTACCTTAGAATGATCTATTTCTATCTTTATGCCCTAAAGTTTCGGACAAACTGCTCTACAGAACACGTTTCCTATATATGGTATTTCATAAAGGGAGGGAGGAGTGAGCTGTTGGTTGGAATTCAATGCTTGATGCCGCTAAAAAAAATGACACAATGGTCCTTTAATCACATGTTTAATACTTGAGTGAATACAAATACAGCTTTGGTTACGTAAAAGCATGATTTTTTTATTATTTAAAAGTAATGTATTCTGAATGGAATAAGCACAGTGCATGTTCATGGTGAAATGTCCAGTTAAAAAAGCTCTGCTCAACAAGAAGTGACTCGTGGCACATTTTACTAACCAAGACAGGCATAGCCAGACGCAGAGGAGGCTAGGCCAGCAGCGGTGGGAAAGTTATTCTCGGAGCAGATATGGACCTTATAGGACACGCTGGTGACCTCTGAAGTGGGATTGTCAGTATTCCGCCTCTTGCGAGCTAACCGTCGAACTTTTGAATTAAAACATGAAGACATAAATTACATCTTTTGATATATATCGAAAGAAATGTTTAATGCTCTGACAGCCAGGTACATACTCTCTCGCAGACATGACTGCAGTCTGGGGTGGCTAACATCCTCCTCTTTGCCATTAAGCCATATGCGGTCTTCCCGGAAACTTCTGCTGCATGCAATTGTTGTGGTTGTTTTGAGCTACGAAAGAGTCAGAAAATAGCATTTAAGCAACCTCACAATGTCTAAAGTGCTATCCTGGAGCACTTCACATGTACAGAGACAGATGCTCAAAGAGTTAATGTGAGGAATATTATTTACTTGGTCCTGATGCAGAGTAACACTGAGTGATGAATTGATTGGCAGAATAAGATCTTCATCACGTTTCCCCCCTGATTTAATGTATAATGTCTTAAGTAACCAAACAAATCTGCGCACGTACATACACACATTTAAGAGGACATTCTAAATAAAAAACGACACATTTAGGACAAATACATCAACACAGTTTGAAGGCTGCAGCAATAATAATTAAAATAACAACAATAAAAGTAAACTTTGTTTCCGTTTATCATAATATCATTTACAGGACAAGTGTACTCACAATATTTAATGACCGCGATGTTTACAGGTGCCGTGCAAGTGACCCTGGTGATGGTTTGGTGATCGTTATCCGACATTTGTTGTTTTTATAGAAAAGCCGATTTACAAAAGCATACAATTACTTTAATTATGTGTTAAACCCTGAACGCACGAAACACTACCGACAATGTGAGAATGTGTCAAACTCACAGAGAGCTAGATCTACCAGTAGCCTCGGTTTGGATTGGTCTATCCCAAATGGGAGGACCAGTTCTTGACCAATCAGAGCGATCGCTGTTCTAGTCTTTTACAAGACAAACCAATGAATGAGGTCGGACCATGGTCTGACGAATAAAAAGCCCGATCATTCGCGCATGCTCAGTATGTCTAACAAAGACTGTAGACATCAACGGGACATCGCAGTACGAATGGGGAAAAGTGCAGCTGTAGTCCCGCTTTCGAGGGAAAAAAAATTCGTCTACTTCGAGTAGGCTACTCTGGGTTGAGGCTATAATCCCAAACAAGATTGAGTAGACAAAATGATCATTTGACTTTAGATTCATAATATCTCAGTTATCATGTCTTCACCTCAATAATGTTAAATCACATGCACTTCCAACACTGATATATTGGATGGGCATACATCTGATGGATATGATGTTCATTTACAATGTGTGAAGTGCTGCACAATGATCTTCTGGACATCTTACAAATAAAAGTGAGCAAAGAAGATTTTTTTGGACTTTTGCGTCTTTGTATGGATAGGACAGTGGAGAGTGATACGGGAAATTATGGGATGAGAGAGAGGGAATTGGAAGCCGGGAAAGGACCACGAACCGACTTTCGAGTCGCCGGAAGTGCTGTTGCACAATATGTCGTCGCACAGTTCACTGGACCATTTGGCGACAAGTGTAAAGAAGACATTTTGGTCATATAATGTTTCATTGAGTTTGGCCAGAAATGATTCGATGATTTTACAACATTTTAACTAGTTGGTGGCGTCAGCACGCGGTGCAGGGGTGCCTAAAACGCCTTAGCAGCATGTGGCCATTGTACTTTCACACCGGCAGCGTCATGCACCTTGCACCGCTGTGCCTGGCACCACTGTACAACAAAGCAATTTTGCATTCCGTTATTTAAATACACCAATCAGCAAAATATCTCCCAGAACTTAATCAAAGCACTTTTTAAGTAGATTGCATAACTTTGCTTTGATATATCTGCCTGTGTCATGCACTTTTAGATGTAGGCTACGTAGTACAAAAGTTATAAATAAAAAGCCATCGTGCTCTGAAGGATACTAAGTCACTAAGGGTTAACTGCTCTTTGATTGTCCCCTGGTGACTCACTGCAGTAGGCCTACTGGTCATTAACCCGCCCTCACCATTTATACAAAGGGACAGGAGCCGAAGTAAAGATGTTTTCTTAAAGTTTAGTCAGTTTTTATCACGTTGATGTAAGTTCAGGTGTTCGTTTTTGAAAAGTTTGGTTTTAGTTAGTTAAACGATTGCAATAAAAAAGGGGTATAAGTTATGACATGATTTGTTTAGGAGGGGCAGGACCTTGATACCAGGGTTCCACTTCGTGCTCACTACGGTGCAGACTCTTGTTACACTGACGATTCCTTTTGCACATGCCCAGGCTCCAAACTGGCGTCTTATGTAAACATATCAAAACCCATCGTTGGATTTTTAACGCTCAATTCGTTCAATGGAAGGGAGCAGCGTCTCGCTGTCCATCTGTTTTACAGTATGGGTGTTTTAAATGCTTTGATAACCTGAATCATTTTGCGAAGCAATTGATTCAAAGCTTTGAAAAGCTCTGTTTCACCCTTCACTATTGAAATGCAGGCTTGGAATGATGCAGCCTCTGAATTAGGACAGAGCTATGGATTAATGGGGATGGAAGGAGAAAACAGTGTTGTGGTGCCTTAGGAGCAAAACTCTGTGCAACGTGAGTGTGACATTCTGGCAGGAAACTTCACTTCTTAATGAATGATACGATTTTGAATGTTAATGATTTTGAAGGAATCCTCAGAGATGCCATTCTGGTGGATACAGTTACTAAGATTGAACCATCACAACATGGCTTTATGAGGAGATAAAAAATAGATCAACGGACACTGCTCTGATTTAAGTTTTGCAGCACTGGCATGAAGCTCTTAACGGTTCCCCCAAAATGGACAAACACATTTTTTATTTCACTCAAGCTTTTGATACTATTGATCATTGACGACTGCTACATTCCTTAGCTGACTAGCATTTTAGACGGCCACTTTGGCATATTGTGAGGAGTTACTTGGATAACAGAAAGCAAAAGGTGAAGTGGGCCTTCTGTGTGTCCAATTCTTTTCCAGTTCTAGCATGTGTTCCTCAGGGGGGACTTATATCCCCTCTGCTTTTTGTCATCTGTATAAACAGTATGGATTCACATCTGGCTCCCCCTGTAATTCCTGTGAAATACACTGATGATCTGACAATCACTGAGTTTCTAATTGGATTGGCTTTGGATTCTGTATGGGGACAGAAATGCATTTCGGCGCTGAATGGAGCGAAGACTGTTGACATGGTAAGTGCCAGAAGACAGGATAACATTTCCTCCCCTCCTCTTCTGTTTATTCTGCAATTAGTAGTTTCAACCTTTAAATAGCTTGGACTCAAATATCCTCTGAATTGTATTGGGACGCCCATATTATGTACATATTTTCGAAGGTGTGCCCCAGAATTTACTATCTTTGTGCCGCAAACAAAGGAAGTCTTCCTTTTACAATGTTTTAGTGCAGATATATTTGACTTGTATACGGCCAGTTCTTCAGTATGCAAGCCCAGTATGGGGTGGACTAGGTAAAGGTCTCTCTGAGGAGTTATGAAGCTACCCTACATACTGTAGCAAAGTTCAATAAAAGGAAGGAAGGAGGCGGGAACCGGAAGACACTTAAACAAAGTTTTAATATAAATAATAACAGCCGGCGAACAAAACAAAAACACGGAAGTTAAACACAAGAACATAAATACAAATACAAACATGTTCGGGCCCGGTCCTCTCTCTTCGAGGGTACGGTCGCTCGTTCTCTTACATGCTCCCGATCTCCTACGTGATTAGAGACCGGTGTGCGCACAGCTGGCGCTCATTAACAATTACTCACCACGGTCTCGCCACGCCTACTCCACTACACATACTTTTACTAAAATACTCAGGGACAGTTCATCAACGCTGCATTCTCTGTTCTCTTCAGCAGCACAAGACATTTGCTGTATCCAGGAGTAAAACTAAACGACATGAAGTCTCCTTTTTTCCCAGTGCTCTAAAACTGTTGTATAAATAACTAACAAGTATCCGATTGTAGAATGTTTCTCCCGTGTATATTTGTATTTATATTTAATCCGTTTTGGATATTAGTATTAATCCTTGTTTATATTAGTAAATGTTAGTTTTGGAGCATGCATATGTTTGACTCATTTCAGGGTCTTGTGTCACAGAAGACAAAATATAGTGTATTGAAAGTATGCTTCTCTATTGATTCCTGTCAACAACTGAAAGAATTAACACAAAAAGAGTGTTGTACCTTAGTCAAATTTATGTTAAAAGCGAAATCTATGATTTCAAATGAAATATGTGTGGAAAAAATTTCAAATATTCAGGTATACGTCAATAAATGTGCATATATTGTGAATTTCATTTCAAACAACTTACAACATAGCATGTAAGGCAAAGCACAATGTTTCGCAAAATATCAAACTACAATTTTGTTGAATGCTTTTATTGTATTTAAACCGTTGCACACGTCTCCTCAAAAAGGACACAAAAGAAGATGTCTGATTATTTAAGTCCTCAGTGTGCTCAAAAGTCACTAAAATGTAGCGTTACTACAGTCAGGTGTGTTTGAGGCAAAGGGAAATAAAGAAAATTGCTAAACTTTTTAGAAATTTAAGAAAAAGTTTTTAAATAAAGAGTTTCTACACAGCCACAGATCAAAGTTTTTTTGTCCGAGATTGTGTTTTGATCCTGGGTTGGTCAGTTGAAATTGTGCCCTGGTCAATATTAATACCAGAGTTTTTGCCCCATATGTAAAGAAATCTCAGTTGACTCTGACACCTTCCTGTCAATCGTCATCCTCTTCATCCGAGTCCATTACTCGCCGTCGATTAAACTAGGAACAAAACCCATCATTTTCAATTTGTGTACTCCAGCATTTTGCAATATAAAATCACCATAGATTGGTAGAGCTTTGTTATTTACTGTCTAAAAGATTTCAATAGAAACTTACCTTTACAGTTGTTTTCTTTTCTGTCTGCTGACTAACTTTTTCAAGGATCTCTATCAAACCAGCCTCTGTGATCTAAACATACAACACTCATATAACCCAGATTTACAATCACATAGTCTTCAAACATATCATCATCATCTTTTTACCTTTCCTCCAAGCTGTCCAAAGCGAGCCATCTGTATCAGGTAATTTTCCACTGCTTTTGCTTTATCTGGTTTTACAAGTGCTAAATTACTCACTAAAGAAAAAAGACAAAATATTACTGCAGTACAAAAAAAGCAAAGTGACTACTAAGCATACTGTTGAAGTTAAAGGTGCCTCAAATATCCTGTTGTGTCCTCAAAGAACCGTAAACTGTATTTTAATCTCATTTTTTTCCTCATAATAGTGTTATTGATGGAACCATCTAAAGTCTTGGTAGATTTTCCAGGAACTAATAAGATTCTTGAATGACTCCAGAACTTCAGAACTGAAATGGGGTTTTCTTTTCACCTACACTGGAACCTCAAAGTGCTTTGCTGGTTATTAAAGGAACTCAAATTCTAAAACATGGTTGTGTAAGATCTGTGAGCTAGTGTTCATTTTGTCAGCTTTTTTTATGCAAGTCTTAATTTTGGTCCCTCGACGAATACACTTTTAGTTTTTATTTTATTTAGTCATCCTTGTCCTGTTTTTGTTTAGTCATGTTAAGTCGACTTAATAGCGATGCATTCTCGTTTTGTTTTAGACAATACAAACTTTAGCCCTATTTGCACGGGATTAGTATTATCTGGCGACCTCATGTGATTTATAAATGACCTCCCAACATCTGTATTTCATGTGGCGCATTCGCACGGGAGGATTTTACTCAAATTTACTGACTTATTTCCCAGAGGTGATGGGAAGACTTAAAGTTTGTATAGCCTATATTTGAATGGTGTTTAATGATATATAACCGTACCTGTCAGCATTTGAGACCAGTGATCCCGTACCGGACAAAAGATCATCGTGATTGCGGTCTCAATTGTTACGAGAGTTTCCATGAGAAATAAACAAACTAGAGACTCCCGGTAACTTATGGATATCACCCAGCACCCGAAATAGCATTTGAGACCCGTGATCTTCTGCCCGGTTCGCGATCACGGGTCTCAAATGCTGATATGATAAATAAATAAACGGGAGACTCCAGGCCAAAACAACAGTTTTGGCAAATGTTGGATAAAACATTGAAATATGATTTATGAGCCTGCCAAATCACAGAGATGCCGATTCTCATGGGACTAGTATTATCCCAGGACCTCTGTGTTCGTCAAAATATGGTAGGTCATTTGTGGGAGAATTTTTACTTTACAAACTACAGACATAACCGATTCGCACGCGATTAAGATAACAGACAATCTCTGCAATTATTACAGATGACCAGAGGTCCCTAGGTAATACTAATCCCGTGCGAATAGGGCTTTAGTCACATTTTTCATAATGCTGTATAAAGGTTCAAATTATAAAAAAAAAAGTTATTTTGCTAATTATAGATCACAGTGATTGTTGTCGTTTGAGAAATGCATTTCATTATAAGTATCTATTTACCAATAAGCACAGATCAATAGAATATGAAATCATGTGCAGTTTATTTAACTTCATCTAAGAAGTATTTCCACAGAGGTCTGATAAGTGCATAAAGTAGGCCTATTCATAGACATCCAACCTCTCCCTTAAGTTCTCCCACAAATTACTATTGTTTTCCTGATGGCCGCAAAATATGGATAATTCCCGGAAACAACGCAACTGACCGTGAAGGAGAACCATCAGAATGTGGTCTCGAATGGACACAGAAGACTGCATGAAACTGCTGTAATTGCTTTAATGCATAAATTCATAATTCAATAATTCATAAATTATTTTTATATAGCACCATTTTAATTTTTACACTTTTACACTGCATTACTGAAAAATGCTTTGCCTATATAGACATACCATCGTACGGAAAGTATTCAGACCCCCTTAAAATTTTCACTCTTTGTAATATTGCAGCCATTTGCTAAAATCATTTAAGTTCATTTTTTCCTCAATGTACACACAACACACCATATTGACAGAAAACACAGAATTGTTGACATTTTTGAAGATTTATTAAAAAAGAAAAACTGAAATATCACATGGTCCTAAGTATTCAGACCCTCTGCTGTGACACTCATATATTTAACTCTGCTGTCCATTTCTTCTGATCATCCTTGAGATGGTTCTACACCTTCATTTGAGTCCAGCTGTGTTTGATTATACTGATTGGACTTGTTTAGGAAAGCCACACACCTGTCTATATAAGACCTTACAGTTCACAGTGCATGTCAGAGCAAATGAGAATCATGAGGTCAAAGGAACTGCCTGAAGAGCTCAGAGACAGAATTGTGGCAAGGCACAGATCTGGCCAAGGTTACAAAAACATTTCTGCTGCACTTAAGGTTCCTAAGAGCACAGTGGCCTCCATAATCCTTAACGTCTGGGATGACCAGAACCCTTCCTAGAGCTGGCCGTCCGGCCAAACTGAGCTTTTGGGGGAGAAGGGCCTTGGTGAGAGAGGTAAAGAAGAACCCAAAGATCACTGTGGCTGAGCTCCAGAGATGCATTCGGGAGATGGGAGAAAGTTGTATAAAGTCAACCATCACTGCAGCCCTCCACCAGTCGGGGCTTTATGGCAGAGTGGCCCGACGGAAGCCTCTCCTCATTGCAAGACACATGAAATTCCGCATGGAGTTAGCTAAAAAACACCTAAAGGACTCCAAGATGGTGACAAATAAGATTCTCTGGTCTGATGAGACCAAGATAGAACCTTTTGGCCTTAATTCTAAGCGGTATGTGTGGGGAAAACCAGGCACTGCTCATCACCTGTCCAATACAGTCCCAACAGTGAAGCATGGTGGTGGCAGCATCATGCTGTGGTGGTGTTTTATAGCTGCAGGGACAGGACGACTGGTTGCAATCGAGGGAAAGATGAATACGGCCAAGGACAGGGATATCCTGTGCTCAGGATCTCAGACTGGGCCGAAGTTTTCCCTTCCAACAAGACAATGACCCTAAACACACAGCTAAAATAACGAAGGAGTGGCTTCACAACAACTCTGTGACTGTTCTTGAATGGCCCAGCCAGTGGCCTGACTTAAACCCAATTGAGCATCTCTGGAGAGACCTAAAAATGGCTGTCCACCAACGTTTACCATCCAACCTAACAGAACTGGTGAGGATCTGCAAGGAGGAATTTCAGAGGATGCCCAAATTCAGGTGTGAAAAACTTGTTGCATCTTTCCCAAAAAGACTCATGGCTATATGAAATCAAAAGGGTGCTTCTACTAAATACTGAGCAAAGGGTCTGAATACTAAAGACCATGTGATATTTCTTTTTTTCTTTTTTAATAAATCTGCAAAAATGTCAACAATTCTGTGTTCTTCTGTCAATATGGGGTGCTGTGTGTACATTAATGAGGAAAATAATGAACTTAAATGATTTTAGCAAATTGCTGCAATATAACAAAAAGTGAAAAATTTAAGGGGGTGTGAATACTTTCCTTACCCACTGTATGTACAACAATTAAATGTAAGTAGGTCTACCTAACAGTTGCATTCAAGACGAAAACTGAATGATCTATGAAAATAAAACACTGTATAAAATAAATATGCAATGACTCTTAATAAAGTTACAAAAACTGTTTAATATGTGACACACATGTATTAGGTTACTGTCAGTTTAAGGCAAATCATTTTTTGTTGGGGATATACATCAAAAACCCAACCGACTGTGCTTACGTGAACATATTGTGTTTTTGACATAACAGGGTGTGTATTTGACTGTATAAGAACATATACAAGACGCGAAAAAGAACTTCATGATAATTAGTAGGCTAACTGAGATGTCTGGAACGGAGATAACATTATATGCTACGCGATGTACAGACGCATCGCAGCATGTAGAATATACTTTACACTGTAAAACAATCTAGAGCTCTCTCAGCAAAAGTATAAAGAGCCAAATTTGTAATAAATCACTCACAGTGTCTCAGTTTAAATGATCACAAAAGTGCTAGTAGAGCAATTCATCTTGTTCTTCTATGTTGCCGGTTCTGAGTCAGTTCTGTGGCATACTGCCACAAAACAAGCAAAATTTGGGTAATGAACCAATTGAAATCTAACATGTACTGGTAAATTTCCAGAACCGGTTTACCACGCAACCCTACAGCAGGTGGCTATATACAGTATATAGATCCTCTATTTGTAATCACGGAATGGCCTATTTTAGTCTATGTGTATAGATAACGTTGCTTATATACATATCCTTTATTCTACTATGATGTTAAATTATTAAATCTGATTGGTGGACAAACATTGTATGGGAATGCATTAACTTTCAGTAAATGCACACCTATGAAGGTGTTCCAGGTCTGCCGACCACATTACAGTTCCACATCACTTCGCCAAGTTTAAATAACCGAAAGATTACAGTGTGGACCACAGGCCATCACCACAAACAGCACCATGCTCTTGATCTGACATTTATAATGTCAAACTTTACTGTTAATGGAAACGCGTGTGCAGTTACATTTCGAAGCAATAAACAAAGAATTTCAGAAACAATAAAGAAATACATATACTGAAATCAAATAAATCAAATAACTAAATAGAAAATTTGATCGGAGAAATTAATAAACACTGATAGATAATAATAAATAATATTATTATCACTGGCTTTTCTGTCACATTACTGCAAAAACGCACGCATGCTCACACACTCACACAACATAGCAGTGGCTCAAGCCTCCGAGTCTGTTTGCTCTAACGGAGGCTTGAAATGAGATGTGCAAAAAATAGCATTTTAAATACAATAACATGACAAACATTAAAATTAAATTTGAACATTTGAACAGTGTCCTGTGGTGTGTGGTAACTAGGGGTGTAACGATACACTCAGGTCCCGATTTGGTACATATCTTGATGTAGGGCTAATGATACGATATACAAAATAAAAAAAAAATATAAGATTTAAAAAACTAACAACACATTTTGGGGGGGACTGCGGTCTCTATATTTTGTGATGTGGCTGTGGACGATTCTAAATCCATTCATAAATGTTAAAAATCTATGAATAGATGTATTAAAAACGTGATGTTATCGGGACAAAAAGGTGGAAGTCTGTCGTGGGTACGGACAGTTTAGAGAGTAGACACCTCACATGTTGCTACTGGCATTAATTTGGAAGAATGTCAGTAACCAAACAGATATCATCCCCTATTTACTGCCATAATAGGGAAAATAAATACTATAGGAGTCAATGAGGGCTAAGATCTGTTACTGACATTATTCCAAATGTCTTTCTTTGTGTTCAGCAGAACAAAGAATTTTATACAGGTTTGGAACAATCTGAGGGTGAATAAATGATGACAGAATTTTCATTTTCAGGTGAACTAACCCCTCAAGTGCTAAGATCCTTTGTTATCGGGAAATGCAGCCCATATGGAATGTGTGTGTTTGATTGTTTTAAAACACATTTAGAAGACTAATTTGATGTAACAACGTGCGAAAATTGCAAAGCAGTCTGAATACTTTTCCATTATAATTAAAAGTGCAGTATTGTTAACACTGATCCTCAAAAAGGTCCAGAATTCCACAAATATTTCAAACTAAAAGCAGATGTTGGCTTATTACTTTTAACCAATCAAGCTACACATGTTGCTAAAATACTTAGGTTTGGGGTGAAGGTTAGAGTTTATAATGCATTTTTGTACAGTATTCAGCCCCATTTTGAGGATCTAAAAAAATTGTTAAAACTCTCCCACTCTGTCTCTATTTTACAGATCAATGTAATAATGTGAGAAACCAAACGACACTTTTTGTAGAAAGTGTTAACAGATAAAAATGTGTTGATGCCATTAAAATATAAAAAAAACATAGGGTTGTCTAAATAATGTGTGCTTGTACTTACACCTGGCACGGGCAGACTGATCCAAGACTTGAGCCAGTATAGAGTTTCTCATTTCAGTCTCTCTGTGAAAATTCACAATAATTATAATATAATACGATAACTACAAATTATATGAAGGGATTGTGCCAAATTTTTGGCATAAATATTTTTCCTACCTTTGCTTGGACTCTTGCTGTCCCTGCTGGTCATTGGAAGGGTCCTAAAATGAGGGTTAATAAAAATATTTAAAGTAGTACTTAAAATCACTTTACAGTTTTTCTCGATTGCTAACACACACTTCATGAAACAATTCACCATTTTCTGACAACTATAAACACATTCTCAGAACAATACACCAACTTGTACAAACCTCACACACAAATTCAGAAAAGGTGTAACGATACTGTATGTATCATTACACTCTACTATATGAAAGAAATTTCACTATTCTGTATCCAGTAAACTGTAGCACGTGTACACAATAAAATCTGTGATTGTCAAGTTTACAAATGTGCATTTGAATTTGGCCAAAGGTGCAGAGGATGCCATATGTAAGTTGCATCCTATTGACAAATCTTCACTGTTTTGTTTCCTTTATCTTCGTCACTTTGGATAAAAGCATCTGCTAAATGCCTGAATTAAAATGTGATTTGTGCACTTGTGTACTGTATTGTGTTGCATAACCAGTTCATATTGTTCTTTGGTTTTTTTACTTTACTTTTCTTGTCTTGTACAGTTAGCTCATCTTCATCTACTTTAATGTTTTATTTTTTCCTAAAGCTCATTCTTGCATTTTACACTCTATCTGTACTCTTTTATGTTTTATATTCTAATAAACACCAAATTGTCAAATTACTCTTGAATCCCAATAAGAGATTTTCGTAACAGTGTTTTTAATTGACCTCACCAGTGTCTCAGATTATGTTGTAGTGTGGGTGTTTTTGTGGTCTTGTGTGTCATCTCTGCGGGAAAGGTTTGCTTTTCAGCAAGTTTGAATGGTTATGAGAAGAGAGCTTCATTTTGAACTGAAAATTGGATGTTTGGGGAATTGGGCGAGATGTTATGGATTTGTGTTTAAATTTTTTGAGAATACGAGGCATAATTTCGAGAAATGTGTTTAAGCAACCGAGAAAAAAAAAACTGTCAAATAATATAATTTTATAAATGTAGTTTTGACTAAACTAGTAACAGTTACCTAATAAGAGTAGGGTTACTATACGGTGAAAAAAACAAAATAAATAATTGTTTCTGGAAGACATTGACAAAACAACTTCACATGGACAAGTAAAATAGCAGCAAATTGGTTTATAAAGCTGTGGACGTGTCTGAAAATCAGAACTATGGAGCTATTCTCTAGAATCCGTTAGCTATATGGCTAAAATCAGCTGTTGGCTAACATGCACCTCAGTACAGTACATAAACGATAGAAATATATTAACTTCCATATATGCCTTTGATTGATTTGAGGGCAGTTCAGACAACAATTCCAGTAACTTAGTGTCAAAATATTTCATTTTCACTGGGCCTGACATGTGCTCTTAATTATTTTACTGGTTGAAAAGAAAGCAATTATCCTGGTATTTCTCTTACCCCATGTTTCGTCTGGAGTTCGGCCATACGTTGCCGTCTAATAGCTTCCAATTCTTCATCAGCCATCAACTTTAAATAGAAAGCGAGATTTAAAAGAGAAATAAAACTCAATACTAGCTCAGTGTACGTGCGTTTCTCTGCTCTAGTCTGGCGAGGCGAGATACAAGCGCCACTGCCGAGAGCAGGACAGACCGTGTTAATCTACACCAGAGCGATCGAGCAATCAATTGTCTTCTATTTATGATAATTGCGATAAGCGCAGTTTCACAACAACCCCATTTTACAGTATTTTCAATACTTATCATAACACGCATATTAAACACTACAGTATTATGACTAAAACTACATTAATGCAACTGTTAATGGGTTTGTCGGATGTATTACCCAGCTTATTTTATATATGAGTTTTTTTTTTTACAATTTATCATTACGTTTTTTCAACATAGATAATAGCATTGTTTATTTAGTTTAACTTTACAAAATTTGTAGAAAGAGAACAGAAATTTGTTCAATTATCTATATCAAGTCCACAATTCCTTTCAACAATCATTTTTCATGTCTGATTATTGAGCTTCAAAGAAAACAGAGACGGGAAGTTTTGTAGACTGTAAAATGGTAAAATCGGTTGGAAAACGTCCTTGTGCTTTATCTTCAGAAAAACACCCAGCGCCCTAGTTCCCGTTTTTTTAGGACATTTTGCCCTGACCAATGTGGCGAACTTACTGACTCATCGCAGCATTGGGCCATAGCGCTCAATGCGGTAGGGCACGCCCCACATACTGCCACATCCTCGCGCAAATGCAGCCCAACTATCGCGAGGTGTGAAGTTGCTAAGAGACTGTTGTTGTTGGGGTAGCGTCATTTGAAGCTACAAGCTTTCTAATGTTTGCACGTAAGCTTTAAATGTAATCACGAACAATGGTAAGTAATTATGTGTCAGAAAAATTGCATAATGTGGTAATATGTTGTTGTTAAAATGTCTGTTAATTTCCTGGCAGCAATGATTGACTCTACTTGTTGTTCCAGCAAGAGCACGCTTCATGTAGTGCTGTTTAAGTCAAATAAATGTTTCTGTGACTAAAAGACGTTAAAGTATTTCTGCATCAAACAAAATACAAGTAAAAAACTCAGGGATAAGCTCAGGCGTTATTCCGCACAGGCTATGTTAACTTTAATGGAACACAGCTATTTTATTTATAAAGAACAATCTATTGTTTTAACGGACAACGACCCCCACAAATGTTTGCATTTACTACAACTATGTGTTTAATATTGCAGCCACCAAAAAGAAAAGCAACGACCAAGTCATCAAAGGAAAAAAACCCTACAGTAGTGGATGGCGTGTCAACAGAGGAGATGTCCAAAGAGCAGGTATGATGTTATTTTTTGATTTTAGACAAATAAATATCGTAACGCATATCGAATATCACATTATTTAGCATGCTATCGCATACCGCATTTTCACTAAATATCGCACAGCCCTAGAAGCAAGCATGTTTAACAGCGTAAAGAAATCAAATGCATGACATAGCATGTTGCCCGATCTTTAAGCATCATCCCTACGTGCAAACGCAAGGCATAATGGGTTTTTTCGCGCACTGTGGGAAAGGTGGATAAGAAAAATGTTTTAAAATGTAGGTGCGAGCGTGGCACAACCTAACATCGGTTTAAATTTAACATGGACCTTTTGCATTGTAACACAGGGTCGAGTGAGGGTCTTCTTTTGTAAAAATATGATTTCAACTCAAGTTTTTTTTCATGATTGACCCAGAGCCAAAACGGGTCAGGTTGTGCCCCGCTTCCCCTACTCTGCAAACTTTAATTGTATACACTATCATTAACAATCAAACACAGTTGACCTGTGCTGACCGGCATCATTCCTTCTTTTCTTCATTTCATCTCTCCATCATTAAAAATAACATCATAAAATATTTAGTTGGAGGAGCACATTGTCCGTCTGCGAGAGGAGCTCGACAGAGAACGAGAGGAGCGCAACTATTTTCAACTGGAGAGAGACAAAATCCACACATTTTGGGAAATAACCAAACAACATTTGGAAGAGAATAAGTGTGAGCTGAGGAACAGAGATCGTGAGATGGAGGAGACTGAAGAGCGTCACCAAGTAGAGATTAAGGTCTTGTGAAGTCAGCGGTTTAATTTCCCTTCAAGAAAATGAGTTTAGGACTCGCTGTCTGAACCTAATCGTGTGTGATATGTTTGTGACGTGTGTTGTTGTTTCTTAGGTATATAAACAGAAAGTGAAGCACCTTCTCTATGAACAGCAGAACAGCCTGTCAGAGCTGAAAGCTGAAGGTGTTGTCAGTACCAAACTGCTGCAGAAGGAGCATACTGACCTCGAGACACAACTGCACAAGGATCTGCGCAGTTTAAAAGTGGAACTGAAGGAGCAGGAGCTTTCCAGTGAAAATGTGCTCAAAAGCCTTCAACTGGTATGCAAATATTTGGAATACACTTTACTATACAGTACAGTAATAGTTATAGCAGTACTTCTGATTTACATCTATCTGTCTACCAACAGAAACATGATGAAGAAACAACTGATCTGAGAAATGATTTTGCCAGACAAGTACGAGGTAAGATCTTTTATTTTTCTTCTATTCTAGACACGGTTCTTTTTTCTGTAAACAGCAATTGTTAAGAAAGCGCTGACTAATTAAAACACCAATCAGTAGAACATAAGGATTTCAGACACCTATGGTAAAAGTAAAATAAAAAATTAAAGCTCAAGCATGTAATTTTTTTAGAAGATCTATTGACAAAAATGCAATAAAATATAGGTGTATGAAGACCTAACATAATGAAGCGTTATGTTTTTTTACATAACAATGAAAATGTTTAAAATGAGCTATTTTTATCTACATATCACACCATGGAACCTGGACCTTTAAAAATTGTATCCAGAAGAGAAAAACAAACAGGTTTGCTAAAAATAGCTAAACACTCTGTGTTTGTATATATCAACAAAAGGTGAAATTTGTCTACTCACCCTCATGTCATTCAAAACCTTTTCCAAAGATTCATATGGGTAGTTGTCAAAATGAACAATGAAGGTACACCTCTTTTACGCTATTTATAAATATTGTGGCGAGCAAAGCACAAAACAACTCAGGTTTGTGTCAAAAACCCCCGGAGGGCAGTTTATTAAAAGTGCAGTTGGGGAAAAATGGTGCAGATAATCCCTCTGGGGTTTCCGGGTGCAATCTTAGTGCCAAAGTGCGGGAATGTGGTGTATGTTCCTCTGCCGGTCGTCTTGTCCTCTGAGCCTGTTTCAAAAGACAAATATAGATCACAAGCATTCATAAAGTTAGCAAGTGGTAAGGAAGTCTATCGTCTCGTTCCTTTCTCCCGTCTTTATAGTGCTGGCAACGAGCTACAGGTGTTGACGACCGGTGGCTGTGAGCCCGTGATTGTGCGTTTCCCTGGCGACGCTGATTAGGCTCTATATGCCTCGTCACAATATTAATAATATAAAATAAGGCCCAGAGTGTAATTTTTGGGAGGATAATTTACATATTGCAATGTCTTCAAAGCTGTATAAAGACCTTACATAACGAAGCAATATATTTATTCCCCTTACAATCAGCTATTTCTATCTACATACAGCGTGGGTCACTTGCATGAAGTTCGCCATGTTTTGTCAGCTTCTGTAGTCAGGGGTGGATTAAGGTGATACTTCACCCAAAAATGAAAATTCTGTCATCATTTATTCACATTCGAATTGTTCCTGTCACGAAATGGATTGTCAGAACCCAGGCGCAGGCAGGAATGGGTTCACAAAAATGTTTATTTAAAATACAAACCCAGAAACAAAACCCACGATGGGGAAAAACGCAGTAAAATAATATTGACTTATAAAAGAAACATTTCCCACGAGGGGGAATAAACTGAGGAGTCAAAATAAGTCTACATCTTCAAGAAAAAGCAAACTCAGCAGGAACTAGGTTTAGAGAAAGTAACACTGCGAAATAACAACAACAATCCAACAAGGAACAGAGAAACTAAAGGGATTTAAATGGGTAACAACTAAAGAGGGAATAATTACAAAAGGGAGGTGACCGGCACCTGACAGAGATTAAACCACAAGGGCATGATTACGGGAGACAGAAGGACGGGGCTGAGAGACATGACAGGAGGTAACGAATTATGAAATTATGACAGAAAAATTATGACAGAATTTTCATTTTTGGGTGAAGTATCCCTTTAAGCTGGTCAGGGGGCCTTTCAAGTGCCTTTCACGCTTGCAGTTTAGTTCGGAACGGGGCACGGTTTGCCTTTTCTGTTTTCACTGTCATCCTTGCAGGCAAGGACATCCGGGAGCGGATATTAAAATGAAAGCGCCAGCATGAGTTTCAAGGCACCAGCGTTCACTGCACACTTTATTTCAAAAGACATATACCTGTTCATAGCAAATCTTAATACACTAAGAATGCCTGGAGGTCCCCAAACCCTCTTGACAGAAGCGAGTGCCAACAAGAGTACCGTCTTCATAGTTTGATGAGGAAGACTGGGGCTCAAAAGGGGCCGTACCAAGGCCCTGCAAGACCACATTAAGGTCCCAAGAGGGTACAGAGCGCATTCGAGGTGGATTCACCCTTCTCGAGCCCATAAGGAACCTGGTGACCAGGTAATGTTGGCTGGGAGACTTACCTTCCACGAGATCGTGATGAGCAGCAATAGTGGAACGTGGATGGGGAGAGGTTACTCTCAAGTCTCTCCTTTAGAAAGGCCCATGCTGACCCGATCGGGCAATTCCGTGTGTTCTCCCCACGGGAAGAAAACCAGGACGAGAACAGGCGCCACTTATAAGCGTATAAACGCCTAGTGGCGGGGACTCCAGCCAGCAGGACAGTCTCTCTGGCCGCCGGCAGTAAGCCACTCAAGGTATCCTCATCCCGTCCAGGGGCAAGGCATGGAGCTTCCAGAGGCCTGGCTTGGGGTATCACACCGTGCCCTTCCCCCGTGACAAAAGGTCCTTCGTCAGGGGAATTAGCCAGGGGGAACTGTTGTCAGAGCCACCAGGTCTGAGAAATAAGTCTGGTTGCAGTACTTGGTGTCCCTCTTCCCTGACCTTGCACAGGACCTGCTAGGACTCACTGGGGGGGGAAGGCTTGTACTTCTGCTTGTCCCAAGGCCAGCAGTGTGCTAAGGCATCCGTGCCGAGGGGTCCACCTACGCCTGGCTGAACCGCTCCCATACTGTATAAGCCGGACTGCGCAGGGATGGAGTCGCCATTCTCTGCAGAGATTTCTCTGACGAGAGAGCGCATCGGTTGTCTGGTTCAGGTCGCCCTGGATGAAGGTGGGTCGCCTGCTGATTCCAGATGAGGAGGCGACAGGCAAGTAGGGACATCTGCCGTGAGCATATGACGCCTTGGATTGATGTACACCCCGGCAGTCGTCCTGTCCGACTGAACCAGCACGTGTTTATCCTGCACGAGGGGTTGGAACCCATCTTGGAACCCATCTTGGAACCACGAACCAATCGTGGTGACGAAATGAGCCCAAGTTGCGCTTCTGCGTCAACATCCTGAATGGCAGCTAGTGTAGGTGCTTGTTCAAGAGGCGGAGATCCAGAATCGGGCGCAGACCCCCACGTTTTCTGGGTACTATGCAGTACGGGCTGTAAAACCTGAGAGACAACTCTCTTATAGAGGGACGGGTTCGATTACTCTTTTCGCCAGAAGGGTGGCAACCTCGGTCCGAAGCTTGGCGAGCGCCTCTCTAGACAGCGTGACTGGCTGGTGCGCTCCAAGCGCCCAAGTACCGTGACAGCGGGACCAGAGGCATAATCTGATTCATTGTGCCGTGGTGGTGATTCGATGGCTGACAGAGAGGTCACCTCGCACAGGGCAGAACCCAGGGGAGGTTGATGGCTCTTCTGACTTACCTGCCTGTTGTTACCGCTGGCCAACGCAATGTCAAGTGGAGATTGCAGAAGGCAGCGATAAGTTGTGTCGCCTGGTGCACCGTCGTATCAAGAGTGCTGCAGGGAAGACCGGAGAGAGAGTAGCTCTCTTGAGAGAGAGTGGGCGCCCGGCCCTAAAAAGGGCCTAGTTTAGGTGGGGGCCGTGGTAGGCAGCAGCCCGCTTCGACCCGCCGGCAATGACCTGGCCAGGGGGGGTCGGGCCGTTGGGAGCAGGCTGCTTCTTCACCAAGGAGAACCTCCACGGAGTAACCACACAGCCCCGCTTGAGAGATGTGCATATCTAGGGTTACATACAGGCGGGGCCACACAGCCCCGCCTGTATGTAATGCTTCGAAATGGTGGGGGGAGGGGAGAATTGAGCCTCAATGCTAGATTCTGCTAGATTTACTGGTCTGGTCCTCTAATCATATTTTTTGCTTCCACACCATAGGACAGGACAGGAATGGATTATTTGTCAACTACCCATATACAGGTTTTGGACGACACGAGGATTAATATCTTGATTCCTTTAAGTAACTGTTCACTGGGAATTTAAAATTACCCTATAATTTACTTACCCTTATGCCGTTCTTGGTCTGTATGACTTCCTTCAGTTGTCAAGTTTAGTAGTCGATTTTCATTTTCCAGTGAACAGTTCCTTGGACATCCATCAGCGACTGCAACGAACAAGGCAGATTTGGCTGCAATATAGGTGTTTTGTTGTAGTTCTTGGAAATCTGTCTAAATGTTAAAATTAATAAGTGATGATAAAATTATTATTATCACAGAGATTGGATGTAAATATGAGAAAAAGATGCAGACTCTGCATCAGGAGGAAGAACAGAAACGCAAGACTGAAGTTCATGAGATTGAGGAACGAAAGAACAGCCACATTAACACAATGTTGGAGAACCACGAGAAAGCTTTCAGAGACATGAGAAACTACTTCAGTGACAACATCCACAAGAATCTGACCCTCATCACTTCACTCAAGGTGTGATCAAAACACATTTCACACTACTGGACACTTAAAAACATGATCAGCAACAGGCCCGACTCCAGATATAAGATGATAGGTAGGCTAAGTGATTTTCCAGGTGAGCGGAGGGGGGTTATATATATAAATATATATATTTACAAAATAACTATTTCACTTTTAGAATTATTTATACGGCTGGTATTAATATTATATTAAAAATATATATTCTTATTACATTTATTCATTTGGCATATGTATATATGTAGTATAAAGTATCGCTTTATTGCTCCCTGAACTCTCTGTAAGTCACTTAGGATAAAAGCGTCTGCTTAATGGCTAAATGTAAATGTTCCTTTTTTTATTTTTTATATTTAATTTTTAACCCATGAAAATTGCAGATATTTACAATTTATGAAGACTTGCAAATGCATCTAGGTATTTCTGGGAGATAAATTAACCCACTAAATGACGCTCTCACAGAGGAACAAAAGTACGGTCGGGTGGACAGGTTGGTGAGAGAGGGTGGCTAGCATTGATTAGGTTGATCTCGTTTATAATGTCCCACTGGATGGGACCTACAATCATATCTGGAGAGATGATGAATCCGGGTGGATGGTTAGTGGGAGCGGAGTCAAACTGTCTTGACAAAGCCTCGGCCTTGGAGTTCTTTGTTCCGGGTCTGTAGGTGACAGAAAAGTTAAATCGAGTAAAAAACAATGCCCACCCAGCTTGTCTAGGGTTTAGTCTCCTAGCTGTTTGGAGGTTTTCGAAGTTTCGATGATCCGTGAGAACCACAAAAGGATGTAAAGCCCCTTCCAGGCAGGGACCCTCTCAAATTCTATCTTAATAGCAAGTCATTTGCGGCCTCCCTCATCATAGTTGTGTTCAGCTGCACATAGTGTCCTGGAGAATAAAGCACAGGGGTAAAGTTTGGGTGTGTTGTTTCTGGGAGAAAATTGCTTAAATGCCAGAATTAGATGGATCCACTTCGACCATGAATGGTTGCTCTGGGTGTGGATGACGAAGGATGGGAGCTGTTGTAAAGCGATGCATAAAATTCTTGAAAGCTTGTTCAGCTTCTGGTAACCAGGTGAGTTTGGAGTGTGTTCTATTGGTGATAGAAGTAATTGGTGCTGCCACAATGCTGAAGCTCTTAATAAATCTTCTGTAAAAATTAGCAAAACCAAGGAAGCGTTGAAGTTCCTTTAGGTTTGGGTCAGTTAAGAACAGCTTTTACCTTGTCATCCATGGTGATTCCTTCGGGACTGATAATGTATCCGAAGAAAGAAATGGCAGTCTGGTGAAATTGACATTTTTCAGTTTTGGTGTAAAGATGATTTTGAATGAGACGTTCAAGAACAGCCCTTACATGTTGAGTGTTTCTAAAATTCTTAAATGCTACAATCGGGTTTCTTGTGTATCTGCCAATTCAGAAAATGTGAAAAAAGACAAATCATTCACTTTTACCGTGTGACCCTATCTCTGCAAGCCTTTGAGAAAACGAGCGCTTCAGAAATCGCTCTCTTTTAATGACGTAAAAAGTTGTTCTTATTAAAATATTTCCGCCCCTTGTTCTGAATGTGTCCACCCATTGTGCCACCGCCATTGTTGTTTTCACATGTGTGAAGTTCCAACACCATGGCAAAAGTAGCAAAGCTTACAAACTGTTCTGTTGTTGGCTGCACAGACCAACACAGAACAATGATCCCAGCCTCACGGGAGAAACGAGAGCAATGAATTTAATTAATTTTCAATGGAAATCATCCACACTGAACGAGGCAAAGCTGGAAATAAAGACATTGTAAATACCTGTATTTTTTAAGCAACTTAAAGTAGATAAAATGTCACTGTGTATGCTTAACCTCAGAAAACTGTGTGTATGGTTTGTAAACTCTCTCCTGAAGGCGGTCGTGACCGGATCAAAAGTGACCGGAGGGGCTTCGCGAATGGCCCCGGGGGAAACCGGTGTGCTTATCGAAAACACTGTGTTTGCTGTTCAAAGACGAGACCTTGTTTCTTGTTCATTTCACCCCTTTAAAGCCCTAGTCAGCATGGTACATTCGTTAACTAAGCAATTTGTGGATTTCATAGGGTTGTACTCACCCTGCCGAGGTGAGATTGGTTAGGACGTGTCGGGCAGTTGATCCTCATATGACCCTGATCTCCGCAGTACAGACATAACTGTTCCCTTATTCTGCATTCTCTTCTCAGTGGTTAGATGAGTACTGCCTATCTGCATGGGTTATGTATCCTTAGGAGGTGAATGGAAGATGAAGTAATCTGAGTGAGTGGATCTTCTGGCCCTTATCAGGTTATTTAGACATATGGTGAGTTCAATGAATTCAGCTAATGTAAGCAGCCCCGGAGGGAGAGTTTATTTACAAACGTGCAAAATGTGATAAGTGATGGTCCCGGGGTGCTCTGGTGTGTCTGGTCTTTTCCTTGTCATGGTAGATCGTCACGTCTCGTACTTCAGCCGCTTGAATCTAGTTTGGGTGGAAGAAAACTGAGCTGTAGTCCTGAGAGTCTTTGATCGCATACTGTTGTGCTTGTGCTGGCCGGTTTACATGTCACCACTGATCCTGGATCTGTTACCTCGCCACAATACTGGGGGGTCGCAAGCCCACGAGGGCAGGGTTGCAGTAAGATTTCCAGATTTTTTTTTATTATTGGAAATAGCGTATGTAATCAATAAGTGTGGCTATCATCCAAGCGGGAGAGTTGCTGCTGTCCGCCAGAGGCCGGAGCCTGCGTCCGTCTGCCAAAGGAGGAGGAGCAGGGGATGGGGAACACGCCGACTCCCCGCTGAAGGAGGAGCCACTGGCGACCGGGCAACCCGTCCACCGAGGGCCAAGGGCCACCGCAAGGCACCGCGAAGGAGAGTACCCTGGCTGGTTGAGGACCGGCTGCAGCATGTCGGGGAACCGGACTATAATTTTTTTGGGTTAGGGTTAGGGACTCTTTCCGGTCATTCCGAGGGCTCCTGTCTCCGTTGGCTCGTCTCGTCGCTGCAAACCCCCAGGCGCGGGGGGACTGGCTCCCGGGGGGAAGTAGGTACAGTCTCGGTGGTACCCCCCGGCCTGTAATGCCTGACAGAAGTGACACAGGTTGAGGTGTCTTAGGTTTTACTCATGCGCTGTGCAGTACATAGATGTAAGCGTTTTCCTGTATGTTTTAGTGTGGATTTGCAGTATTTGTGTTTACGTAAAACATTTTTTTTTTTTTAATGAAAACGTATTAATGTGGAAGTATAGTCTTTTACACTTTGACTCGGAGTGGACTTGTATGGATGATTTTTAGTAATAACATGACACTACAGGGAGGGAGTACTTATGTTGCGTTCCAGACAACTGGGATTTTGTATATTTCCACCTCAAACCCAGAAATAAATGTCTTGCATGTCACTTTAAGTCGGACAAGGGTCCTCTGAACTCTCAGAGGGAGATGCGTCATTTTACCGAATTCCAGCCAATTAATCTGAAGAGGACATCCAGCAATTCAACAAAATAAGATTTAACTTTGCTGTTGGCAGGCGGGCGCTAATGACGACTGTGTAGTGAGATGTGAGAAGACAAACATAAAGCCAACGGTTTTACAATAAAAATGATAAATGATTTCAGATATGCAAAGTTCTTATCTTTTGTGATTTCTGCTGTTTTAAATGAACCTTAGGTGGTTTATGACATAATGTTAGACTTAACGTGTGTTGGACATGACATGCCTAAAAGCAGATACGCTTATAGCATATAAGGCATAAGATATGATTAATGTATACATACTGTACATACACAGCTTTCCCAACTGGTAGCACATGGCAAGATAATGGGTTGGGTTGCTGTGAATTGCATATAATTTGATATTTTGTACCCATGATGCTGTTATCATGTTCTACCAGTTGAGCAACAGTGACCAAAGATTTACCAGTCCTTTCTCTTTTCTTGTGCATACAGGAAGATTTGAAGGAGATGAAAAAGAAGGACGAGAGGAGAACTAAAGAGATGGCAATAGTGCTTCAGCAAAATAAGGAGCTTATTGAGTCTCAAGAGAGAGCCAAAGAGGAAGTTACAGAGCTCCAGAAACAACTCACCAACTATGAGAGGGACAAAAGCACTCTGGCTGTATGTCTCATCTCTTACAATTTCACATTATAGTGCCTTGTATTGTAAAGCTGAACTCTTGCATAATATAAAATAATAATGAAACAACCAGGTGTTTATTAATTGTCTTGATACTGTATGTGTAAAATACTTTTGATGTTTTGCTGTCAGAGAATGAGAGCATATGTCAAAGTGTCCGACAAAGAAATGAAGGCACTAAAATGGGAGCATGAGGTGTTGGAGCAGAGATTTACCACGGTAATTGAAAGAACATTTCTAGACATCACTACACCATCACGAGAGCTTCCAGAATAAATCTGTGTTTACATCTGATTTGGAAAAATGTCAAACATGACAAATCCTGACAAAAAAAGTCATCACATTACTGTTATTCAGATATTTTATTATTGTATCCATCTGATGCTAAATTTAAAATCATTGGGTTATAATGAGTTTACAAGATTTTATTTGAAAGAATAAGTAATCAAATAATGGGTTCTTTGAGGGTGCTATAATGTGTTTTACACATGTATTACCCTCAGAGCTCACAGAGATGTAAAACATGTTTATACTTGTAAAGAGGTTCAATAAAAGGAAGGAAGGAGGCGGTAACCGGAAGACACTTAAACAAAGTTTTAATATAAATAATAACAGCCGGCGGCCCCTCACGGCCGACCGCCTGGCGAACAAAACAAAAACACGGAAGTAAAACACAAGAACATAAATACAAATACAAACATGTTTGGGCCCGGTCCTCTCTCGTCAACAGTCCCATCGCTCATCCTCTTATGCTCCCAATCTCCACCGTGAGATATCCGGGACCGTCGTGCGCACAGCTGATATAAACTATCAATCACGCCACCGTCCCCGCCTCACGGCTCTCGTCACGTCTTCCTAACCACAATACTGTTAGACTAAAGTCAATTTATTGTCTTTGTAGGTTCAGTTGGAGCGAGATGAGTTGTACACGAAGTTCACTAAAGCCATTCTGGACGTTCAGCAGAAGACTGGCTTTAAAAACCTCCTGCTGGAGCGCAAACTGAGTGCACTCAATGACACACTGGAGAAGAAGGAAGCTCATCTTAGCGAGGTGTTGGCTGCCTCCAACCTGGACCCAACTGCCCTCAATGTGGTCAAGGGCAAGCTAGAGGTACATGTATGAGCACTTAATATGAAATATGGATCTATTATTATAAAGGAATATAAATAATTAGACAGAACGAAATTGTTATTTCTTTAGGAAGTGTTGGACTCCAAGAACCAGACTATCAAAGACTTACATTATGAAGTAGCACGAGTTTGCAAGGTAAGAAGCTGTCTGGACATCTGATACTATCTTCATCCATGAAAGGGAATCATGTGATCTATACAAAGGAAACTTAAAAACTAAATAACACTATATATGTGTAAATTCTGGTAAAACCTAAATAATATAAAAGCAGTGTTTGTAAATTAACATTGAACCAAAACTGTAGTTTGATCTCCACTTGTTGTTAACATTCATTGACAAAATATAATTCAACCAGATTTAGGACACTTCAGTATTTTATAATTGTTTATAAATAAAATAGATGCATCGAGAGTATATTCAATTATTATAAATAATGTAAAAAATACAAATAAAAAAAAAGAAAATTAAACAGTATTAAAGTAAGCCACATAAAATAAATAGAAATAGTGGGTTATTATCATTCATAGCTTAACATAAAGGGTGGCTAAAATTGAACATAATTACGCAAAAACCATTAATATTTCTTTTACAAGTTTGTATTCCTGTATTTAAGGGAGTTTCAGTAGGAAAAAAAATGAACCGTGAAATGTTAATTTGTTCAGTTGTTAACTTGTTTTTTTGTTTCACTTAAAGGCAAGAATTGTTGTTTTCATTCGACTTTGATTTAACATTTATAGGTTGTGTTATTTTTATTTAGTCAAAATAATGTTTTTAATTCATTTTATTTTTCGTTATATACCATAACACTTCCAATATATGCTATGACAGAACACTCCGCCCCCTTCTTGCTCAAATGTCAAGCTATGGCTATGATGGGATTCTTGTTTACAAAAAGCATGCACAAACAGTATATATACTTGAATATGGATTGAAGCGTAATTTTCCCTCATCTTACACAGACCTATAATGACCTGCTGAGGACTTCTGAAGCAAAGCTGCGGGCATTTGGATTCCCTGTGGAAGAGCTTGGCTTTAAGCCACTGGAAAGCAGCGTTTCAGGACGGACTCTTGGGCAGGTCCCTGCTGGCCGTTTTCTACCTCAAATTAGCTAAAAATGAGACAAAATGCTATGTCTTAAAATGTTAAGCCTAAATGAAATAAAAAGATGAAATAGCAGTAATATTGTTCAGAAATTTTTACTTGTTTGAGCAAGTGTGAGTTTTCTCATTAAGATCAAAAAAATGCTCTTCAAGCAACATTAGATAACTTCTGCTTATCAACCACATGGGGGAACCATAAGCGGCATTGCCTGTTATCATCAGTGTCGTATATACTGTCGCTGACTGTAGACTGTCGCAATACATATGAATTTGTTGACTAAGCGGAAACTGCTGTTACATCATGTCACTTCATAAACTTTTGGCTTTCGCGGGGTATACAACTGGGCTTTAATAATAGCTCAAACTGAGGTAGCAGCTTGTTGTTAGTGCTTAGCGTGCTAGCTACATAGCAGCTAACATGCTAACCAAACACCCAAAACAAACTGTGTTTACTTACCAACGAAAATTATTTTCGCGACCAGGCGTTGTGCTTTGTGTAATAGGTGCAACCACTTACTTACATTCAACTCGCTATCGGAACAGTGCCTAGCATAGTAACTATAGATACCGATAAAAAATCTGCAACTTTTGTCCATAAAACATTTATTGGGGTTTGGTAGTCATCGTGTACAAGCATAACAATAAATTTGTGACAAGGCACGATCATGCAATGTAAGCTATTGAGACCCGCCAACATTAGTCTTTCTTATGGTTTAAATAGCGAACCAGTAACGTTAGTGCGCCAACAAACAACCTGATCACAGCCTACTAATACGCTTAAAAGTACAGGGCAGTAATTAAAAATATACATATAAGACTTTCAAATCCAGTAGCAGGAAGGATAGGTCTCCATCTGTTTTGCAAACTGTTGCCTCTTGCAGCTCGCGCCACCGAGTTTAAGTCCCTCAGATATTGATTCATGTTCAGGCTCGTGTCCGATTACTCTCTCTTTTCCTCTTTGTTTTTTTTTGCTGGCTCTGCCATGGTAATGATTTGGAGACTTGTGGTGAACTAGATCACCCAGGCTAGGAGTAAAACGTGACGAATGCCGTAAAGCAGGTGATGGGCGGGGGTTGTGAACCTCCCCGCACACCAAAGTTACAAGTGTGATTTCAGCAGATAGAGGGCTGCTCAGGTAGCAGCGGCAGTAAAATTTGTCCAGGTAATAGTTGTCCTACCACTAAGATAACTTAACAGTTTTTCAACCTTAAATAATCTCTCTAGTGTTACTTTAAAATGGCTTTAAAAGAGTATGCCATTTAGCAAGATCTCAGGTGTCAGCTCAAAATACATCACAGATCATTTGTTTTACCACACCTTAAATGCCCACTTTTAAGTGGTCTGTGCTTGGGATTAAGCGTACAGTATATATTATAAACAAAATTGGAGGACATCAGTAGTATTATCAATTTTATTCATGACCCCCCATGTCAAAGGTCTGTCAACCTGTCAATCAAATTAGTTTGTATTTTTATTGTCTCTCAATCTTATTGGCAGTTATGTTTTATGTCTGGTTGTTGGACATGCTCTGTCCTCCTTCCTGCCCACTGTATTTTCCAAGACACTGCCTAAAGATTCAGTCACTAGGCCTGGGAGCCAAGGCCTTTGTGAGAGACACCACGAACAGAAGTCACTGACACGCCCAACGTGGGTCTCAAAGCCCCGACCCTGAGATTAAGAATCTCATACTCTACCGACTGAGCTAGCCGGGCAGATCTCTCTGCGGTTTTAGGCTGACTAAGTGAAACACTGGCTAAACTTAGCAGAGATCACCCAAAAGCAGACTTCAGCTCCCCGTAGGGGAATCAAACCCCTTTCTCCCGCAGTTGTGTTTGTGTGCACTTGATATTTTATTCATGCTTCATCTGAAAAGATAAGTGGCCTGTTAAACAATTCACATGTTAATGATGTTTAGTGGAATGTTACATATTGTATAATAGTTTGTGTTAACTTGTGTGCAAAAAGGATGCAATAGTGACTTTGTTGAACAAATTAACTTTGGTCCCCTGTTAGATGGTGAAGCCTGTTTGACAGCTTTGTTACTTTCACTAAAGATTTTAGAAGTCAATGTGTTCAATGATGTAACTATTTCATGTTATGTTACTTTCACTAAAGATTTTAGAAGTCAGTGTGTTCAATGATGTAACTATTTCATGTTATTTATACACAATTAAAACGGAATGTTATGTTTGAAATAAACAGTAAACATATACAGTTAAAAGAAAAAGTATGTGAACCCTTTGGGCTTACTTGGATTTCTTCATAAATTGGTCATAAAATGTGTTCTGATCTTCATCTAAGTCACAACAATAGAGAAACACAGTCTGTTTAAACTAATACCACACAAACATTATACGTTTTTATTGAACACAACATGTAAACATTCATAGTGCAGGGTGGAAGAAGTATGTGAAACCCTAGGCTAATGACTTCTCCAAGAGCTAATTGGAGCCAGGAGTCAGCCAACCTGAGGTCCAATCAATGTGATGAGATTGGATGTGTTGATTAAAGCTGGCCTGCTTTAATCTAAAAAACACACACCAGTTTTGAGTTTGCTGCTCTGAAGAAGCGTTGTCTGATGTGAACCATGCCTCACACAAAAGAGCTCTCAGAAGACCTACAATCAAGAATTGTTGACTTACATAAAGCTGGAAAGGGCTACAAAAGTATATCTAAAAGCCTTGATGTCCATGTGTCCACGGTAAGACAGATTGTCTACAAATGGAGAAAGTTCAGCACTGTTGCTACACTCCCTAGGCGTGGTCGTCCTGTAAAGATGACTGCAAGAGTACAGCGCAGAATGCTCAATGAGGTGAAGAAGAATCCTAGAGTGTCAGCTAAACACTTACTGAAATCTCTGGCACATGCTAACATTTTTGTTGACAAATCTACAATAAGGAAAACATTAAACAAGAATGGACTTCATGGGAGGACACCACGGAGGAAGCCACTGCTGTCCAAAAAAAACATTGCAGCACGTTTGAAGTTTGCAAAAGAGCACCTGGATGTTCCACAGCACTACTGGCAAAACATTCTGTGGACAGATGAAACCAAAATTGAGTTGTTTGGAAAGAACACACAACGCTATGTGTGGAGAACAAAAGGCACAGCACACCAACATCAAAACCTCATCCCAAATGTGAAATATGGTGGAGGGGGCATCATGGTTTGGGGCTGCTTTGCTGCCTCAGGCCCTGGACGGATTACTGTCATCGATGGAAAAATGAATTTCAAAGTTTATCAAGACATTTTGAAGGAAAACTTAAGACCATCTGTCCGCCAACTGAAGCTTAACAGAGGATGGACGATGCAACAGGACAACGACCCAAAGCATAGAAGTAAATCAACAACAGAATGGCTTCAACAGAAGAAAATACGCCTTCTGGAGTGGCCCAGTCAGAGTCCTGACCTCAACCCTATTGAGATGCTGTGGCATGACCTCAAGAGAGCGATTCACACCAGCCATCCCAAGAATATTGCTGAACTGAAACACTTTTGTAAATAGGAATGGTCCAAAATTTCTCCTGACCGTTGTGCAGGTCTGATCTGCAACTATAGGAAACGTTTGGTTGAGGTTATTGCTGCCAAAGGAGGGTCAACCAGTTATTAAACCCAAAGGTTCACATACTTTTGCACTATGAATGTTTACATGTTGTGTTCGATAAAAACATGAAAACGTATAATGTTTGTGCGGTATTAGTTTATGCAGACTGTGATTCTCTATTGTTGTGACTTAGATGAAGATCAGAACACATTTTATGACCAATTTATGAAGAAATCCAAGTAAGCCCAAAGGGTTCACATACTTTTTCTTTCAACTGTATATATCCAGTCATGGCCAAAATTGTTGACACCTCTGAAATTTTTCCAGAAAATCAAGTATTTCTCACAGAAAAGTATTGCATTAACACATGTTTTGCTATACACATGTTTATTCCCATTGCATGTATTGGAACAAACAAAAAAAGGAGGGGAAAAAAGCAAATTTGACATAATGTCACACAAAACTCCAAAAATGGGCTGGACGAAATTATTGGCACCCTTAACTTAATATTTGGTTGCACACCCTTTGGAACAAATAACTGAAATCAATCGCTTCCCACACTCTAAAAATGGCTGGGTTATTTTTTAACCCATACCGCTGGGTTGAGTCCGTTGGGTTGTTTTGTTGGGTTATTTTTCCACATGTTAAACACTTTTTGGGTAGTTTTAGTTTTCAAGGTGTTGGGTTAAACCCGCTGGGTTAATGTGCTGGGTTGTTTCTGCCGCTGGGTTATTTGAAGAGTCTCGAGCGCTTACCGCCCTGAAGACGTTGAGTGTACTTCGCAACTTTCATTTTTATAAAGAACAAAGGGGCAAAGTCACTGGCTGGAGCAATTTAAAGCTAAGTCTTTTTACGTTATAATTGAATATTTATTGAAATAAGCATAATTTTTAACGTTTTGCAAGGCAACGGTGTCTTAACTAACATTAGTGATGTAATTTAGACGACCAGCAACTGTTACCTCAGATCACCATTACAGATAAATTGAACTCGCATAGTCCTGTGAAGATGCGCGAAAATGCGAATTAATAAAATTTTAGTGTACCCCATCACATGTAAGCGAAGTTATGAACTTTATTGAGAATTTAACAAAATTTGAGTCAAACCGGCGAGTGCCCCGCGAGCGCGGGCAAGCATTCACGGTTCAGGAACGCCTCTCTCGGTGTCCACTCTGGATAATAAGCGGCCAGTCAATTATGTTGCTCCCTCTGTTTTAAACCAAACATTTCAAGGTCTGTGCACATATTAAAGAAAGACGAGTGTGATAGTCTGAATTTAATGAGTTGATTTGCTGCACGTGTGGTTTCTTAGTGTTTTAAGTGTAATTCATAATGTATTATACATAATTTATACGTCTTTAGTTAGTTTTATTAATTGACATTTGTTGCTACATATTGTGGAGTATGTTTACTAGTCATTTATAATGTTATTTATAATGCTTGTTAATGTTTGATATTAAACATTTTTATTTATTATAATTAAACTGTTTTCTTTTAATTATGCAAATCTAAAAATATTGCTGTTACTGGGTGTAAAAGTTGACATTTTTATTAAAAAATATTTTTACAGTCAAATAATTTTTTTTTTTTAAAAACAGATGCCAATTGTCTTGATTGACAATGAAGTACAGAATAAATTAAGAATAACCCAGCAAGAATAACCCAGAATTAAACACATGAATAGTTAAAATGACAACATTTTGGGTTTTTTTAATAACCCAGCATGCTGGGTTATCATGTGTAACCCAGTGTGCTGGGTTACTTTAACCCAGCATGTGTTCTGTCCAATATTTACCCAGCGCTGGGTTGCCAATTGGGTTGTTTTTAACCCAGCCATTTTTAGTGTGTATAACCATCAATACACTTCTTACACTTATCATCCGGAATTTTGGACCACTCTTCCTTTGCAAACTGCTCCAGGTCACTCATATTGGAAGGGCGCCTTTTCCCAACAGCAATTTTAAGATCTCTCCAGAGGTGTTTAATGCACTCTAAAAAAGCGCTGGGTAAATATTGGACAGAACACATGCTGGGTTAAAGTAACCCAGCACACAAGACAATTGACATTTCCCTTTAAAAATTCATTTTTATCTGACTGTAAAAATGATGTTTAATAAATGTTTTAGCTTTCACAGCCAGTAACAGCAATATTTTTAGATTTGCTTTAAAAGAAAATAGTTTAATTATAATAAATAAAAATGTTTCATATCAAACATTAACAAGCATTATAAATTACATAATAAATAACTAATAAACATTCTCCACAATATGTAGCAACAGATGTCAATTAATAAAAATAACTAAATGCATATAAATTATGTATAATACATTATGAATTACACCACTTAATACATTAAGAATCCACACGTGCAGCAAATCAACTCATTAAATACAGGCTATCATACTCGTCTTTCTTTATCATATGCACAAACCTTGAAATGTTTGGTTTAAAACAGAGGGAGTGGACACCGAGAGAGGCGTTCCTGAAACGTGAATGCTTGACCGAACTAGCCGTTTTGACTCAAATTTTGTTAAATTCTCAATGAAGTTCATAACTTCACTGTGCTGTGTTTTAACTTTTCTGTTTTTCCTGTTTGCCCCTGTAAAGCTGCTTTGAAACAATACACATTGTGAAAAGCGCTATATAAATAAACTTGAATTGAATTGAATAACTTAGCTTACATGTGGTGGAGTTAACTAAAATTGTATTTATTCGCATTGTCGTGCATCTTCACAGGACTATGCGAGTCAATTTATATCTGAGGTAACAGTTGCTGGTCGTCTAAATTACATCACTAATGTTAGTTAAGACACTTTTGCCTTGCAAAATGTAAAAAATTCTGCCCATTTCAATAAATATTCCCTTATAACGTAAAAAACGTACATTTAAATTGCTACAACCAGTGACTTTGCCTCTTTGTTCTTTTTAAAAATGAAAGTTGCGTAGTACACTCAACGTCTTCAGGGCGGTAAGCGCGCGAGACTTCAAATAACCCAGTGGTGGGCAGAAACAACCCAGCACATTAACCCAGCGGGTTTAACCCAACACCTTGAAAACTGAAACTACCCAAAAAGTGTTTAACATGTGGAAAAATAACCCAGCAAAACAACCCACCGGACTCAACCCAGCGGTATGGGTTAAAAAATAACCCAGCCATTTTTAGAGTGTGGGATTTAGATCTGGACTCATTGCTGGCCACTTCAGAACTCTCCAGCGCTTTGTTGCCAATCCATTTCTGGGTGCTTTTTGAAGTATGTTTGGGGTCATTGTCCTGCTGGAAGACCCACGATTTTGGACGCAAACCCAGCTTTCTGACACTGGGCCCTACATTGCGACCCAAAATCCTTTGGTAATCCTCAGATTTCATGATGCCTTGCACACTGGCAAGGCACCCAGTGCTAGAGGCAGTAAAACAACCCCAAAACATCTTTGAACCTCCACCATATTTGACTGTAGGTACTGTGTTCTTTTCTTTGTAGGCCTGATTCTGTTTTCGGTAAATAGTAAAAGGATGTGCTTTACCAAAAAGCTCTATCTTGGTCTCATCTGTCCATAAGACGTTTTCCCAGAAGGATTTTGGCCTCACTCAAGTACATTTTAGCAAACTGTAGTCTTGTTTTTTTATATCGCTGTGTCAGCAGTGGGGTCCTCCTGGGTCTCCTGCTGTAGCGTTTCATTTCAGTTAAATGTCGACGGATAGTTCGTGCTGACACTGATGCACCTTGAGCCTGCAGGACAGATTTAATTTCTTTGGAACTTGTTTGGGGCTGCTTATCCACCATCCAGACTATCCTGCGTTGCAACCTTTCATCAATTTTTCTCTTCCGTCCACGTCCAGGGAGATTATCTACTGTGGCATGGGTTGCAAACTTCTTGATAATGTTGTGCACATTGGACAAAGGAACATCTAGATCTCTGGAGATGGACTTGTAACCTTGAGATTGTTGATATTTTTCCACAATTTTGGTTCTCAAGTCCTCAGACAGTTCTCTTTTCCTCTTTCTGCTGTCCATGCGTAGTGTGGCGCACACAGACACACAATGCCATGACTAAATCAGCTTCTCTCCATTTTGTCTGCTTTCAGGTGTGATTTTTTATTGACTACACATGTCACTTGCCCCGAGCATCACATGCTTGAAACAATCTTATTTATCCATAGTTTTGAAAAGGTGCCAATAATTTTGTCCAGCCCATTTTTGGAGATTTGTGTGACATTATGTCAAATTAGCTTTTTTCCCTCCTTTTTTTTTGTTCTGTTCCAATACACACAAAGGGAATCAACATGTGTATAGCAAAACGTGTTAGTGCAATACTTTTCTTTGAAAAATACTTGATTGATCAAATGCTGGTGTATACATTAAAGTTACATTATAATAAAATAGTTAGTTTTACACTCTAAAAAATGCTGGGCTATTTCTGTAAACACATTTTTGGGTTAATTGTGCTGGGTCATATTTTTGGGTTGTTTGATGTACTGTAAACACACAGTTGGGTTGCTCATGCTGGGTCAAATGGACTGTAGGGGTTCTTTCACCACTGAACAGCAGGGTTGGGTTATTTTGACCCAATCGGTTTGTTCATTTTACCACTTCATCGAACCTTCTGGATCCTTCACGCGTCTCATTGTCAGACGGCAACGCACATCACAGCAAGCTGATTTTATAAGGTAAATTAATATGATAATATGATTATTTTTTATAACTTGTGGTAAGAGCACACTGATTTTACTGTTTAATGCAGTATTTGATCTGTCGCTGTGGGGAGGAAGTGTTTTATTCTGTGATTGATTAACGTCAAGTAATTTAGCAGTTTAGCATGCTAATTTTTTTGACAAAAAAAGGCCTTATCAATCGCTTTATACTTATGTTATATATATGTGTGTGTACGTGTGCATATTTTTACTTTAAAAGGTTTTTATCCTTCACGTTAAATCCTCATGGAAATGTATGAACTAGCCTTAGGTCAGAAATACATGGTATAGTTTGGTTACTGTTTGCCTACTGTATGGCGTTGTAATGTTTAGTCAGAATTAGATAATTTCATACAAAACTTAATCTAAGGGGATATTTTTTTCAAGTGTCTGCGACGTGCCGGATCCAACCAACTAGCAATAATTAAAAATTTTGCATTTTCGAGCTTTTTTTCCCTCAGGTATATAGCTTTTCCCAAAGCTATGCCTCTTAATCTCACTGATTATTACAATTAATGACAAAAATAATGTTTGGAAAATTAAACAGAAATTTCCTTCTGACAGCAAACGATAGAAATAACTGACTTTTATACCATTTTCCAGCTGGTAAAAATACTAGTGTTCTAATAGTTTTGGCCATCACTGTGTGATATATGTATATCCTCAGAAGTAAATGATATACAGTATAAATGTAGTGAATGAAGTAAAATACTAAAAGTGAAGTTTGAAATATTCTTCTAAAATTAGCATTTTATAAGGCCTCTGTGTTTGTTCATTAAATGCATTTTAACTTAAATGTTAGTTATGTTTTAAGACTAACTGTCATATATTTAACAGGTGGGGACTGTCATGCTGGAATACTTGCAAAATGCAGAGACCAGTGATGTAATCTGCACATTTTGTGCCTTGTGGACGAGGCAGCAGCAACATCACAGACCTTCGCCATTGTTTCGGGACATTCCATTGAAACTGACTTGTTGCTCAGTTGATCTGTTTCAAGTCCTTTTTATTTGCTTGATGTTAACTAAGCAGTCTCTTCCTACTTAGGAAGAATTTCGCCAGCATGCAGTTTATCGTATTGATGGACATGAGTCTTAATGAGGGAAGTTTTTGAAGACAACAGTTTTTTCTGGACACTTGTAACATGCTTTAAGTTGTCACATGTAGTGTCTGTTGTTTGGAGTCTTTGTTTTGCTTAGTTTTAATGGCACACTGTTTGGACTGATTCTCATGTGCCAATAATATATTTTTGAGTGTTCTAATGCTGCAATGTTGACATATAGAATAGAAATCTACAGTCCCTAATTCACCCAGTTTTGTGTTTTTAAAGAAACTGATCTACAAAAACTTGTTTTTATGTGTCTGTAGGTCTTGGATGAAATGTATGATAATTGCACCCATTCAATAAATGTAAAGAAATACATTTAATTTGTTTTGTGTAATTGTATTACAGAAAAATTATAATAATTTTACATTCCCTTGAGATTATTTATTTTTATTGGTAAATATAAAAGTAGCAAGGCAATGAGACAACATATAACCCAATGTTTAGGTTATGTTAACCCAGAAACACAGTTAACCCGACCCACTAGTTGGGTCAAACAAACAACCCAGCATTTTGGGTCAAAATAACCCAGCGCGTGTTCTGTCCCATAGTTACCCAGCAGCTGGGTTAAGGTTGGGTTATTTTCTAACCCAGCAATTCTTAGTGTGTACTCTATTTACACAACTATTGTAGGCAACGGAGGTCCCCTGTTTGATTGGTAGACCTCGGTCAGGGTTGATGACCCCCCACTTGGCATGTTTTAAAAAAAAAGAAAAATATGAACATTTGGCAGCAGGGAGTAAGGTTCTCTACTCACTTTCTCTCGTCTTGTCAAATGCATTACTGAATCATGAGTTGTTGGTGCGTCAAAATTGCTGAAATATAGAACGACAAACCAGCAAAAAAACTGCACACACCTCACACTGACCAGTCTGTTTGTTCTCTGCCTTTATGTACAGTCTTGATCAGTTTATGCCTTATTTCCCACTGTTGAGCAGTTTTGAAGTTAAGTGTTCTTAAGTTTATAGACCTTCAAGTCTACTTTTGTGTTACTCTGTTTATTGGAAGCACGGCTTGCCAAGTTTGTTTTGAACTTTTTGTCTACAAAGTAAAGTTTTACATTTTTGATCACTTAAGCCTCTTGACTCTCTGACTCTTCTATGATTGTGTTTAAACCCTTGGGACTAGCTCAGTGAGTAATACCTCACACTCTGAATGCCAGGGATCTGGGTTCGGTTCCCCCTACATGCAGCCCCCCACACTCGGTGCATACCCCCTGGCATGTGAGGGGGGATGGGGGTATGTTACGAGGAAGGTGGGATGAGAGCCGTGAGGCGGGGCATGAGTGATAGTAGGAATCAGCCCTGCTCACACCGGTCCCGCATATCTCACGGAGGAGGTCGGGAGCATAAACGGACGAGAGAGGACCGGGCCAAGACATGTTTGTGATTATGTTCTTGGAGCCGGAAGCCACCTCACCTTTTACTTCTGTGTTATTGTTTGTTTAATTTTCATTAAACTTTATTTAAATGTTCGCCGGTTCCCGCCTCCTTCCTTCCCTACTTTGAACTTTGCTGCATATTTATTCCACTTTTTAGTGTGTATGTCTTCAAGAAGTGCTAGGTTGGCCTTTCATAGGAAGCAGGAATTGTATATATATGTTGAAACCAGCATGGTCAAGGAAGCTTCTCATAAAACTACTTACCTGAATTGTGGAGTTATCATCTTGTGGACTCACCTTTTCAGGCATCTGTTCATATTTATGGATTTCCCTGCTCTTAGATTATATACAGTTGTGTTCAAAATTATTCAACCCCCACTGAAATTGATTGTTTTGGTCGGTTTGACATTGATTATGATCATTCAGTCATCCTGCTTACAATTAAATCAAAGAGGCACGTGTAGGTCAGACAAATATAACATAACATTTATAATGAAATAACCACAAATGTCTTTTCTGAGCTCACATCATTATCAGTTTTATTCAACCCCCAAGTGACATTCAATCTTAGTACTTAGTACAACATCCTTTTACAGTTATAACAGCTTTTAAACGTGAAGCATAGCTTGACACAAGTGTCTTGCAGCGATCTACGGGTATCTTCGCCCATTCATCATGGGCAAAAGCCTCCAGTTCAGTCACATTCTTAGGCTTGCGCACTGCAACTGCTTTCTTTAAGTCCCACCAGAGGTTCTCAATCGGATTTAAGTCTGGTGACTGCGATGGCCACTTCAAAATGTTCCAGCCTTTAATCTGCAACCATGCTCTAGTGGACTTGGAGGTATGCTTGGGATCATTGTCCTGTTGAAAGGTCCAACGTCTTCCAAGCCTCAGGTTTGTGACGGACTGCATCAAATTGTCATCCAATATCTCCTGGTACTGAAGAGAATTCATGGTACCTTGCACACGCTGAAGCTTCCCAGTACCTGCAGAAGCAAAACAGCCCCAAAGCATGATTGACCCCCCGCCATGCTTCACAGTAGGCAAGGTGTTCTTTTCTTCTTAGGCCTTGTTCTTCCTCCTCCAAACATAGCGTTGATCCATGGGCCCAAACAGTTCTAATTTTGTTTCATCAGTCCACAGAACACTATCCCAAAACTTCTGTGGTTTGTCCACATTACTTTTGGCATACTGCAGTCGACTCTTCTTATTCTTTGGGGACAGCAAGGGGGTGCGCCTAGGAGTTCTGGCATGGAGGCCTTCATTACGCAGGGTGCGCCGTATTGTCTGAGCAGAAACTTCAGTACCCACATCTGACAAATCTTTTCTCAGTTCCTCAGCAGCCACACGGGGACTTTTCTCCACTCTACGCTTCAGGTAGCGCACAGCAGTCGAATTCAGCATCTTCTTTCTGCCACGACCAGGTAGCGTTTCAACAGTGCCCTTTGCCTTGAATTTGCGAATGATGCTTCCTATGGTGTCTCTTGGTATGTTTAACATCTTTGCAATCTTCTTATAGCGATTGGCCTTCCTGTGAAGAGTAATCACATGTTCTCTTGTCTTCCTGGACCATTCTCTTGACCTCACCATGTTTGTAACCACACCAGTAAATGTCTAGAAGGAGCTGAGTATCACAGTCATTATAAAGCTGCCTAATTGGTGCTTATTAGGCTTTATTGCTGCTCCCTGATATCCACAGGTGTTTTCAATACCTGATTGAAAACACTTCATTGAACCTCTGTTCTTCAGAGTGGTAGTCTTTAAGGGGTTGAATAATTATGTCAATGAAGAATTCACAAAAGAAACATTTACTACTGTATTACAAAACTAATTGATGTCATTTTAGTTGCATATGGTTCTTTAAGAAGTCCTTGTAGGATTTCATTCTGAATACAATTACAAATGTACACTAAATTCCCTAAAACCATTTACAGCATTGGGGGTTGAATAATTTTGAACACAACTGTATACACTGGTGGACACTAACACTTGTGACTTTCACAACACACTAGGATTAAAGGACTTTTTATGGTATGGAGCATTGGACTATACTTTAAGGGGCTGAGTTTCCTGGTTTTTTTGTTGTTTTAAAGTTTCATATGAGCATTGTAAAAACAAATACCACACTTATTGTCTAATATGGTTTTATGCCATTCTTTTAACACAACAAGATCTCTCACAGTATAATCTGACCATATCTTTTAACATTGCTACGCCTCCGATTAGGCTGGTTGTTACACAGTAAATACTTGTAAATAAATAATAATAAATTCCTTGAAGGTGAAGCTGCTGCCAGTTAATTACTTCAAATTTACAATGAAAAATTTTACAGTGCAGGATCTAGATTCCGTTTAATCAAACTATCTGAATTACAATTAAATCTATATATTTTGTATATGTATGTTTTAAATAATATGATCATTTAAGAGTTTATTCTTTTAGAAATTCTTATCCAATGGATCTGTGTAGCAGTAATAAAAAAATGATGTACAGGATTTCTTTTGTAAAGTAAATTAAGTAATTTGAGGTTAGTAAAATAATATCTCTAGCTTCCTCTGTATGTGCTGTAAGAGAAACGACTCAAAAGCAAAGGAACATGGTACTTCTGCGAAGCATCAGTGACAGTAAAAACCACCTGAAAACAAAAAAGCATTATTCAGCTACAATACAACACAAAAGTTAAGAATTAGTTTGTAGTGTCCCATGGCATGCTTAAAAAATTACAGCAAAAATGAATAATTATATATAAATAAAAAAATATTTTATTATTAAATAATGTTTTTTATGTTTTTAATGTACCTCAACGAATGGATAAAAGCTTATCTCTCCTAGGGCATTCCAGTACTTTTCAGTCTCAAAATGCATTTTATACACACCAGCAATGAAAGTTTCCTTTGTTATTAAGCATAGACAACGGCCATCATCATTAGTTAACCTAAAGTGAACACATCAAGTCATTATTTTCACAGCATTTTGTTATTGGTTTTATAAATGTGTGTATTTGTATACAATCCTATTAAAATGTGAATTATAGAATGAAAGTGTTTGAAAGTACATCGCATTGCTTCTACATTTACCGTGTTGTAAGTTCATTCCACACAGATGAGACAGGGTCTAGACGGTAGAGGCTGATGGTCATGTTGGCTCCCGGAACTCCTTTAGCTATATTTAGCACGTGAGTGGTGAGGGGGCTGGGTTGCGTAGCCGGCATGGCCATATTCTGTGATACAGTTGATATTATTATAATTCATTAGAAACCATGTACTATTATAAAAAGGACACACTTTCAGCTTTTCCAATTAACCAACACTTAATGCATTTGAGTTGAACAGACATAATTTAGTGGTTCAGTCCCAGATTTCATGTTAACTTGATATTTTATGTATAGATATAAACTTTTATAAACAATAAGCAAAAAGAAAACAATCCATCAATGCTGTCCTTTGAAATCTCCTTAATTCATGATTTTAATGTTTTGCCATTAATCATTATTGTAAGTCACCTTTTATGTTTGTCACTGGGTTTTGAAAACATCTAACCAACAAAAACTATCAAAAAGTGCTTTTCAATTTAAACAACAGAGGATTTAATAATTGTTTTCCTATAATTATGCATGTCAGATCTTTGCATAAGATCTCCTTCCCAGGAACCGGTCTCGTCTGGCCTTCTAGACCCCCTTGAGCCGGTCCCATCCAGCTATCTAGTGTTCTCAGAGCGAGTCCCGTCCAACCTTTCAGACCCCCTCGAGCCAGTTCTGTCCGGCTGTCCCTGTTCATAATATCGCTTGCTTTAGCACTGACTCAGTCACTTTCCCTCTTTGACTGCAGGCTTGCCACAGCTTAAGGTTTCTTGGTTTAAAAAAAACAGATGATAGACAGAATATAGATTTTCCTCAAATTTACGGACTAGTGATGTGATGTCAAGGCTTTGCGTATAGTTTGTATAGCCAACTATTGGTGTTTAATGATATATGACCGTAGTTGTCAGCATTTGAGACCCGCGATCGCCATGACCTTCTGTCCGGTTGGCGATCACGGGTCTCAAATGCTGACAATGTTTCAAGCGTTTTCATGATAAATAAATAAAAGTGTTTGGTTGGTGTTGGCCTTAAATCCAACATAGCCTGTAAACGTCTTGGTTACGTATGTAACCTCAGTTCCCTGATGGAGGGAACGAGACGTTGTGTCGAGAATGACAGATGGGGTTCGCCCTTGAGAACCAATCAACTCTGACTACTAAAGAAAAGGCCAATGAAATTTGCCGAATGAAATTTGCATGCCTGTCTCCGCCCCCGGATGTCCGATATAAAAGGTAGCCGGCGTGCATTATTCATTTACCTCTTGTTCTGAAGAGCCTGAGAGCTCATGACTGCAGCAGAATACGATACGTGTTTGTGGCATAAGGGACACAACGTCTCATTCCCTCCATCAGGGAACTGAGGTTACATACGTAACCAAGACGTTCCCTTTCTGTCGGTCTCTCGACAGATGGGGTTACCTATGGAAAACGCCACAACGCAGTATCACATTACAATCTCTAACGAAGCGAAGGTGACAGGCCTGGGCGTGTCAGCTCGAAGCTTTCGCAAAACTGTAACCTTCCAGTGTGGTGGTCGGGGGGTCCCAGAGCTTTCTTGAAGAAAGAAAGGGTACAGCCTTGACCGGTAACCTTTCACGGACGGAGGCCTTAGCTCTCTACTGGCGAGAGGCCGCCCGGCCTAGGGTTTACACCGGGTGAGCGCAACTCTTAATCAGAGAAGCCCTGCAGAGTCCACCTCCTACCCGCGGGTCTGGTCTCGTCCTTGGAGGAGAACGCATGGAACGTGCGGACTGGGTAGTTAACCACGATGTGGAGGCCCACCTGGGGAAGCTCATGGGTTACCATGTGTGGGAACCGTTGCCATGAGGATATATCAGATGGAACAGCCCACCGGGGGGGTGTTACTGCGTCTGATAGCACTAGGTCCGGCTAGAGCTATCTGTGATAGTTCATATGGTAGGTATCCCGGTCTAAGGGGGAAGGCTGCTCTGCCCAGCCAACCCCCGGGGGGTGCTTGCTTAGTGATGGATGGAATGCCTGTCCTTAACCAGTGTCTGGGTAAGAAGGAAGGTTGGTGAGGTATCAGTTTCTTAACCATGTGTTTGGGTAAGAAGAAAAGGTAGATAGCACACTGACCCAACCTCTTGGAGGGTGGGAAGGTGCTTTTGCAGGCATATGCCCCCCCGGATGCCAGTCCTACATGTCCCCACGCAGGACGTGGAATGACACCGGGTTAACGCAAAGGTTGTTTACCCTTGCAAAGGTGTTTGCGAACCCGCAGCTCTACAGATGTCTGCTAGAGAGGCGTATCTGGCCAGTGCCCAGGAGGTGGCTATACCCCGTGTGGAGTGAGCCCTCAGTGGGCATGGGAGATTCTGAGATCGGAATGCCGTCGTAACGGCGTCCACGACCAAGTTCACCACTTGGTCCCGAAAGGGAGTAGTGGGAACTTTGGGCACGTATCCGGGCCTGGGTCTCAGGATAACATGAGAGTTACCAGGGCCGAATTCAAGGCAATCCTTGGACACAGAGAATGCTTGGAGGTCCCTTACCCTCTTGAAGGAAGCGAGCGCCAACAGGGGGGTCGTCTTACTCAGGTGTGGAAGATCGAAACCTCCGAGGGGCTCTTGGACACAGGTTAGGGTCCCAAGAGGGTATGGGGCGGAGATGAGGCGGATTCCCCCCTTTTGCGCCCCTTAGGAACCTGGTGACCAGGTCGTGCTGCCCTAGAAACTTTCCATTAACTGAGTCGTGATGAGTGGCGATAGCGACTACATATGTTGTCAGTGTGGAGCGGAGATGTTAGTCTCCAGTCTCGTAAGAAGGACAACACAATCCTGATCAAGCACCTCAGTGGGTCTTTCTCGTTGAGAGAGACACCAGGACGAGAAGAGGCGCCGTCTAGAGGCGTGTAACCGCCTAGTAGATGGGGCCCTAGCCTGGGTGATGGTCTCTGCCGTAGAGGGGTTGTAGCCATCTCAGGATCTTCTCGTCCCGTCTAGAGACCAGACATGGGTATTCCAGAGGTCTGATCTGGGATGCCAGAACGTGTCCTTCCCCTGAGAGCAGGTCCTCTGTCAGGGGAATGGTTCAGGGGGAGTCGCTGTCCAGAGCATCAACTCTGAAGCAAAGTGTGGTTAGACCAGTGCGGTGTAACCAATAAAACTTGGTGCTCCTCTTCCCTGACCTTGCACAGTGTCTGTGCAAAAAGACTCCTCGGGGGGGAAAGGTGTGCTTCCGTGCCGAGGGGGGCCTCGTTTAGGGAGTACCAAAAAGGACAATGGGTGGTGTCGCCGGAGGCAAAGAGGTCTATCTGCGCTTGTCAAAACAGTACCCAAATGAGCTGGACCAGGGGTGGAGTCGCCACTCTACGCAAGGCGTATACTGACGAGAGAGCTCGACGGCTGTCTGGTTCAGTTCGCCTGGGATGTGTGTGGCCCGCAGGGAGCGGATCACCTACTGACTCCGCAGGAGGAGGCGTCAGGCAAGTCGTGTTAGCTGCCGTGAGCGTACGCCACCCTGGCGATGTACGCTACAGCTGTCATGCTGTCCAGGCGGACCAGCACGTGCTGGCCCTGCACTAGAGGCCGTAGCCTTCTTAGCGCAAGCAGCACAGCCCACAACTCTAGGCAATTGACATGCCAGCACAGACAGGGGCCCGTCCAGCGCCCCGCTACTGTGAACCCGTTGCACACTGCGCCGCACCCCTGCAGCGAGGTGTCCGTCGTCACCACGACGTGCCTCGTAACCTGCCCTAGGGGAACCCCGCCCGGAGTAAGGTCATGGAAGACCAAGGGGTTAGGGTGCGTCGGCAGAAGGGCGTCATCACCATGCGCCTGCTGCCGGTGTGCCACGCTGTCCTTGGAACTCGACTCTGTAGCCAGGGTTGAAGCAGTCTAATGTGCATCAATCCGAGGGGTATTACCCCCGCAGAGAACGCCATGTGTCCCAGGAGCCTCTGAAATTGTTTCAGGGGGACCGCCGACTGCCTGAAGTGTTCCAGGCAGTTCAACACTGACTGGGCGCGTGCTGCGGACAGCTGCGCCGTCATGGTGGCAGAGTTTAGTTCCATACCGAGAAAGAGGATGCTCTGCCCTGGGGAGAGTTTGCTCTTTTCTCGGTTTACCTGAAATCCCAGTCGATCTAGATGCCGGAGCACCAGGTCCCTCTGTGTACACAACAGATCTCGCGAGTGTGCCAAGATAAGCCAGTCATCAAGATAGTTTAGTACACGCACACCTTTTGTCCCGAAGGGGAGAAAGGGCTGCTTCCACGAGACAGGGGAAGGTCGGGCCCGATGTTGTTCTCCCTGGGGTCTTCCTGTCAGTGTCCCTTCTTTCGAGAAGGTTGTTGACGGGGTGGAGGTTTCCCCATCAACCTCTGCTTTCGGGGTGCCGCCAGTGGGGGCACAGGAACCGGAGCCGATGTCGAAGGGGTCCTGGGTTGCCGGGAAGCAGATGTCACGCGGGATCTCGGAGGCCTCTAGGCGGCAGAGTCGCGGCGTGAAAAAAATGTGGCTAATTGCCACTGTCTGCTTCACTGTCAAAAACTGATGAGGGCAGCCTTCGGCGGTGTTGCCAACAACCCACCCTGCGAGACGGATGCACCAAGAAAGCGGACTTTCTCTGTGTCATTCATCTGCGCAAGGTTCAGCCAGGGGTGTCTCTCCTGGACCACTACCGTGGACATCGTCCGACCCAGGGCCCGTGCTGCCACCTTGGTCGCACATAGAACGCCGTCAGTGGTAGCACGGAGATCCTGCATTATACCCGGGTTAGCCTTACCCTTGTGGAGCTCTCTCAACACCTTGGCCTGGCGGACCTGAAGGGTGGCCATGGCGTAGAGAGGAGACAGCCTGGCCCGCGGCATCGCAAGCTTTCGACACCAATGATGCCGAAGTCTTATGCGCTTTGGACGGTAGGTGTGGCCGATTCTCCCAAGGTGGTAGCCGTCTGCGGCACTGTTGCACCGCAGGCGGACGTTCCACCTGGGGGATCTCGACGTAGTCCTTGTTTCCCCCACCATCGAGGGAAGTAAGGGAGCCGGAGCTGGTTTCACTGTAACGGTCCGTGAGTGGAGCGACATCTCATCTATGTCACACATCGTTTCCGAGTGTGTGCTTGAGGATCCGGACGGAATGCCATCGCCGGTTGGGGAACGTTCAGAAGAGCGAATCGGGGTGTGATCGCCCTAACAGATAAGATTAGATTAGATTAGATTAGATTCAACTTTATTGTCATTACACATATACAAGTACAGTGTAACGAAATGTAGTTTAGGTCTAACCAGAAGTGCAATTAGCAAGTGCAGGATATACAGTGTGAATAAATACAGAATACAATATTAGGAAAATACTATACAATGGCCATGTACTATGAAAATGTGACAGTCGGTATGTACTATGAACAATATAAACAGAAGGCTATATACTGTGAACATTAATGTACAGGTGGTTATGAACAGATATCAATATAGACTATACAATAGTGCAAGTGACTTGAGTGTGCATTAGTTACAGACATCAGCTATTAAAGTTACAGTGCAGTAGATGAGTTGGTGCGGTTATTAAAGGTACAGTGCAGTACATGAGTTATTGAAGTTATAGTGCAATACATGAGAAGTTGCAGTTATACATTTACAGTGCAGTAGATGAGTTAGTGCAGTTATTGAAGTTACAGTGCAGTAGATGCGTTAATGCGGTTAATAAGGTCACAGTGCAGTAGATGAGTTAATGCAGTTATTGAAGTTATAGTGCAATAGATGAGTAGATGCAGTTAGTTATGCAATAGATGCAGTTATGCAATAGATGAGTTACAGTGCAGTAGAGAAGTTGGTGCAGTTATTGAAGTTACAGTGCAGTAAATGAGGTAATGCAGTTATGAAAGTTACAGTGCAGTAGATGAGGTAATGCAGTTATGAAAGTTACAGTGCACTAGATGAGGTAATCTAGTTATGAGAGTAGTCCATTAGTGCAAATGAGCATTCAGTGTAATATTCCTGGTGTGCAAGTGAGCAGTATAGAGTGCAAATGATGCTATGTGTAAAAACAGTCCGAAAGAGCAGATACATGAAGTACTGGTGTGTACAGTTCAGTCATGAATGGCAGCCCTGTAGTGCAATGTAAACAATGTAATAGCAGCATTAAAGTTAAAGTTATGAGGGGTAGTGGAATCAGCGGGGAGCAGAGTTCAATAATGAAACAGCTCTGGGAAAAAAAGCTGTTTCCTAGTCTGCCGGTTCTTGTCCGGAGGCACCTGAAGCGCCTGCCGGAAGGCAGGAGAGTAAACAGTCTATGAGCGGGGTGAGAGGAGTCCTTGAGAATGCTGCGAGCTCGACGCAGACAGCGTTTCTTTTGCATGTCCTCAATGGAAGAGAGTGTAGTCCCTGTGATGCGCTGGGCTGTTTTCACCACCCGCTGCAGTGCCTTGCGCTCAGCAACAGAACAGTTCCCGTACCAGACTGTGACACAGTTGGTCAGGATGCTCTCTATCGTACAGCGATAGAAGTTCACCAGGATAGTTGAAGACAGTTGGTTCTTCTTCAGTGTCCTCAGAAAGAAGAGACGCTGGTGAGCCTTCTTGACCAGGCATGAGGTGTTGGTGGTCCAGGACAGGTCCTCCGAAATATGGGTCCCCAGGAACTTAAAACTGGAAACACGTTCAACAGCCATCCCGTTAATGTGGATGGGGTCGTGTGTGCCTCCTTTCGCCTTCCTGAAGTCCACTATGATCTCCTTTGTCTTGGAGGTGTTAAGGAGCAGGTTGTTGTTAGAGCACCATGTTGCCAGGTGCCGTACTTCCTGCCTGTAAGCAGTCTCATCGTTGTTGCTGATGAGACCAATCACTGTTGTATCGTCTGCGAACTTGATGAAGGAGTTAGATCCATTCACAGGTCTGCAGTCGAGTGTGAAAAGGGAGTATAGAAAGGGGCTCAGTACGCAGCCCTGTGGTACACCAGTGTTGAGGGTGATGGTGGTGGAGCAGATGTGGCCTAACCTAACAAGCTGAGGCCTGTTCGTCAGGAAGTCCATAATCCAGTTGCAGGTTGAATTGTTAATGCCTAGGTTTCCAAGTGGCTAATTGCCGTTATTAACATCCCGTTATTGGGATAGATTGGTAAAGCTTGGGTATGCATGTTATGCGTATTGGCGTGTTCTGCAGGGAGTGGGGTCCGAGCTCACCGGATCTATCCGAACCCTGAGCACTCTACCCTGGTCAGGGCAAGTGCGCCAGGCTTGGAACCGGAAATTTCTGTCATCATTTACCAATGGTTCCGATTGACTTCTATTGTATGAAGAAAAGTCAATGTGGACAAATGGTTTTCTGTTACTAACTTTCTTTCAAATATCTTTTGTGTTTACACGGTTTACCCAGTAAACAGTCATACAGGTTTGAAAAGTCAATAGGGTGGGTAAATGATTAGAAGTTTACAAGTAAGTTCGTTGTGGAAAAAGAGCTCTTATTCCTGACTTTCTTTATATATTAACCACAAATTAAATGCTAAAATATAAATAAACAATCCCTGTGGCACAGATAAACATAACAAGACCAACAATGCAAAAATCTGCAAGCGGTCGAAGCAGGACTCGAACCAGTCAAAGACATAACATGCAGTTGTAAATCAACCGAGCTAACCTCTAGACTAGCATTTAGGTATTGAGAGGGGTTTTAGCATAGTCAGAATTCTGTAATCATTTACCCTCCCTATTGACTTTTCAAACCTGTATGACTGTATAAGAATTCAAAAAATGGAACTTTGGCGAAAATTCGCGCCGCGTTAACCAATCAGGAGCTTGATCTAGCAGTCAGGTTATTATGATGGTAGCGGAGGCAGAAATCCCACACAAAAATTTAGGACAAAATGATCGTTGCTGTATGTGGATACCTGGAGCTGTACGATACATCTTACTTTTATCGAAACAGAAATAAAAAGGATCATGCTTGGAAGAAAGTGAGTGAGGAGGTCGGACAATCGGGCAAGTTGTCAAAAACGATCTTTACACAATTTGAGCAATGTATATACGAGACTGGAGCCGCCTGGCAGAAGCCCCTCCCATGACGCGAATTCGCGTCTGCAGTATAGTGAACTTGACGAGCGAATGAAGCGAGTTAAGTCGAAATGTTCAAGAGTCCAACTACGCGCGAATAGCGGGATTAATTCGCGCCATTCGCGTTTGGTCTGAACACAACATTAGGGAAGAGGATGCCCCTACCATATATATGTAACAGGTAAATATATATATTATCTAAAAAATTTATTCTTTGGGGAAACTTTTATTTTGACGGGCGGATTGGTTTTGGGAGTTAAGTGGGTGCGTAAAAAAAGAGAGGTAGAAGAGCGCGGTGAAGAGAGACTGACAGAAAAAGTGGGTGTTGTATTGAGAAGCTCGCCGAATAAAGTAACTTAAGTGAAAGTTAATCGGGGCTTGGTCGAATAAAGGACGACATTAAGTGCATATTTTTCTTTTGGGAAGCTGTGTTCCGCGTTTCGTAGTTTTTTTTGTGAGTTTGATCCGTGAGTCGCATTGCCTTCGACTTCTGGAGTGACGCAGTAATGCTTTGTGAAGGCTACGAGAACTGTGAGTGCATTTACAGTACACGTTTAGTTTGATTCGAGATGATTGAAGAGATTTTTTTTACATTTTGGTTAAAGTTTTGGACTTCTACCTTGATTGAGGAGCACTCGTACCAACTAGTGTTTCGAGACGACTAGTCAGGCGCATTTGAGTGTCATCGCACGTGCGGTACGAATTTCAGCTTGCAGTTGGAGCGGAACATAATTTTTTGGAAAATTTGAGTTTAAGACTATTTTGTGTTACCCTGCCATCCAACGACATCTCAGTTCGACATCTCAAGTGCTGTATACCAGTTTAATACATCCCTGTTGGTTCATTTAATTTTTGATTCATCTCAGTTTGATTCATTCTCTTTTGACTCACTGTTGATTTACTCATTTTTGTTGGGAAATTTTCATTGACTGAGTGATATTGCTGCGAAACTTCAAGATGATTTCAACGCACGCTACGTCAGGACAACTCAACTGAGGTTTTCAATCTATTCCTAATTTTTTTATTTTATATATTTTTGATTCGAGGAACGTTGAACTGTGAGAGTTCAGTTGAATCACAGAAACTAAAGTGAAGTGAGTGAGCACATAAAGGGACATAACACGTGAGTGCTCTTCCAGAGGTGAAATTTCATTGTGTATATTGATGTTGTTGTGATTGCCTGATTATTTGAAGTTGACCATTTGAAAACTGAAAACTCAGCATAAGTGGTGTTAACAAAAGTGTTTTTCTTATTTTATTTTGAAATAATTTCAGTCTTATTTCATTGCGTTTATCTCTGTACAGGTAAAAAGGTTAGAGCCTTTACATTGAGAAGGATTAAGTTGAAGTGAGTGTAAAAGAAAACAAATAGACCATACCTTTTACTTTGTCTTATTTTGTGATTATTAACACTGAATTTAACACTTGAGTTCAGTACATAAGGAAAGACCTGGAAAATAAATATTGTTTCATTTGCATACTTACTTCATCGTAGTTTTGTTTTTGTTTTAGGCTGTCAAGGAGTAGGGTCGTCTCGGCTACTTTATTAGGCCAGTGGAGGGAGGGGTGTATTAGAATGCCTCACACATTTTACTTTTACTTCAGGAAGCCTGTGACATTACTTAAGCTGAAGCCTACCCCATTGGTCTGTACATCCAAGTAGAGTAGAAAACAACATACATACATTTAGTGTGTAACGAGACTAAAAGCACTGAAAGCGGGGACTAAGATCTTTTCGTTACTCAGTCTTCCGTGGCAGCACTAATAAATTCTCCCCTACAGGACGGGTTAAATACCCGTTACATATAGTCCACCACAGGCACCGTGGGAGGTGCGACAGGTCTTAGGTTCAGCACAAAGACCCCCTCGCTGTAATGAATAATAATAAAGTCTGGGTTTCTTATTTTCCCACTTCAATTTGCTCTGTAATTACTGTAATAGATTTAGTTTGATTTATGCAACTGCATTTATTTGCAACGACTGCCTTTATGTTTCATTAAGTAACCAGTCATGTGACAATCATTTTTATAAATAACCAAAAAAAATTGTTTGTGTTGATCTTGGGCAGACTAGCCATCTACAAAACCATTGAGGGATAGCATTAATTGTCAGGTTTTATTAGTTTCAGCTCAAGCGTATTCTGTAATTAACTATTGCATAAAGGGGACATAATAAACATGATCAAATTCTGCAATTGCTATTTGTTTTTTTAATCAAACTTTTCAAAATCATCACAAATTAAAATTTGAACTTCAAAGACTAAGACTTGAGCATATGAGACCAAGACCTGTCTATTTATAAAATGTTGCGTAGAAAATAAGATTTTACAATCATTTCTCACAGTGCATACTTAACATTTATGTAAAGGAATTTACCTTTTGTTTGTTTTTAGCAAACAAATACAACAGAACTAAAATGTGTTTGTTTGGAAATAGTTTTAACACCAAAACAGAGCGAAAACATTGTGTAATCAGTCATCTAAGATTAACCACTTTTTAAAAAGGACATTTGATGGGATTTCCCTTTTTCAACTTTATTTAAAAACCACAGTGGTATGTAGACATGCTCTTCTACCATATTTGAAATTATACTTTCATACGTTTACATGTTGTTATAACATTCAAAAACAGTAAAACGCCAATTCTTATTGTACAATTTACATAATCTGCTAAATTGAACTATTTTCTTAGTTTCCCATTTCTCTCTGCTTTAAGTCACCCTTACCTGAAAGTGTCTGGGGTTCTTCCCGTGAATCGCGGAAGTAACGCGAGCATATAGCCCGTTTGATAAAGGTTCACTGGCATTCTGTAAAACCATTTGCTTTTTTTAAATCAGCTTCATGTTGTGAAAATTCATTAGTTAAAGCTCTGGGTCTGAGTGATCGGTTATTTGCTAGTATTAAATCAATACAGGTAAAGATGTCGACAAACAGTTGGGGGCTGTCAAATTATTAGTTAGTTTAGACAAAGAATTAATTGTCTCTTACCCTTTCTCTTGATAAAATATGGTCCTTGATGAGTTGAAGTCTGTTCATCTAAAGTGTCTCTGTATTATGCAGAAGAGCTACACGAATGAGCAGAAGCAGTCGACTGCAAAGACATCACAATTCAGACAGAACTTTTCCTGTATACAGCAGCTAATGAACGGTGGAGTCCCGTGATGATTTTTTTTGCCAGTGAAACATATCAATTTTATTCTGATCCTCATTTCTGATCGGAACTTGAAACAAATAATCTTTTTTCTTTCTTATCTCATCCATCAAAGTTAAACGTTGACGGTTTACTTTGGTCACTGACCTGTTGGTAATTCACCCTTTATTGAAAACATTGGTTCAAAGTACATGTTTTATAAAACCCTAACACTTTTTACACAAAACAGCTATTTTTTGCCACTGTTCATAAAGTGATCTCAACAGCAGTCTATGTGTTCTAAAAAGTGGATCAACTTTTATTGGCACAGAATGTATGGTTTACCATAACATATTTTGTCTTATATGAATTCTTCTCTCACATAAAAACACTACAAATGCTTACATACTTTGATCACACTTGATTTTTAAGGTCCAATTTTCAAAACTTTTTAAAACCTTGTTTTAAATACAAAATACCACAATACAAAAATTAAGATAGAAATGTTCAACAATTTTGCAGTAATAGGCAAACACTTACAAATATATTCTGATATCAAGTAAAAATTATTATACTACTAAAGCAGATCGATTTGACTCTCAACACAGATCAACACATACGCAAGTGCTTTTAGTCACGTCTTTCGATTTCACTACCTTCTATACAAAAGGTGAAAGTGCAGGAAAGTTTCACGTCCTATTGCTGGCGCCACTGTTCGCCACCTGAGGGCGCCATAGTGCTTTGTTTCTGCTTGTGTTTTTAGGACTCCATTTCCTATAATGCGTTGGGTCGCGTTATTTTAACGGATTTCATGTGTGTCTTACTTCATGTTCCTCTCTTCTCCTGTATACGGTATATTAGGCCCCTTTGTTCAGTTGTGCTTTGTCGATCATTGTTGTTGTTGTTGCTTCTTTTGTCTGCTTATGTAACACTGCAATGTTACTTGTTTTTAATTGTGGATTTAACTCACTTTGGGGATTTATAAAAAAAAAGTTCTGTAGATGGATCCACGCTCCTGTTTTCCCTGCTGATAAAGCGAGACTGTGTATCAAGCATATTATTTGTCCCGTCTTCGACAAGGTAATAATACCCTCGAGGATCATGCACAAACTTTTTTAGACATTGCATATAGTTCCACACAGTGTTGTGCAAGTTACTTCCAAATTGTAATACATTACAGATTACTTGTTAATGCTTTTTAAAAGTAATCCCTTACCTTGTAATATTACGGTCTTAGAATTGTAATACATTACATGACAACCCACATGTAGTGGAATGACAATAATGCTCGACTTGACTTGATGAGGATTCATGTAAGTACAAACTTTAACCATAGTCTGTATTCCTCGCACTAAGGACGGACTGCTTGTCAGATTAATGCTAAAATTACAATACTTGGTATTTAATGCTAAATTACATGACATGACTGCAGTTTGAAGTTATAGCTGCATGCAGTGGCCCTGAATGGAGGTTGCTGGATGGGTGTTTGTGGGGATCCAATCTTTATTAAAATAAACAAACAACCAAACGAAAGTAAAGTGCAGACAGCTCACTCACGGTTGACTGCCGGCCACACAAACATAATAAAACATGAAAATAAAATCCAGGCATGCTTCTCTCTCGTCGTTCACTGTTGTCACTCCTCCTTTTATACTTTCTGAGCTCCTCCGTTAGAGATGCGAGACCGGTGCGACACGCAGCTGATGCTCGTTATCACTCGCATCACCGGCCTCGCGCCATTCCCTCTCTACCCGCTCCTGCATGTCACAGTTACCCATTCTAAATAAGTTGGAAATCCCAGCTGCCACGTTTTTAAAAGAGTATTACACTGTTTTCTAAATACAGTTGTGTCACTGTCACACAAGGGACATGTTTTACCGCTATATTTATTACAGTTACTTTATGTATTATGGAGTTTTAATTGGTTTACATGTTTTCTTAAAGGAGTTGTTATTTTCATAATAATTTACTCACCCTCATGTCATCCAATATGTTAATGTATTCTGCAAAGGTGGTGTTCAACAACATAGATAGTTGTTTTCCAGGACCTGCCGTTCGCTGGGCCTGGTGTCAATAACAGTGGTAATTTCAGTAACAAGGGCGTTTTCAGTTCTGACACTTACAGGATGTTTGCTTGAATATGATTCCCTCTTATATAACAAGAGCACAGGTTACAGTTGATGCCTAAATTCATCGCTCCTTTAAAGCCCTTTGAAGCTGCACTGAAACTGTAATTTTGACCTTTGAACGTTTAGAGTCATTTGAAGTCCACTATAAGGAGAAAAATCCTGGAATGTTTTCATCAAAAACCTTTATTTCTATTCGACTAAAGAAACAAATACATAAACATCTTGGATAACATGGGAGAGAGTATATCTGTATATTTATGATATGTATGTTTTAAATAATCATTACCATTTTAGAATTTATTCTTTTAGACATTCTTATCCAATGGATCTGTGTAGCAGTAATAAAAAAATATGTACAGGATTTCTTTTGTTAAGTAATTTGAGGTTAGTAAAATAATGTCTCTAGCATCCTCTGTATGTGCTTTAAGAGAAAGGTCTTTGTTACGGATGTAACCTCAGTTCCCTGATGGAGGGAACGAGACGTTGTGTCGAACCGACAGATGGGGTTTACCCTTGAGTACCTATCACTTCGACTGGTTTAGAAACAGGCCAATGAAATTGGCTATTGAAATTTGCATGCCGGATTCCGCCCCTGGATATCCGGGTGTATAGGGGAGACGGCGTGCTGCATTCAAGCACCTTTATTTCTGAGGAGCCTGAGAGGCTCTCACCACTACTGCAGCAGTCGGCACGTGTTTGTGACAAGAAGGACAGATGGGGTTCCTATTGAAAACCGCCACAACGCAGTGCTGTATCACAATCTCCAGCGATTGACGGTGACTGGCCTGGCGTGTCAGACGTGAGTGCTTTCGTGAAATTGTAATCTTACAGTGGATAGATAGGCAGAGGGTCCCAGAGCTTTTAGAAAAGGTGGGAATCCTCTACCTTCGGTGCCGTAAGGCCACTGGGTAAGTGCACTCCTCGAATGGGGAACGCACCACAGAGACCACTTCCTACCATCGGGAGGAGTTCTAGTGGAGACTCCGCATGGTCTCATCGTCAGGGGAGACCTCATAGAAAAAATATGCGGAATGAAGTAGTTAACCGCAGCGTGGAGGGCCACCTAGGGAAGGACATGGGCTACCAAGGTGGGAACCAATCATGAGGATACATCAGACGGAACCGCCCGAGTGCTGCCCAGCTGGCGAGTCTTACACAGGAGTTTATTAGAGATTCTTAAAAAATAACTCTAGCACTCCGTAAGATTCTTCCCAATGGGATCAGTACTCCAGTTCAGTACTAACGATCACTCCCTCTCCGGTCTCCTCAATTCAATTCAATTCAAATTTATTTATATAGTGCTTTTCACAATGTGTATTGTTTCAAAGCAGCTTTACCGGGGCAAACAGGAAAAACAGAAAAGTTAAAACACAGCACAGTGCATGGTATTAATACAACGAGTAAGATCATTCTAATAAATATTATCTAATTTCTAATTAAATAAATAGATGAATGAATGCAGTCTCCCGGTGAGCAGGCCAACACTGCCCTGCTGTGGCGAGGAACCCAAACTCCAATGATTGATTAATGGAGAAAAAAACCTCGGGAGAAACCAGGCTCAACCGGGAAGGCCAGATCCCCTCTGACGTGTCATAGCTGCACTCAAACTGGTGACATGTGATTTTAGTTTAGCATTTAATACCATTTTATATAGTCTCCTGTACTCAGTCAGTATCTCTCTCGCTTTCTGTCGGTTGGCCTTCCTCTTTTATCTGTTCAACAAGTGTTGATTGTTTGCACGTGTTCCACCTACTCACTGCTTGTCTCCCAACTCTCTCTCCTGCCACAGACCTCGCTAAACCAAGCCCCCCATGCCACAGTTATTGACTAATATTGTCTTATAGAGTTGAACCGCAGTGTCATTGTTTTGTTTTTTGTTGTTCGACTGCCGAGTCACGTGTGTTGTCGCGTTGTTCTCGAGCTGGTTTCGCTTGTTATTGTGAGAGTGTGAAGGTGTGTCCTGCTGAATTCGATTGCGTGATTAAACGGGTATATACATGCATTTAACCACCGCGGGCAGCTGCAGTGTGCATCCCTCATCGCGTCAAGACCGAAGAGGGTGAAGACCATTGACTCTACCTGCACGACTCCACCGAGCAAGGACACTGGCAAGGCACTTGAGTATTGCACTTTTACATTAAATATTTTTGCACTTCTATTTATTCCCCGTTTAGACTATGTGTTTTCAAATCCCCACTATCCCTACAACTAGTAAATCACCGAGATCACACAGAAGGCCACCCTATGCTAATGCTAATAATCTGCACACTCTTTCAACACTCAAAACTACCTCTATTACATTTCCCATTGGTCTATGGAACTGCCAATCTACTGTAAACAAAGCGGATTTCATCACAGCTATTGCCAAACATTTAGGTCTTCCTCTTTTAGCACTTACTGAGACCTGGATCAAACCGGAGGAGACTGCCACACCGGCTGCCCTCTCCAATAACTACACTACACAGCCCACGCATATCAGGGAGGGGTGGAGGAACCGGTCTACTCATTCCTAACAACTGGAAATTCGAACTGCTCACACCCTCATGGGATAACGTAGCCTTCGAGTCTCATGCTGTTACTGTCATCCACCCTGTTAAAACTCATTTTGTAGTTATCTATCATCCCCCAGGTCAGAGTTGGATACGTTTCTGTCATCCTTCCCAGAGGATGGTACTCTGCTGGTGGTACTTGGAGACTTCAATATTCACCTTGAAAAAACGCAGGCTGTTGACTTCAACAACCTGACTGCATCGTTTGACCTCAAGCAAGTTCCCAAATTAGCAAGTCTGGTAATCAACTAGATCTTATCTACAAACGCTACTGCTCCATTCATGACTCAAAGGTCACCCCGCTGCACATGTCGGATAATTTCCTAATCTCTCTTGATCTCGACCTAACCCCCCAGACATTACACATGCCTTCCCACTGGTCAAATTCCGATGCAAACTACGTACACTCGCTCACTCTTATCCTCAGCGGTCTCTGCCACGCTCCCTTCTTCTGAACAGCTCTCTCTCTTGGACACCAACAGTGCCAGTGACACTCTCATATCTACACATACCTCCTGCTTAGACAGCTTATGCCCCCTTACATCTGAGCCATCTCTTGCATCCCCTTCTGCCCCCGGTTATCTGTGGTCTCCGCGAGTATCCCACCACAATCAGGTCTGCGGAGAGAAAGCGGCGCAAATCTAAATAATCCACTGACCTCAGTCTCTATCAGTCTCTCCTCTCTTCCTTCTCTACTGATGTCTCCTTTCAAAGAGTGAATACTACGATGCTAAAATCACCAACTCGCCTAACTCTTGTACACTCTTTAAAACTTTCTCTGCTATTCTTTGCCTGCCTTCCCCCTCACCTGCTTTGGACCTAACAGCTGATGAGTTTGCATCTTTCTTCGTTAAGAACTACAGCTATCAGCAGTCAGTTCTCTCTGCTGCTGCCACATGCTCTCTCCAATCTTTCTCCCTCCTATCTGAAGACGATGCTTCCAAGGTCATATCTTCGAATCACCCAATGACCTGCCCGCTAGATCCATTACCCACTCATCTGCTCCAGGCCATCTCTCCATCGGTTGTTCCCTCTCTGACCCACATTATCAACTCATCTCTCATCACAGGTACATTTCTCGCAGTCTTCAAAGAAGCCTGTATCACCCCACTACTGAAGAAACCCACTCTTAATCCTACACTTTTAGATAACTACAGACCGGTATTGCTCTTCCCCTTCATTGATAAATCTCTTGAACGTGTTGTATGCAACCAGCTCTCCTCCTTTCTCACGCAGAACAACTTGCTGGACAGCAACCAGTCAGGTTTCACGAGTGGTCATTCCACTGACACTGCGCTGCTCTCTGTCATTGGAGCCCTGAGACTGGCAAGAGCTGCTTTGAACTCATCAGTACTCTTCCTACTGGTTCTATCTGCTGCCTTTGACACCGTTAACCACCACATCCTCCAGTCGACCCTCAAGGCTATAAGTGTCTCTGGAATGGTGCTTCAGGTCATACCTTTCAGGTAGGTCATTAAGAGTATCCTGGAGAGGTGAGGTGAGTATCCTTAGGGCTCTGTTATTTGGCCGTTGCTCTTTTCTGTATACATGACATCCCTAGGCTCTGTCATTCGGAAACATGGCTTTTCCTACCACTGCTATGTGGATGATTCACAACTCAACCTGTCATTTCAGCATGGCGAACTGACTGTTTCTGCATGCACTTCAGCATGCCTGAGTGACATTTCGCTCTGGATGAAGGACCATCACTTGCTGCTGAACCTTGCAAAAACAGAACTGCTTGTTATCCCGTCCGACCCTAAACTCCATCACAACTTTTCCATTCAACTGGGCTCATCAAACCATCACATCTTTTAGAACGGTTAGAAACTTGGGAGTGGTGATCAATGATCAGCTAAACTTCACAGATCAGGTTGCAAGCAACACTCTGTCCTGTAGATTCATCCTCTACAATTTCAGGAAAATTAGACCTTTCATATCCGAGCATGCTACGCAGGTCCTAGTCCAGGCTCTTGTTCTGTTCAGACTGGAATATTGCAATTTGCTACTTGCTGGACTTCCTGCTTGCACGACCAAACCTCAACAGATGATCCATCCAGAATGCACAAGCAAGTGTGGTCTTCAATGAACCGAATAGTGCACACGTCACTCCTCTTTTCATTAATTACATTGCCTCCCTGTAGTCGCTCACATCAAATTCAAGACTCTGCTGCTGGCCTACAAGACCACCACTGGTTTGACCCCCCCTTATCTTCATTCACTTATGCAGTATTATGTAACCGCCAGATCCATACTCTCTGCAAACGAACGATGTCTTGTTGTGCCTTCCCAAAAAGGTAAAAAATCACTCTCACATTTGTGGAATGTTCTGCCTTCTGCTACAAGATCAGCAGATTATGTTGCCATCTTTAAGAATCTGCTTAAAACACATCCCTTCCATCTGCACCTGAATGATCATTTCCGATTTCTATATCTTTTCTACAATATCTAATTTAAAAAAAAGGCTTTGTGAAACATGTTTTTATTGCTCTTATGCTTTTTGTTGTCCTAATGTTTGACCCAGTTGCTTCCTTTGTTTACCCAACTTGTAAGTCGCTTTGGATAAAAGCGTCTGCTAATTGACTTAATGTAATGTAAATGTACATAAAAATGTTTAAAAAAAATCTTATTTATTTTAATATAAAATGAATTGTGATTAACATAAATAGGAAGTAAATAAATAACAACTACATATATTTGAAATATAGATGTTTCTAATTACCTTCTCATTGTATGAAAATAATTCTGCAACTTAAATAAAACAAATTGTTTTATCAATAATAGAGTCACAGAGACGAAAGTCGAGCATTTAACTTGGACACGTCGCTCCGTTTGACTGGGAATTAAAGGTCAAAAGCGTGGCAAAACTAAATGAGCGTCACGCTCGTTTTCAGAGAACCCCTTTCGGAAACAGAAGGGTGAGGAAGTTGGACGAGGTCGGATCCCTTCCGAACAAAAGTCTGAACAATATTCGAACAACTCCTAACTAAATCTGAACAGGTCCTAACTCAAATCCCAAACTTTTAAAAAGATGGGGCAAACGAGCCAATCAATTCCTACCAAGAGGAAAGAGCCAATCAGCAATCGAGTTGACACGCCAATTTCATCGTTGATAGAGTTTTTCATTCGTTTCAGTACACTTAAGAGGTCTACGTTTGCGTTGCAAGGCAAGCTAACTTTACATTGACCTGTATCAGTTTTCGCTAACTAACTTTAGTTAACCGGTTCTGTATCCTGTATCTCACTCGACATGTCCCATATACCCACCACACTTTGCATTCCCCCCTGGGTATTACCCACCCTTTCCCAGCTACCTACCCATTCCCAGCTACTCACCCTTTCCCAGCTACCCACCAGATCTGCCAGTGCCTCATTCTAACCAATCCCCAATTCCAGACCCCTCCCCAATTCCAGACCCCTACCCGATTCCAGACTCCTTCCCAGTTACGGCCACCTCCTCAGTTCCAGGCGCCTGATAATCTGCCACCACAAACTTGTCCCTCTACTCAACCCAGTCAGCGCAAATGGAGAAGGCAGAAAGCTGCCCAAGAGGATGAGGAGCGAGTGGCTAGGTGTGAACATCCACGGAAAACGGATTGCAAAGGATATTTATCACTATATCTGCAATCAGTGTCTGCTGGCAAATAATAAAACAACTGGCCACACTCAGCTGAAGGGCCAGTGGTATTGTCCAGCCTCAGGCCTCTCGATTGCACAGTGGAGGGAGGATGTACAAGGTCTTTGATTTTTTTATTTCCTTTTATATATTGCAGTTATGTATATTGTGCTACGTGTGTTCCCTTTGTATCCTTTGGGTGGAAGATTCCAGGTGCAAGTCCTGGCAAGAGTGTGTGGTGTGTTTGTCAGACCGGTATTTTAAGTTTTTTTATGAATTGCATAGTCAAAAATCAACCAAACCCTTTACTTAAATCTTAAATTCCTTTCTTTCCCCCTTGTAGCAGTCCATTTTGCCCTGTTTTTGGCCGAGTGGTTAAGGCGATGGACTAGAAATCCATTGGGGTCTCGCCGCGCATGTTTGAATCCTGCAGACTGCATTTGTGGTGCATTTAGCTCAGCTGCTGATTTGTATCTCTAGTGGCGAAAGACCAAACTTCATCTCTGGCGAATCCGGGTCGAGGCAACTTTTGGGGGTTGGGCAAGTCTTCAAGAAACTGCTTCCCGCTCACTTTGTCCGTGTGTTGGTGGCGAGCGCCTTCCATCGGGTGACCGAATTTCGATTAGCGAACAATGCACTGCAGTTTGTTCTAAAAGAGCCGTGCCGAGCACTTCTTAAGCTGCTCTCTAGAATGTTTAAACCCAGCTCATCCAAGCTATCAGACAGCCTCAAAGAAAAGGCTTAACTCCCTGTAGGGAAATCATTTTGGAGGAGGCATGGGAGAAGAACTTGGCAGGCGACCGACATAAGCCCGGACAGCTCAGGTCTGGGAGGAGCCTCCCCATCAGCTTGGTCGAACCGCGCGACATGCGGAGAAACTGTGCAACCTACTATCGTTTTGTGCCACAGAGACAGAAATCGAGCATTTTGCTTGGGCACATCGCTCCGTTTGACTCGGAATTAAAGGGCAAAAGCGTGGAAAAACTAAATGAGCATCACACTCGTTTTCAGAGAACCCCCTTCGGAAACAGAAGGGTGAGGAAGTTGCACTTGTCTCAAGAAGATCCCAGAACTGGGCCTGCTGGCGGTTGCCCCTTTAAAAAGGGCCCCTGACTGGGCCAGCACTGGCGCCCAACATGGGGCTCGTACCCACGACCCTGAGATTAAGAGTCTCATGGTTTACCGACTGAGTTGGCCGGAATGGATTTGTAGGGTGCCATCACTATTAAGGCGGTGTAGGAGCCATACTTACCACCTTATTTAATTTTTATAAATATGTTAATTTATATATCAGTATGTTGTTAATTGTTTATTTCTCTGAGTGTGTGCCCTCTATAGATGAGAGGGGAAAAGTTGTATAAAGGATAGGCCACCCCTGACAGGAAGGGGGCGCTGGTACAAGCGCACACAGTCTTTTGACCGTGCACATGGAGCTAGGGTGGCATGGTGCAACAAACCTGCAAGCGGCCTAAAAAGTTGTTTGTTTCATTTTGTTACAATGCATCTTTATTTTTTGATTTAATAAACTTCAGTTATTTGTTTGGAACATCAACACGCCTCTCTGGATCTATTTATGGTACGCGTCAGAATATGTCAGAATCATATCATCAGCATCTCCCACAGTGGACAAGAAACAAGGATTAAGAATAGGAAACTTGTTTTTACCACTACAGGCGGTATGGGAGAAGAACGCTCTCAGTCAGTAGAGCATCAGACTTTTAATCTGGAGAATCATTTTAATCATTAAGAAACTGGAGATCATCCTCTTTAAACATGATGGTGTTACGTGGTGAGTCCTCTGGTTCAACTGTTTGTGGATATAGCTTGAGTTTTCCTTCATCTATGCATAAATCTTTCGCCTTTTACTAAAGATTACTGTGGAGGGAAACCATTGCAAGTTTGTCGTATTTTTGTGTCCTTTGCTTACAGCAGAGCAGCATACGTTTGTACTGGACGGGGTACCAAATTGGAAGGGGTAGTCTCAAGCAACTGAACAAGGAAGGGCCGTTGTAATCTTGAGCTGTTGGAAATTGCCACTTAAGGTCGAACTGAAATCACACCAAGCCTCCCTGTCGGGGAATCAAACCTCGGTCTTCCGCGTGACAGGCGGAGATACTGTCCACTATACTAACGAGGAATTTACGTCTGATGCATAGCCCCAACGTGGGACGCCAAATGGCTGCAAACGCCAAATTCGCTCCTGTTTGGCTATTCCATTACAGAAAAAAGAGAAAGAGGAAGGGAAAGGACTGTATCAAACTGCTGATCAGTTCAATTGTCTTAGATCACCTCAAAACAAACAGAACCAATCAAAAAAGTTTCTCCTGCAAGTGGTTGAAGTTTTTAACGATGGAACGTTGTTTTTTTATTGTAGGTTTTATTTCTAGTTTTAGTATGATACAATTTGTTTTGCACTGAAGCTATTTGTTGTGTTCTTGCTGTTCCGATTGCTTCCATTAGAAGAAAATATGATACACTTTGTGTCAGAAACGTGATTAATTACCCATAATTTATGGCCCTCTGCTGTGTTTATGATTATTATCCTCTTTGATCGTGCACCGTGTGTAAATTTATGACCCTTTGTTGTTGATCATAAAATATGTTTGTAATGTCCAGACCTCGCTGCCTCACATCCCCCTTCTTTGCAGAAGATCTAAGGAATGGTTGAGAATGTTTGGTCAATGACCTCCTGTGAATGAAAGTAATAAAAGATCAGTTGAAGAAAACAAGCACTGAGGTTAATATTTTCAAGATCTAGTTGTTTCACATACCACCCGCCTGATCATACTAGGGTATTTAAACAATGTTAAGAAAAGCAGTATTTTTAAAGTCTCCACTCTACTGGTACAATGGCTGCTCCAAAGGCTCCTAAAACCGTCCGAAAGTTTATGTGTATTTCGCCAACAAGAGGATCTGTGGAAATGGATGAAAAGCTTACTTATGCACCTAAGAAAAAAAAGAGAGTTAGTCTGACAAACTTTCTCCACGAAGACTATGATTTTGTAAAACGTGATTTTTCTATGTCTGGCAATCGCGTGTGACGTTATCTATTTGACAAGAAATCGTGACCCCTGTCTGATTTTTCCTGCCAAAGACTGGTTTATATTTTTTAATTATGTTTGGAGAGATTTGAACGACTGCTGTCATGCCCGGCTTTGCCGTGCTGGGTGTGCTCACTCCACCATTAAAGAGAAAGTGTTTGGGCCGACTCTCTCCTCCCAGTCTGAAGGGGGAACTGTCTGTTTCCGGTCCATCTGGTGGCCATCCTGAAACAAGGTACCGTGTGGTTGGGGACCATAGTAAAAAGCTACCCGATGACAGTGTTTATATTTTTCGATGCAACAACAAGACAAAGCTCCGTGAATATGTCTATCCGATTACACAGTCTGAGCATCACATGCACTATGACTTGATATTTTTGTTTCAGTGGAAAGATGTCTGTATGCTTGATAACATTTTCTCATGCTTTGATAAAATGTTTAACCAGAGAGGTTACTACAGCCATTAATATGGTTTCAGTTTGGTTCACTCGCTACAATCGGTTAACATGTCTCAAGAAACTCTGTCAACCACCACACGCTCCATCAACCCCTGGACTGCTCTCTCAATGCCTGACGACAATGCAACACCAATGGACAACGATTTTTTCAGCTTATGACAACAGTTGGTTGGATAAATTTTGTACTGATCTGGGTTATCACAACCTGACTTTCATCACGACCCTGTACGGCAATGCTGGTGCATTAGCAGGAGCCGCAGCCTTTGCGGGTATCGACGCCACTGGTGGCTGTATTCGATCTGATGGATTCAAGATCATAAAAGCAACTGTCGTGGTACTTCTGGAACATCTTATCAACAATAAGCTGAAAGAATTCTGTATCGGTTGCGAAGTTGACCATCCTAGCCAAATTAGGCAAGGCTGTCTGTTTGAACCTGATGCCTATTTTTTTGACACTAACTTTGATGAGCTGTCACGTGGTATGATTAAACCAGAGCTGAAACACATCATAGCTCAAGCGCTTGCCTATTGTGGATTAAGGATCCATCCCCTGAGGATTCAGGGGTCAGTTGACACAATTCTGCACGAACTGCGTGAAGAGACCTACATTTTGGAAAACCTTCACCAAGTCAGAGAAAAACTCGTGGATACCAACAGTGAAAAGATTGTCTAGGACGCTGTGGACAGTTGAAAAGGTTTCGTCCAAATTGACAGAGTCTAGCACCGTTATGGGGAATTCATGCTATGCAACAGGGCTGACTAAATGTCTACTTAAACGACGTTTAAGATGTGAAATGTCCAATTTATTGTGCAAGATTGTTGATGACGGTGTTGATTTACCTGTTATTGTTGTAAACAGATGTGGTGTAGATGTTAAACGATTTACAAAACTCAAGAAACTAATGTCTGTTGTAAGAAATGTGTCAAATGAGTGAACTGAATTGATGTATATATGTATTAATCCGGGTGAAACAACTGCTATAACTAACAGAAAAATTTGATGACTGAATTTGGAAATTCTATTAGAATTATAGACTTTTTATGTATGTGTACGTATGTAACTGATTTATGTGTAATTACAAAATAAAGAAATGATCAGACTGATGTTTGTGAGATTATTGAATCACTTGAGAATTACATTCTTGAGAAAAACATTGTGGTATGTATAAAATTCCTACACAGTCTGGATGACGTATGATGTATTTTCTTTTACTGCTTTTAAATAAAACACCACAACACTAAAACTATCGCTGTTATTCTTTTGTGGATACTGGTGCGGCAATATGTCTGAAGAACAAATGAAAACCATTTATTACACACCTTCAAACCCCGGTTCTTTAGGTGGTAAAAAAACATTTAAAAGATGCTGTTTTAAAAGAAACGGGTGTTTGTTTAACTGATAAAGAAGTATCAGAATGGCTCTTCGGTCAGGATACTTACACGCTGGACAAAACTGCTCCTCTAAAATACAAAAGGAATAGGGTTTTTGTCTATGGTATTGACATGCAGTTCCAGGCCGATCTAGTGGACATGTCAGCATATGCAAAAGAAAATGACAACAACCACTTTCTGTTGACATGCATAGATCTTTTTAGTAAATATGCCTGGACTCGTGTGTTAAAAAACAAAACTGGTGTAGAAGTTTCTAAAGCCTTTGAGTCCATACTGCGAGAACGAACTCCAGTTATTTTACAGACCGATAGGGAGACTGAGTTCTTTAACTAACACTTTCAAAAACTCACAAAAAAAGTATGACATTACACATTTCGCAACAGCCTCTGAATTAAAGTCATGTGTTGTTGAATGGTTTAACAGAACGTTAAAAGGTAGGACGTGGAGGTATTTAACAGCTACAAACTCAAAACGCTATATTGACATACTTCAAGACATAATGCAGGGGTACAACGCCTCCTATCACAGGAGTATCAAGATGAGACCTATTGATGTAAACAAAAAAAATGAATCTGTGGTGCTACAAAATCTATATGGCGATAGCAGATCTCGGCGTGTCAAACCCTCATATGAGTACAAAGTTGGTGATATCGCACGTATTTCTAAAGTAAGAGGTCCATTTAGCAAAGGCTATGAGGAAAACTACACGCAAGAGATGTTATTGAGGGTGTTTTTTATGAAAAAGAAATACAAAAAATTCTTGTAGGTAAAAACAAGAAATTTAAAGTGGGAAAAAATTTAGAAAAAGAAGAAGAGCGGTAAAAAAACATTATGGCTGGTACAATGGCTCGGATGGCCTGCGAAATTTGCCTCATGGATTGATCAAAAAGAATTGGGGGATGTACAGATACCATAAGACAAAGTTACCTGCCTAGAATGTATACATTTATGTGAAGCCTACCATGGCTGAGGTTGGCTTTTATGTTACACTGCCCTGCAACGCATCTTCATATGTTTATCCGGAGAATAAAATATCTAGTTTAACAACCCTCTTAGCGAGAACTATAAACGTAAAAGGAGAATGTGAAGTAGGATTGATAGAATTTGAATATCCTAAGTCGTGGTATACCTTTAATGAGGACGATGCTGCTTTCATTCTGGACCATGGTGGGGCCAGGACAATATATAGTGATAACCCTCCTAAAGACAAAGAAATTGAGATTTTCATCAACAGAGATCCAAAGATATCAAACAAACTTTGCAGAATAAAGTATGGATATTATGACGACGTTGTTTTCTTGATCAGGGAGATCAATACAAACCTGCCATTGGGTGTGAGTTTTGGATTCGACCATGTTAAAAATAAGGTTTTTCTGAAAGGTCCGCCGAATATTTCATTGACATTTTACGGAAAGCTGTCTATTATTTTAGGATTAAACCACGGGGTTGCTATAGAAGCCGGAGACCAGACTGTTACGTATGCACCACATCAAGAAGACATAAATGGTGGTTTCTTTACAATGTATATATACGCCGATATAATAGAATATCAATCAGTTGGTGATTATCATGTCCCTCTATTAAGGTGTGTACATATAGAATGTGAGAGTAACAAGGCTTACTCTGTTAGATATGACCGACCCCATTATGTGTCGATTAATAAATCTACTATCACCGAGATAAGCATACAAGTAAAAGACGATCAAAATCAAGACGTGCGTTTCAGTTACGGAAAGGTCTGTGCTAAATTACACGTTAGACCCGTAAAACACTACGTTTTTTAGGAAAATACACTTGGAGAATGGTGTACTACAACAACCACAATGTCGACCCCATGCGTTACATGGCATATTACCAGAATCACGCAGGCAATGGAATCCATGGCTATGCCGGGGGAGGGGTTATGTATGGAGCTGGTTTGGGTGGACTTTTTCGTGGATTTGTTACGAACGGCGGTACCCCTTGCAGTGTATTTCGGGGAAAACTATGAGTTTGATCACAGTAAAAGACGTATAATTAATGATGATTAACTATACCTGTTTTATACACTTTATCGGATTCGGCAAACCTGATAATAGCGACAAACTAAATTTACTCGTCCAGCGAGTGATCCGCAGATCGTATATCAAATCTAAGGTTTATTGACCACACTAAAGGGAAAACAAACCGACTAACTAAGAATTAACAAACATGAAACGTAAAAGCAGTAAAGAAATGGAAGAAATAGACAAAGCAAAGAGTGGCAGTATTACAAACAACTATTCACATCTGCATGAACCATTGAGGACCGTCTCCTTAGTTAAAAGGGGTTACAGCTTAAACGCACCTATTTAGGAAATAGTTGATACTTGTATTGGTTTCCTTTTGAGTGTGCTTGGACAAGGTTTTATGCCCGTGGAAAAGTGTTCTCAAAGTCCTGATGGTTTCAGAGCAAGCGGGTGAGTCCGTCTACTTCTTTCTTAGAGCCGGGATTGGCTGACGAAGTTAGCCGAAGTAATTCTGCCGAAAGGAAAAACTGTCTCCGAAGAGAGAGACAGGTCTCAGGAGGCGCGAACACACGGAAGAGCTGAGCATCGTTTGCTATGTTCACGGGTGTTTTAAAGCCTGGGGGGTTCCACGCCCCTCTAAAGTGAGTGATCCAATGTGATGAGCTGATTTTTGGGGCGAGATCAAGTTTCTTTGTTCCGCTTATTAGCTCATTTGCATTTAGGATCACTTAGGAGTTTGGTGCTGTAAAACTCTTAGAATAACATAAAATGAGTATGGTAGGAAACACCTTACTGTGCTGTACATCATTTTTCAAGGAATGAAAATAGAAACATTTAGATATAAAACATGCCAGTGTTATAAGTAGATTGACATGAAGTTTGTACAAGAATGAAAATATAAACAGAATACAACTAAACACACATGCTTTTGAGGTTAAAGGCGAGGCCGAATAACATGGGGACAAACATACAATGTGGAGATATAGAGGTATATCCATTTAGAACATTCTTTTGTGGATAAGGAGAAAAGACAGACAATTTCCAGAGGAGATGAAACCTAGGCCACATTCCTTTTAGAGCAAATGGTCCATCTTTGGAGAAGCACCCCATCTTCCCTGTTGGGACTTCTTTGAAGTCCAAGGGAGGTGTTATAAACTATCCTGACCAAATGATGGATGCTTAAAAGAGAGCAGTTGGATCAGACTTGCTGGCACCGGTTAGTATTTTACGACGACAAATGGTCACCTTTGATCCGGGCAAGATCCTACACCCTGCTAAGACGTGGATTTAACATAGCAAAGCCGCATCTCAAATCAGCAGCAAAAAACATACTAAGCGATGTTGTTAGCAATACGTTATCACACTCTTTTAATAACCACAACAACTGTCAAGATGGTTCGGGGTTGATGGTAATGACTCGCATAAGAATGACTAGACCGCCAGGGACCCGGAGGAGTGGTCAGACGCAGAAGAAAAGAAAACAACAGCCTAAGAAAACATCAGTTGTCAAACGTAAGCGCAAGGCTACAACAAGGGGTGCTGCTGCAAAAGGAGAAAAGAATTCTGTTAAAACAATATTTTAGATCATGGCATTACTACACAGCATGTCAGAAGAGTGTTTAAAAACCGAATTGGACCTGTTTACAGTACCGCTGACTCAAACAGCTATGAAAAAAATACATACATTGAAGTACCCCCTTTATCTGCTATATCGGACTCAAACCCTTTGGAATTTTTTATTGCTGGAACTGGTGAGGACTATGTGGATCTGAACAACACAATGTTGTTTTTATGCCTCAAAATCACAAATCCTGATGGCACAGATATTGCAGACGGAGCTCCCGTGGATCTTATTAACTATCCAGGAGCAACAATATTTTCACAATTTGATGTGTCGCTTGGGGATCGTCTCATATCACAGAGTTCAAGTACACATCCTTATCGTTGTATAATAGAACTGCTCACAAATTATGGCAAGGGTGCCCTGGAAACACTATTCTCTGCGGGGCTCTTTTACAAAGATACGGCGGGGCATATGGATACTCCTGACCCTGCAGGGGGTAATCATGGTCTGACAAATAGAGCTGCCTTTACCAACGCCAGCAACGTGGTCCAGCTTCCTACACCGGTACATAGCGATATCTTCTTTCAAGAAAAACTGATGCTTAATGGAGTGGACATTAAAATAAGGATGAGCAGAGGTAAAGACGAATTTTGCTTGATGAGGAGTGACAATGTAGCCTTTAAACTAAACATCCTCTCAGCATCGCTATTTGTGAAAAAAGTTTCAGTATCACCAGCTGTTAGGTTGGGCCATGCACAAGCCCTGCTCTCAACCACAGCCAAGTACCCCATAGACAGAGTATGCCTGAAATTTTATTCCATACCAGTTGGTTCCAGGGTTAGCACTCAAGAAAACCTATTCTTAGGAACTCTACCAAAATCTATTGTACTAGCCATGGTTGATAATGATGCATATGTAGGTTCATATGATAAAAACCCCTTCGCTTTTAAAAATTATGATTTAGGATTCTTAGCCATCTATGTTGATGGGCAACAACACCCTGCGAAACCGCTACAGCCTGAATATGAAAACGGGTCTGCAGTGAGGGAATTTTAACAGTTAGCATTGGTTTCTGGAAGGCATCTTAAAAATCAGTCCCTATCTATTGATCGATAAGAATTCCTTTTTGGATATACAATTTATATGTTCAATCTAACACCTGATTCTGAATGTGCTCAGCACATATCACTAATCAAGAGTGGTAATATTAGACTGGAAGCACGTTTAAGACAACCTCTACCCCGCACATTAAATCTGCTAATTTATGCTACATTTGACAGTGTTCTTTCGGTTTCAAATCGCCGTCAGATACTGGTTGATTACTATTAATACACCAAAATGAATACTGTACAGCTTACGGCAGTGATGGATAAGATCTCCTGCAATATCAATTTTCTTGGTGTGCTACCGTACGACTACCTACCCAAAAATCAATAAAAAAACTCCCCTTGATGGTTATATTGAACACACATCCTTCTGGAATGCCGGGACAACACTGGTTAGCCATTTACCAAGGATTTCCACAAAATATCAAAAAGTTTTAAAAATAAGGAGATACAGCATTCGACCGTACAAGTCCAAGATTATTCATCAGACACATGCGGACAGCATTGTGTGTTTTTTCTTTACCACATGGCTAAGGGGTTTGATTATAATTATGTCATGAGATTGTATAGTGATGATTTTATTAAAAATGACAAAATTGTGTCCGCTTTTGTTAAAAAACTAAAACATACTCAATGTAATGAAAGTGTTTTAAATTGTATTCAGTCTGTACAAACAGGTGAAATGTTTATGCCTGATGTTTTCAATAAATACTAAAGAACAGAAATGTGATGTTTCTGAGCCTTTATTCATATGCAAAACATTGAATAATACATATAATAACAAGTAAACGACAATAACAACAATCATGCAAAATCTCAGAGCTTAAAAACTTATCCAACGAGCGGGGTTAAGAGGGGGTGATTGAAATGCAAGACTTCCGGATAATTTGCTTGTGTTGAAGGGGTGTTCACACACATTCTTTTTCTACCCCCCTCAGGTTATCCGGTTACAGGCTGTAACGTTCTGTGTTTAAATGAGTTTACCGACCATGTGGTCTCCGTTCATCAGCAATCTTTTGTGGTGCCGTCACGCCTTTAAGTAAGTCATACATGTGTGAACCAGGGATCGTTCTACCTTTCCCCCCAGGATGTGGTCTCTTTGGTTTTGGACATTTTATCTAAAATGCATCTTACATTTTTCACACTCTTTGGAACATTCTTTAAAATGTCATCCACAACATTGTCCATAGCATCATCACCACTCACACTATCTGTTACAGTAGGGTTTTCTTTTTCAACGCGGTCATCCTGTGGTATGGTTAATGTAAATGTGCTGGATTCCCTTTTACTTTGTTTAGACAGTGTTAAAAATCTAAATCCAACCTGTTTGTCCGCAACAATTTTGATTTCACTTCTTCGTTTAGAGCCACTTCGCAGAATGTTTAAATGAACTCGTCTGTGGCATCCTCTAAAATAACGCGTCTTTGTTTAGGTGTAGCTTTTAATAACAACTTTAAAAGAGCCAGGTTTCTTACAAGTCTTGCAGACATCTCTAATTACGTTAGTGTGGCCTTTTCTGAATGTAGACAACAGGATTTTGTGAGAGCAGATCTGTTCTGAGACGATATTGCTCTGGTGTTTTCGCTTTGAAGTCAATCATGAGGTAACCAAAAGAAATGCGTGTAGCATCTTGATAACAATCCATAAAAAACTTTGTGTTTGTGGGATACATCTGTCTGGCCAGCACATTAATTTGGGTATTGTCTCGGGGGTTCTTGAACGACACCAGATAATTTGTGTTCAAGCTGATTGTCCTACTAGCCTTGCCCTGACAGAACAAGTTTTGAACTATATACAATGCACTCAGATTTTTGTGGTGAACATAATTTGTGAACACTCTTTCAACTTCAGAATTACCACTAGCATCTTTCATAACATCATCCAAAATTTAAAAAATTGTTTTGTTGGGTGTAAACAAGCGATCATCATTTAGACTCCTATATGTATACCTTCAATAAATGTAATGTCATACATTTTCAACAAAACATCATACAAAGGTTGCCAACAATCATATATATACACAATATTTTCAATATTTTCAGAAATCAGACTCTTGGCATTTTGTAGCAACATTTTGACAAAATACGTCTTCCCAGAGTTGGAAGGTCCACTTACTACACAGGAGAACGGGTGTTGAAATCTGAAATCAAAACCCTCTGTCTCTTGCACACCCTGATACCCAAAATCATTATTAGTACCCATAGGGAAGAGTTGTGTAATCAGGGAGAAGTTGTCGTTTGTCATAAACCACCTAGAACCTTTTAAGAACTGATTTGTTTCTCAGTGTAAAGTTCTTTTTATTCCAGACAATACTGTCTGTGTGAGCAAGGAGGTGTTGATTGCTGTCAGATTATGTCACATAGCTGTCAACAAGACCAATTAAGGAGGTGAGTGTAATGACTTTGGAATTCACTGAATTAAGGGTTATACCCTTTGCTTTCATTGTTACCATTCCCTTAGAAGTCCTATAGCCATAGGTTTTCGAGCTTCCAGAAGCTACTTCTAAAATAAAATCATCTGAATCAAGTTCATTTGTAAGATCACCTAAATAAGGTACCAGAGACGGATCCCAATCTCCATCTCTAGACACGTAGATGACACTATCCATATCACTGTACAGTAGCCTATCACCCAACCTGTCCATGAGGTTGTACAGCTCCAGCCGAGCATGCGCTGTAGTAAAAGCCCCGATGAAAACAATAACATCGCGAGTCTCGTAAACGGACCCTTCTACATGACGGTACTGCACCAAAGCAACTTCATCAGACACAAACATGAAATATTTCACCTCATACTGACAACCAAAGATAAACTAAGAAAAATCCAAAGCACTTTGCAAAAGCTTACAATTAGGTATATTCTCTCCCACAAAAACCTCCCCCACAACGAATTAAGCAATAATTTGTTCATTGAACGTTGGGCGGGGTTGTGATAGATTTTTTGAGGATCCAGCTGAATTCCCACTTTCTGGTGTTAGTTGTCGATGTAGGCCTGTTTGTCCTCCTCAGTGATAACATGTGAGGGGTAACCTGATGCCTGCTGTTTAAAACGCAAAAATGTTTTCACATACCCGCCAAACAGATTGTCAGATTTTTGTGGAAAATACCATACCTCAAAATTTTTCAAAACTACATGGTTCATCTCAACAGCTTTCCTGTAGCTCAGTGGTAAGAGCATTGTGTAAACAACTCAAGGTTGTGGGTTCGATCCCAGGGGATTGCAAATACCTATATAATATGTACAGGATAAAGCAATGTAAGTCGCTTTGGATAAAAGTGTCTGCCAAATGCCTAAATGTAAACAATTCAAGACTAACCCATGAAATCGATTTTTCCTCATCAGTGTGCGTGCAAGGCATAACTTTGCTTAGCTCTTCTGAACAGGTGCGACAAAGGGGAAACATGAGTTTTCCGTGACATCGGTAGGCTAACACGGGATGGAGTAACCCTCCTCGTGAAAGGACCTTAGCTTTGACTAACCCAAAATAATTTTAAATATTTTGAAAATCCTTGAAGATTATTTCAGGATGGCCAATGGGGTAGGGCCTTCGAGACTGAACAAATGGATACAGACTGGTAAAATCAACATACCTAATCTTCTCTCCTGCTGCAGCTTTTGATACAGCTTGTAAGCATTTGTACGGCCTCCAAACAATGCATCACGTGGTTTCAATCTTTCAGGTGCAGAGTAAATGGACATAAAGTGAATTACATCAGGATCAGTTCTCTTAAGCTCGCGCCAACGACACTCCCACATGTCCTCAACATCAAGATTGTAGGATTTCCTCAAAACCTCAAGCCTATTATTAAACATTTTCAAATGTATTCCAAAAGGCAGTTTGGACTTTGGATTGATATTATCAGGTCTGAAACTCTCCCGTGACCATGAAAGTAGCAACCTCCGAAATCTAGTGCTTACTTTAAACCAGATTGTTCGTAAAAGCCATCAACATAGAAACCTCCAAACTTCATTTCACCTTGAGTCAATGCGTGGTGAATGTCCACATCACTTTTTCACATATTCAAGCCACTCAATCAAAACATTCGAGAATGTCTTGTGCTGGTGTATGTAGGCATTATTATGTATCAGGGCTATTGTGTTAGGGGAGAGAAAGTGTGATTTGAAGACACCCATACAGCAGGATGCTAAAGTTGTAAAGCTGAATGGATCTAGCTGTGTACATTCAATGAACTCCTTCCTGTACGTAATGCAAGCCTCACGAAGTAAAACAACATCATTCATGCAGTACAAGCCAATCTCCTTCTTGAAGACAAAGATCTTTCCTTTGAGTGTGTCATACCACTGATCAAACTTAACACTGGCACTGTCTGACATGGTCGAGTAGCCATAGTAATGTTTGGAGGGATAGGGACCCTCATAGCATTGATTCTCTGTCCGGTTAAAGAAGTGGGGAAAGTAACCCTTCTCTGTGGTTTTGTGTGCGACAAATGTGTAGTTTTTATATTTTGGACGTCTAAACTGTTGGATGAACTGCTTGATACAACTCTCACCACCCCACTCAAACGCCTTGCCCCTAAATGTCATGGCACAGACATAATTTGCAATGTGTTTACCAGCACCACAGCGTGTTTCAAAGTCATTAAATATGTATTTGCCGTTAATCTCTTTGAACAGAACAGGTTGTATAACACACTCATGTGTGCCCTCATGGCTTACATCCACCCCACAATAGAAACAACAGTCTGCTTGACATTTATGCGGCTGGGGTTTGCTTGTGGCAACATGATAACGCCTACCGCATTTGCTACAGTATTTGGTTGTGTCACAAGCTGATCTACCAGATCCATCATCATAAGCCCTTTTATGTGCATTAAAACAATACGCTGATTTACAGAATCACAAACAGTCTGGACAGTGTATTGTCCTTTTAATCTGTTTGTAACACTGAATGTCATTGCATACAAAACAATTATATTTACAATTATGACTCAGTCTGTTTGTAAAACCTTTGTAACAGTAACTGCACACATAAGGCGCGCCAAGAAACGCCTGCACATATTGTATCATATGATAATGGCCGTCATGCAGGTATAGAAACACTGTCTTATCATGTGGCTCGTCATGGGTTTTGTACATCTCTAACTTTCCACCATTAGCCCTGTGAAACACCACTATATTTAGACCTATTGCCTGCTCAAACCTTGCAACATAATTGAACCCTACACATTTTTGAGATGTGAGACCTGCAGCAGTCTGTATATCATCAGCCCTGCTTTCTAAAACAGCATGCTCTTCCATGGGGTCGAGAAAATGTGCTAAACAAATAGCAAAACACAATTTGTTAGACATGTTGATGGGTGAGATTAAGTGCATTCTTTTTCTCTTAAGCACTTCATCATGGGCTATATCAGTTACCTTCCTACGGTTACCCCCACCATTCCGACTTTTAGCTATGGTTACATGTAATTGCAGACTATCATCAGCCATCACCTGAGCATTACTTTGTGCAACAGCTTCAAACTGATCTACAAAATGCCTCTCGTCATAGTCATTACCGGGGCACAATAAAGCGTTCACATCCGATTTTGGACTGGGGCCTCTGAGGCTGATATTGATAAATGATCCCTCACCTTCCAACTGTCTGGAAAACGACACGATTTCAGACAAAGCGTCTTGCACAAAAACAGTGTATGCGACCAAATCTGTGGATGTGATTTCTCTTAAATTCATATTTCTGTGAATCTCTAAACCATTAAAAAATGGTCTTGGGACAATGGTATAATCGGCTACATTACCCCTAGTACACCTAAGCGTGTCTAAATCATTCTGACTTAAATCCAGAGGGTTATCTGGCAACTGCTCTGCGGAATTATTAATTTGCCATCTCCGGTTTGTAATATATTAGATCGTCTTTCAAAATCCAGATTTTGCATCTGAATAATTTCCTCAAGCATTTCACATATGTAAGAGGAAGAAGGTTCATCTCTTGCCTCTGGGAGCACCAGACCTTGTAAAACCATATCAACATTTCGATAGTCCTCCCGAAAAACTTTGATTTTTTGATCGATAATTTCTTGTAACTGTTCAGTTATAGACAAATGCTAATTTCTACCTCTTACAGAACGCATCTGTTGACAGCTATTTAAATCATCATCTGACCGCACTCTTTTACCAGCCATTTCTAAAAAAAATATAATTTTCCGTTAGACAGATTCACCACTAATTACACACTAAAATAATCAAACATACATAAAAGAATACCCCTTCCCATTATAATGCAAAAGCTCTCTGGAAAGTGATAAATCAAAAAACGCAAATAGCTAATCAAAAACAGTTTAAAATACACAAAATACACATTAAATCCTCCAACAAATAGTAGCTCAAATACACAGTTAAAATACACCTTAATTCCTGCAAAATAAAACAGTATCTCAAGAAAGGCATTTAAAATACACCTTAATTCCTGCAAAATAAAATAGAATCTCAAAAAAAGCATTTAAAATTCCTCCTAACTCCTAAAAAATAAAACAGTAGCTCAAATACACAAAATACACATGAAACACCCAAAAGCATCTCAAGAAACACTGTTTAAATACGCCTTAATTCAAACAAAAAAAGTATCTCAAGAAAAGCAGTTTAAAATACTAAATAGACGTTAATTCCAAACAACAACGGCTCAGGAACACAGTTTTAATATAAACCTTAATTAAAAATTACCAATGTGTGAAATAGCTTGATTAATATTAGCCCATAATCTTACCTTTAGTTGTCTTTGGCTACGTTCATTTTCATGGCTCTGTACAATCCGCTGTAATGTCCCTTGAAGATTGTCTGTACGATCCAACAGTCGCCTGTTTAACGCACCTTGCTCCGCTGAATTTGATAATAAAGTGTCAACGCATCCATACATTCTTCTCGTGAGTTCACTGTGGAAGTTCAGGCTTTCTTGTAGCTGGCGACAATTTGCACTTATTTCCAACATCAACTCATGGTTAAAGTGATACTGGTTGGATGGTAAATTTACAGATGATTTCACCGGAACAGTTCCAGTAGCTGGAACCCCGGATGAAGTTACGACTTCGGTGTTGTTTGTTAAAATGACCTCAGGTACATTTTTGATAACCTCCGAGAACTCTGCGAAAACACTGCTTCACGTCAAAGTAGCATCACCCCTCACTACATCTAACGTGTAGAAATCTGTTTAGACGCAGTACAAAAATATAGAAACATATTAGTACACAATGAACATATTTACAAATCAGAAACAAAAATTAGCTACAGATTCACACTTACCAACCGGTTGACTAGCTTGTGGGGGAACGTTTTGTTTCGGCGCTAGAGTATCCGCTGGTATCAAATTTATAGCCAAACGTCTGCGTTTACGACTTAGCCTGTTAACCGGACTCGAAGAAATTGAGGGTGTTGTTGGAGTAGCAAATCCGGGTTGTGTCACAAATGCTACATTATCACCCCAGGAAAATAAAAACAATATAGTACGCTTTTATGTTTTTTCAAAACTGATTTTAGACAATATCTTTTTCAGAAAAAGAGATGTTACATAAAGTTTACCTTGCAAAGTGTTGTATGCAGCACTTGTTTGAGGTGCATCAGTAATCACATCATCATTTACTGTATTGAAATAAAAATACAACATATTTAATCTCGCCACAGGTACATACGTAAAAAAGAATACGGTTTTATTCTGAAAATAAACATAGCCTACCTTGCAAATTGCTATTAGCAGTGTTGCTTTGAGCTGCAGCAGTAATCAATTCAGCATTTACTATATAGAATTTAAAAATTAACCAAATATAAATAAACCAATTATAAATCCACCATTTCGAAAATAATTGTAAATCGAGGTGAAATAATGCTCACAAAGCAGATCATTTTGGTCAAATGCTGTTTCCACAAATCCTGCATCGTACACAGAGATTAATTAAAACCCGTTAAACATTAAAGTTAAACAAATAAGTATATTTAACAATGAAGCTACCTTAATAAATGTAACTTTACTTACCAACTAGATTCGAAGCCATTGTTTAAAAACACGTGAAGAGTAGCGTCTTCATCGGACCGATGTTACAATGTATTCTAAAAGTGTGCGAAGGCCTGTTGAATGAAGGAGGCTGTGATTACCGCCCCCTGACGTGCTTTGTTTATTTGCATGAAAAACAAGAACCTCCCTAATTTACTTTAGGAATTTTAATCGTAAAAACAAATTGACGACTGTTGGACTTTAAAAAATAAATGTCCTGCATGTCCAAAAATTGGAGAGAGGCGATTTCTAATCAAACTGAGGTTTATTAATCAGATTAACAAAAATACAGCGCGCTGGGTTGCTGGACAACATTCCTCTGTCCTTCCCAGGAACAACCACACCCACAGCACATATTCACAGCATTTATTGTTATTTCACGCCAAACTCTCTTCTGCCGGGGGGCGGGATCCCCCTTGCCTCCACCAATCATCAACTTCTGCCTTATCTCGTTCCTGTAAAACACTTCTGAATCAACATTCCAAATACCTCCCTCAACCCCCTAAACAACTGCAGCCGAAGATGCCTTTTCTCCCCCACAAACTCACATTCCTTTGTTGCAAGCACTTCAATATCAGCACATAGCTTTGGTATCAAATGTATGTATTAAAACACTCACAATATTATGACTTCACCTCTATATAAGACAAAACTAATTAAATGATTAAATGTAATTACGTAACTAATTAAATGATTAAATCCTTCACGACCGTTGCACTAAATGCATGGCGGCCACAAGGGGGCAGTAGAATATTAACCATGATGAAGAAAAAAAAAATCTTTGAATTAATCCATGGACCCTAAACCTTAGCCAGAGCACATTTATCGCTTAAAAACATATCACATTGTGACCCATTCTTACATGAACAGGAATAAAACATGTCGGGGCATATCCGTTAATTAAAAAGTTATAGTTCATGGCAAATTGCTAAACAACTCAAAGTCTCAAACACGTTTTGTAGATAATGTCGAAACCTTAAACATATCATTGTGTCAAGAGTCAAGGCACATTGCCAAACTGGTAGGGGTTAGAAATATAGAAGATAACCACCACGAGCCATAAAAAAAAAAATCTTTTATCACCATGTCAGTGAAACCAGAACCAGGTACCAGGTAAAAACAATCATCTGATTAACAAGTCATAAAAACACACAATTATAAACTTTCTTTGGGACATCTTGATAAGGAAAACATTCCTAGGCTTCAGGCTGTTCTGAGACAGACACCCGCTGTTTGTCTAGCTGTAAGAAACCAAGATTTTGTCAGATGGTGTGGGGTGTCATATAGACAGGACATGAAACAGGCAGCAGAACAAAAACTTTTTATAAAGATTTTTTAAACTGCTCTTAGAAGAACCATCACACACATAACACAATTTAAACTCTCTCTCTCTCTCTCTAACATACAAAGAACACACATCAGACTGTTTTCACACCATGTTTTGCTTGTTAAAAGATCTAGTGTGAAAACATCGTCTTGCTTTTATGGATGGGAGGGGGGTGCTCAGGTAACGAGGGAACAAATAAACTCACAACATTAGCCGGTAGTTCATTTCCATTTGAACATCTGACTGCAACGACTCACCCTACAAACACAGGCATGTTCTTTTCTTTTTTTAAACTTAAAAGCTGACTATTTTAAACTCTTACAGAAAAAACCCCTCCTTTGATCACCATGTCAGAGAAAACACAGAATTATAAACTTAGTTTTGTACATGTTTTGATAAGAAAGACAGACCCATAGTGTCCTACTGTGTTATGAGCAAGGTTAGTGCGCTAGACTGTGAGGGTTAGAAACATAGCAGATAAGCCCCGGAAAACAGAAAAAACTATAATCTGATTAACAAGTCATAAAAACACACAATTATAAACTTTCTTTGGGACATCTTGATTAGGAAAACATTCCTAGGCTTCATGCTGTTCTGAGACAGACACCCGCTGTTAGTCTAGCTGTAAGAAACCAACATTTTGTCATATGGTGTGGGGTGTCATATAGACAGGACATGAAACAGGCAGCAGAACAAAAACTGCTCTTAGAAGAACAAAAACACACGCATAACACAATTTAAACTCTCTCTCTCTAATATACAAAGCACACATCGGACTGTTTTCACACCATGTTTTGCTTGTTAAAAGATCTAGTGTGAAAACATCAGCTTTCTTTTGTGGATGGGAGGGGGGTGCTCAAGTAACGAGGGAAGAAACTCACAACATTAGCCGGTAGTTCATTTCCATTTGAATATCTGACTGCAATGACTCACCCTACAAACAAGGGTATGTTCTTCTTTAAAAAAACTTAAAAATCTGACTATTTTACATCATTTTATTTAATTTCGAATTATCTATTTTATTTAACATCAGACTTCTATGTTCTTTAACTCATCTTTTATTACTTTCATTCAGAGGAGGTCATGAGAAAATATTTGTTAGTTTGCTCATTTGTTAGTCGTTTTGGATAAAAGCGTCTGCTAAATGTAAATATGGAGCGCTTCACGGATTTGCGTGTCATCCTTTCGCAGGGGCCATGCTAATCTTCTCTGTATCGATCCAATTTTAGTATATGCGCTGCCTTAGCAAGCACGATTGCCAAGGCAGAACAATTTACCTATACGCCTCGTTTCAAAGCAAGCTGTCAGCTGGCTGGTAAGTCCCAGACAGCCCACCATCCAGTGTGACACCACACGTATCTTCAGGCTGGAGAAACAAACCCTGACCTCACTGTTGGATGGAATGGCAGACTGTGTATTCTAGTGGGAAGCTGAGATTTAAGGCTGCAGACAGGACGATTCTAATCACAAAGCCGACGTAAAAGGTGTGTGTAGACTCATCGGAGTCATGTGTACCAGGAGACTGGAGGTATCGCGTAAAATCGTACCTTAACACGCCTGTATATCTTTGTGTGGTCTCACAGCACTGTGTTCAGTAGATGTGGAAGTCCACCAAGCCAGCTCCTATTTGTGTGCGTTGGTGGTATAGTGGTGAGCATAGCTGCCTTCCAAGCAGTTGACCCGGGTTCGATTCCCGGCCAACGCATTCTGAGAAGTAGATAGAGCGAGGGCAATGCGTCTCTTTAACGCTTTGAATGTGTAGTCATAGCCTGTCGAATTGCAACCGTGGAATGAAGGATTCTCGTGTATTTGAATGGGCGGCTTTGTTATTATTTGCGCTGCCTATGTCATTCAGTGTGCAGTGTAAAGTAAGAAGGCTATTCCTTTACAGAAAGAAAGAGGAAGGGTAGTGGTGACTGTAACCAACTGCTGATCAGTTCAATTGTTTTAGATCACCTCAAAACAAACAGAGCCAATCGAAAACGTTTCTCCTGCAAGTGGTTGAAGTTTTTAAAGATAGAAAGTTGTTTTTAGTGTTAGTATAAACTAGGCCAGTTTTAGTGTGATACAATTTGTTTTGCACTGAAGCTCTTTGTTGTGATCTTGTTGTTCCGATTGCTTCCATTGTTTTCCTCATTTGTTAGTCGTTTTGGATAAAAGCGTCTGCAAAATGTAAATATGGAGCGCTTCACGGATTTGCGTGTCATCCTTTCGCAGGGGCCATGCTAATCTTCTCTGTATCGATTCAATTTTAGTATATGCGCTGCCTTAGCAAGCACGATCGCCATGGCATAACAATTTACCTATACGCCTCGTGCGAACTTGTTTTTTCCCTTCTTACTTTATACTGCACAAGGAATGACATAGGCAGCGCAAATAATAACAAAGCCACCCATTAAATTACACGAGAATCCTTGATTCCACGGTTGCAATTCGACAGGCTATGACTACACATTCAAAGAGTTAAAGAGACGCATTCCACAGCCCTCGCTCTATCTACTTCTCAGAATGCGTTGGCCGGGAATCGAACCCGGGTCAGCTATGCTCACCACTATACCACCAAACCACACAAATAGGAGCTGGCTTGATGGACTTCCACATCTACTGAACACAGTGCTGTGAGACCACACAAAGATATACAGGCGTGTGAAGGTACGATTTTACGCGATACCTCAAGTCTCCTGGTACACATGACTCCGATGAGTCTACACACACCTTTTACGTCGGCTTTGTGATTAGAATCGTCCTGTCTGCAGCCTTAAATCTCAGCTTCCCACTAGAATACACAGTCTGCCATTCCATCCAACAGTGAGGTCAGGGTTTGTTTCTCCAGCCTGAAGACACGTGTGGTGTCACACTGGATGGTGGGCTGTCTGGGACTTACCAGCCAGCTGACAGCTTGCTGTGAAACGAGGCGTATAGGTAAATTGTTCTGCCTTGGCGATCGTGCTTGCTAAGGCAGCGCATATACTAAAATTGGATCGATACAGAGAAGATTAGCATGGCCCCTGCGAAAGGATGACACGCAAATCCGTGAAGCGCTCCATATTTACATTTAGCAGACGCTTTTATCCAAAACGACTAACAAATGAGGTAAACAATGGAAGCAATCGGAACAACAAGATCACAACAAAGAGCTTCAGTGCAAAACAAATTGTATCACACTAAAACTGGCCTAGTTTATACTAACACTAAAAACAACTTTCTATCTTTAAAAACTTCAACCACTTGCAGGAGAAACGTTTTCGATTGGCTCTGTTTGTTTTGAGGTGATCTAAAACAATTGAACTGATCAGCAGTTGGTTACAGTCACCACTACCCTTCCTCTTTCTTTCTGTAAAGGAATAGCCAAACAGGAGCGAATTTGGCGTTTGTACCAGTTGCCGTCCCATGTTGGGGCTATGCATCAAACGTCAATTCCTCGTTAGTATAGTGGACAGTATCTCCGCCTGTCACGCGGAAGACCGGGGTTCGATTCCCCGACGGGGAGGCTTGATTTGATTTCAGTTCCACCTCAAGTGGCAATTTCAAACAGCTCAAGATTACAACGGCCACCCTTGTTCGAACCCGTTTCTTGAGACCACCCCTTCCACTTTGTTGTCGGATACAACTCGAAAAAACATTTTGGATTGATGGTTTTCTTGATTCTCTTTAACCAACCTAAGTTGTAGGCAGGTTTGGACGAGAAGCGGTTTGGCATTTCCAGTACAAACGTACGCCCTCTGCTATTGTTTACAAACATATGCTGCTCTGCTGTAAGCAAAGCACCCCAAAATACGACAAACTCGCAAAGGTTTCCTTCCACGGAAATCTTTAGTAAAAGGCGAAAGATTTATGCGTAGATGAAGGAAAACTCGAGCTATATCCACAAACAGTTGAACCAGAGGACTCACCACGTAACACCATCATGTTTAAAGAGGGTGATCTCTAGTGAACGCTTCCCGGAACATCGCAATTAGGAAGAGCTTAAGAAAGCCAGCACAAGAGTGCAGTGCTTCACAGAAGCCTACGGTGGCGTTGTTTCGTGGGGTGGAGTCTGGCGTGCGACCTTGTTTTTTCCTTAAGATAGAGCCCTTCTTACTTTACACTGCACACTGAATGACATAGGCAGCGCAAATAATAGCAAAGCCGCCCATTCAAATACACGAGAATCCTTGATTCCACGGTTGCAATTCGACAGGCTATGACTACACATTCAAAGCGTTAAAGAGACGCATTGCACAGCCCTCGCTCTATCTACTTCGCAGAATGCGTTGGCCGGGAATGGAACCCGGGTCAACTGCTTGGAAGGCAGCTATGCTCACCACTATACCACCAACGCACACAAATAGGAGCTGGCTTGATGGACTTCCACATCTACTGAACACAGTGCTGTGAGACCACACAAAGATATACAGGCGTGTGAAGGTACGATTTTACGCGATACCTCAAGTCTCCTGGTACACATGACTCCGATGAGTCTACACACACCTTTTACGTCGGCTTTGTGATTAGAATCGTCCTGTCTGCAGCCTTAAATCTCAGCTTCCCACTAGAATACACAGTCTGCCATTCCATCCAACAGTGAGGTCAGGGTTTGTTTCTCCAGCCTGAAGACACGTGTGGTGTCACACTGGATGGTGGGCTGTCTGGGACTTACCAGCCAGCTGGCAGCTTGCTGTGAAACGAGGCGTATAGGTAAATTGTTCTGCCTTGGCGATCGTGCTTGCTAAGGCAGCGCATATACTAAAATTGGATCGATACAGAGAAGATTAGCATGGCCCCTGCGAAAGGATGACACGCAAATCCGTGAAGCGCTCCATATTTACATTTAGCAGACGCTTTTATCCAAAACGACTAACAAATGAGGTAAACAATGGAAGCAATCGGAACAACAAGATCACAACAAAGAGCTTCAGTGCAAAACAAATTGTATCACACTAAAACTGGCCTAGTTTATACTAACACTAAAAACAACTTTCTATCTTTAAAAACTTCAACCACTTGCAGGAGAAACGTTTTCGATTGGCTCTGTTTGTTTTGAGGTGATCTAAAACAATTGAACTGATCAGCAGTTGGTTACAGTCACCACTACCCTTCCTCTTTCTTTCTGTAAAGGAATAGCCAAACAGGAGCGAATTTGGCGTTTGTACCAGTTGCCGTCCCATGTTGGGGCTATGCATCAAACGTCAATTCCTCGTTAGTATAGTGGACAGTATCTCCGCCTGTCACGCGGAAGACCGGGGTTCGATTCCCCGACGGGGTGGCTTGATTTGAGTTCCACCTCAAGTGGCAATTTCAAACAGCTCAAGATTACAACGGCCACCCTTGTTCGAACCCGTTTCTTGAGACCACCCCTTCCACTTTGTTGTCGGATACAACTCGAAAAAACATTTTGGATTGATGGTTTTCTTGATTCTCTTTAACCAACCTAAGTTGTAGGCAGGTTTGGACGAGAAGCGGTTTGGCATTTCCAGTACAAACGTACGCCCTCTGCTATTGTTTACAAACGTATGCTGCTCTGCTGTAAGCAAAGCACCCCAAAATACGACAAACTCGCAAAGGTTTCCTTCCACGGAAATCTTTAGTAAAAGGCGAAAGATTTATGCGTAGATGAAGGAAAACTCGAGCTATATCCACAAACAGTTGAACCAGAGGACTCACCACGTAACACCATCATGTTTAAAGAGGGTGATCTCTAGTGAACGCTTCCCGGAACATCGCAATTAGGAAGAGCTTAAGAAAGCCAGCACAAGAGTGCAGTGCTTCACAGAAGCCTACGGTGGCGTTGTTTCGTGGGGTGGAGTCTGGCGTGCGACCTTGTTTTTTCCTTAAGATAGAGCCCTTCTTACTTTACACTGCACACTGAATGACATAGGCAGCGCAAATAATAGCAAAGCCGCCCATTCAAATACACGAGAATCCTTGATTCCACGGTTGCAATTCGACAGGCTATGACTACACATTCAAAGCGTTAAAGAGACGCATTGCACAGCCCTCGCTCTATCTACTTCGCAGAATGCGTTGGCCGGGAATGGAACCCGGGTCAACTGCTTGGAAGGCAGCTATGCTCACCACTATACCACCAACGCACACAAATAGGAGCTGGCTTGATGGACTTCCACATCTACTGAACACAGTGCTGTGAGACCACACAAAGATATACAGGCGTGTGAAGGTACGATTTTACGCGATACCTCAAGTCTCCTGGTACACATGACTCCGATGAGTCTACACACACCTTTTACGTCGGCTTTGTGATTAGAATCGTCCTGTCTGCAGCCTTAAATCTCAGCTTCCCACTAGAATACACAGTCTGCCATTCCATCCAACAGTGAGGTCAGGGTTTGTTTCTCCAGCCTGAAGACACGTGTGGTGTCACACTGGATGGTGGGCTGTCTGGGACTTACCAGCCAGCTGACAGCTTGCTGTGAAACGAGGCGTATAGGTGAATTGTTCTGCCTTGGCGATCGTGCTTGCTAAGGCAGCGCATATACTAAAATTGGATCGATACAGAGAAGATTAGCATGGCCCCTGCGAAAGGATGACACGCAAATCCGTGAAGCGCTCCATATTTACATTTAGCAGACGCTTTTATCCAAAACGACTAACAAATGAGGTAAACAATGGAAGCAATCGGAACAACAAGATCAAAACAAAGAGCTTCAGTGCAAAACAAATTGTATCACACTAAAACTGGCCTAGTTTATACTAACACTAAAAACAACTTTCTATCTTTAAAAACTTCAACCACTTGCAGCAGAAACGTTTTCGATTGGCTCTGTTTGTTTTGAGGTGATCTAAAACAGTTGAACTGATCAGCAGTTGGTTACAGTCACCACTACCCTTCCTCTTTCTTTCTGTAAAGGAATAGCCAAACAGGAGCGAATTTGGCGTTTGTACCAGTTGCCGTCCCATGTTGGGGCTACTCATCAAACGTCAATTCCTCGTTAGTATAGTGGACAGTATCTCCGCCTGTCACGCGGAAGACCGGGGTTCGATTCCCCGACGGGGAGGCTTGATTTGATTTCAGTTCCACCTCAAGTGGCAATTTCAAACAGCTCAAGATCACAACGGCCACCCTTGTTCGAACCCGTTTCAAGAGACCACCCCTTCCACTTTGTTGTCGGATACAACTCGAAAAAACATTTTGGATTGATGGTTTTCTTGATTTTCTTTAACCAACCTAAGTTGTAGGCAGGTTTGGACGAGCTGCGGTTTGGCATTTCCAGTACAAACGTCCGCCATCTGCTATTGTTTACAAACGTATGCTGCTCTGCTGTAAGCAAAGCACCCAAAAATACGACAAACTCGCAAAGGTTTCCCTCCACGGAAAACTTTAGTAAAAGGCGAAAGATTTATGCGTAGATGAAAGAAAACTCGAGCTATATCCACAAACAGTTGAACCAGAGGACTCACCACGTAACACCATCATGTTTAAAGAGGGTTATCTCTAGTGAACGCTTCCCGGAACATCGCAATTAGGAAGAGCTTAAGAAAGCCAGCACAAGAGTGCAGTGCTTCACAGAAGCCTACGGTGGCGTTGTTTCGTGCGGTGGAGTCTGGCGTGCGACCTTGTTTTTTCCTTAAGATAGAGCCCTTCTTACTTTACACTGCACACTGAATGACATAGGCAGCGCAAATAATAGCAAAGCCGCCCATTCAAATACACGAGAATCCTTGATTCCACGGTTGCAATTCGACAGGCTATGACTACACATTCAAAGCGTTAAAGAGACGCATTGCACAGCCCTCGATTTTAGGGTACGATTTTACGCTATCTACTTCTCAGAATGCGTTGGCCGGGAATCGAACCCGGGTCAACTGCTTGGAAGGCAGCTATGCTCACCACTATACCACCAACGCACACAAATAGGAACTGGCTTGATGGACTTCCACTTCTACTGAACACAGTGCTGTGAGACCACACAAAGATATACAGGCGTGTGAAGGTACGATTTTACGCGATACCTCAAGTCTTCTGTTACACATGACTCCGATGAGTCTACACACACCTTTTACGTCGGCTTTGTGATTAGAATCGTCCTGTCTGCAGCCTTAAATCTCAGCTTCCCACTAGAATACACAGTCTGCCATTCCATCCAACAGTGAGGTCAGGGTTTGTTTCTCCAGCCTGAAGACACGTGTGGTGTCACACTGGATGGTGGGCTGTCTGGGACTTACCAGCCAGCTGACAGCTTGCTGTGAAACGAGGCGTATAGGTAAATTGTTCTGCCTTGGCGATCGTGCTTGCTAAGGCAGCGCATATACTAAAATTGGATCGATACAGAGAAGATTAGCATGGCCCCTGCGAAAGGATGACACGCAAATCCGTGAAGCGCTCCATATTTACATTTAGCAGACGCTTTTATCCAAAACGACTAACAAATGAGGTAAACAATGGAAGCAATCGGAACAACAAGATCACAACAAAGAGCTTCAGTGCAAATCAAATTGTATCACACTAAAACTGGCCTAGTTTATACTAACACTAAAAACAACTTTCTATCTTTAAAAACTTCAACCACTTGCAGGAGAAACGTTTTCGATTGGCTCTGTTTGTTTTGAGGTGATCTAAAACAATTGAACTGATCAGCAGTTGGTTACAGTCACCACTACCCTTCTTCTTTCTTTCTGTAATGGAATAGCCAAACAGGAGCGAATTTGGCGTTTGTACCAGTTGCCGTCCCATGTTGGGGCTATGCATCAAACGTCAATTCCTCGTTAGTATAGTGGACAGTATCTCCGCCTGTCACGCGGAAGACCGGGGTTCGATTCCCCGACGGGGAGGCTTGATTTGATTTCAGTTCCACCTCAAGTGGCAATTTCAAACAGCTCAAGATTACAACGGCCACCCTTGTTCGAACCCGTTTCTTGAGACCACCCCTTCCACTTTGTTGTCGGATACAACTCGAAAAAACATTTTGGATTGATGGTTTTCTTGATTCTCTTTAACCAACCTAAGTTGTAGGCAGGTTTGGACGAGAAGCGGTTTGGCATTTCCAGTACAAACGTACGCCCTCTGCTATTGTTTACAAACATATGCTGCTCTGCTGTAAGCAAAGCACCCCAAAATACGACAAACTCGCAAAGGTTTCCTTCCACGGAAATCTTTAGTAAAAGGCGAAAGATTTATGCGTAGATGAAGGAAAACTCGAGCTATATCCACAAACAGTTGAACCAGAGGACTCACCACGTAACACCATCATGTTTAAAGAGGGTGATCTCTAGTGAACGCTTCCCGGAACATCGCAATTAGGAAGAGCTTAAGAAAGCCAGCACAAGAGTGCAGTGCTTCACAGAAGCCTACGGTGGCGTTGTTTCGTGGGGTGGAGTCTGGCGTGCGACCTTGTTTTTTCCTTAAGATAGAGCCCTTCTTACTTTACACTGCACACTGAATGACATAGGCAGCGCAAATAATAGCAAAGCCGCCCATTCAAATACACGAGAATCCTTGATTCCACGGTTGCAATTCGACAGGCTATGACTACACATTCAAAGCGTTAAAGAGACGCATTGCACAGCCCTCGCTCTATCTACTTCGCAGAATGCGTTGGCCGGGAATGGAACCCGGGTCAACTGCTTGGAAGGCAGCTATGCTCACCACTATACCACCAACGCACACAAATAGGAGCTGGCTTGATGGACTTCCACATCTACTGAACACAGTGCTGTGAGACCACACAAAGATATACAGGCGTGTGAAGGTACGATTTTACGCGATACCTCAAGTCTCCTGGTACACATGACTCCGATGAGTCTACACACACCTTTTACGTCGGCTTTGTGATTAGAATCGTCCTGTCTGCAGCCTTAAATCTCAGCTTCCCACTAGAATACACAGTCTGCCATTCCATCCAACAGTGAGGTCAGGGTTTGTTTCTCCAGCCTGAAGACACGTGTGGTGTCACACTGGATGGTGGGCTGTCTGGGACTTACCAGCCAGCTGGCAGCTTGCTGTGAAACGAGGCGTATAGGTAAATTGTTCTGCCTTGGCGATCGTGCTTGCTAAGGCAGCGCATATACTAAAATTGGATCGATACAGAGAAGATTAGCATGGCCCCTGCGAAAGGATGACACGCAAATCCGTGAAGCGCTCCATATTTACATTTAGCAGACGCTTTTATCCAAAACGACTAACAAATGAGGTAAACAATGGAAGCAATCGGAACAACAAGATCACAACAAAGAGCTTCAGTGCAAAACAAATTGTATCACACTAAAACTGGCCTAGTTTATACTAACACTAAAAACAACTTTCTATCTTTAAAAACTTCAACCACTTGCAGGAGAAACGTTTTCGATTGGCTCTGTTTGTTTTGAGGTGATCTAAAACAATTGAACTGATCAGCAGTTGGTTACAGTCACCACTACCCTTCCTCTTTCTTTCTGTAAAGGAATAGCCAAACAGGAGCGAATTTGGCGTTTGTACCAGTTGCCGTCCCATGTTGGGGCTATGCATCAAACGTCAATTCCTCGTTAGTATAGTGGACAGTATCTCCGCCTGTCACGCGGAAGACCGGGGTTCGATTCCCCGACGGGGTGGCTTGATTTGAGTTCCACCTCAAGTGGCAATTTCAAACAGCTCAAGATTACAACGGCCACCCTTGTTCGAACCCGTTTCTTGAGACCACCCCTTCCACTTTGTTGTCGGATACAACTCGAAAAAACATTTTGGATTGATGGTTTTCTTGATTTCTCTTTAACCAACCTAAGTTGTAGGCAGGTTTGGACGAGAAGCGGTTTGGCATTTCCAGTACAAACGTACGCCCTCTGCTATTGTTTACAAACGTATGCTGCTCTGCTGTAAGCAAAGCACCCCAAAATACGACAAACTCGCAAAGGTTTCCCTTCCACGGAAATCTTTAGTAAAAGGCGAAAGATTTATGCGTAGATGAAGGAAAACTCGAGCTATATCCACAAACAGTTGAACCAGAGGACTCACCACGTAACACCATCATGTTTAAAGAGGGTGATCTCTAGTGAACGCTTCCCGGAACATCGCAATTAGGAAGAGCTTAAGAAAGCCAGCACAAGAGTGCAGTGCTCACAGAAGCCTACGGTGGCGTTGTTTCGTGGGTGGAGTCTGGCGTGCGACCTTGTTTTTTCCTTAAGATAGAGCCCTTCTTACTTTACACTGCACACTGAATGACATAGGCAGCGCAAATAATAGCAAAGCCGCCCATTCAAATACACGAGAATCCTTGATTCCACGGTTGCAATTCGACAGGCTATGACTACACATTCAAAGCGTTAAAGAGACGCATTGCACAGCCCTCGCTCTATCTACTTCTCAGAATGCGTTGGCCGGGAATCGGAACCCGGGTCAACTGCTTGGAAGGCAGCTATGCTCACCACTATACCACCAACGCACACAAATAGGAGCTGGCTTGATGGACTTCCACATCTACTGAACACAGTGCTGTGAGACCACACAAGATATACAGGCGTGTGAAGGTACGATATTACGCGATACCTCAAGTCTCCTGGTACACATGACTCCGATGAGTCTACACACACCTTTTACGTCGGCTTTGTGATTAGAATCGTCCTGTCTGCAGCCTTAAATCTCAGCTTCCCACTAGAATACACAGTCTGCCATTCCATCCAACAGTGAGGTCAGGGTTTGTTTCTCCAGCCTGAAGACACGTGTGGTGTCACACTGGATGGTGGGCTGTCTGGGACTTACCAGCCAGCTGACAGCTTGCTGTGAAACGAGGCGTATAGGTGAATTGTTCTGCCTTGGCGATCGTGCTTGCTAAGGCAGCGCATATACTAAAATTGGATCGATACAGAGAAGATTAGCATGGCCCCTGCGAAAGGATGACACGCAAATCCGTGAAGCGCTCCATATTTACATTTAGCAGACGCTTTTATCCAAAACGACTAACAAATGAGGTAAACAATGGAAGCAATCGGAACAACAAGATCACAACAAAGAGCTTCAGTGCAAAACAAATTGGTATCACACTAAAACTGGCCTAGTTTATACTAACACTAAAAACAACTTTCTATCTTTAAAAACTTCAACCACTTGCAGCAGAAACGTTTTCGATTTGCTCTGTTTGTTATGAGGTGATCTAAAACAATTGAACTGATCAGCAGTTGGTTACAGTCACCACTACCCTTCCTCTTTCTTTCTGTAAAGGAATAGCCAAACAGGAGCGAATTTGGCGTTTGTACCAGTTGCCGTCCCATGTTGGGGCTATGCATCAAACGTCAATTCCTCGTTAGTATAGTGGACAGTATCTCCGCCTGTCACGCGGAAGACCGGGGTTCGATTCCCCGACGGGGAGGCTTGATTTGATTTCAGTTCCACCTCAAGTGGCAATTTCAAACAGCTCAAGATTACAACGGCCACCCTTGTTCGAACCCGTTTCTTGAGACCTCCACTTTGTTGTCGGATACAACTCGAAAAAACATTTTGGATTGATGGTTTTCTTGATTTTCTTTAACCAACCTAAGTTGTAGGCAGGTTTGGACGAGCTGCGGTTTGGCATTTCCAGTACAAACGTCCGCCCTCTGCTATTGTTTACAAACGTATGCTGCTCTGCTGTAAGCAAAGCACCCAAAAATACGACAAACTCGCAAAGGTTTCCCTCCACGGAAATCTTTAGTAAAAGGCGAAAGATTTATGCGTAGATGAAGGAAAACTCGAGCTATATCCACAAACAGTTGAACCAGAGGACTCACCACGTAACACCACATCATGTTTAAAGAGGGTGATCTCTAGTGAACGCTTCCCGGAACATCGCAATTAGGAAGAGCTTAAGAAAGCCAGCACAAGAGTGCAGTGCTTCACAGAAGCCTACGGTGGCGTTGTTTCGTGGGGTGGAGTCTGGCGTGCGACCTTGTTTTTTCCTTAAGATAGAGCCCTTCTTACTTTACACTGCACACTGAATGACATAGGCAGCGCAAATAATAGCAAAGCCGCCCATTCAAATACACGAGAATCCTTGATTCCACGGTTGCAATTCGACAGGCTATGACTACACATTCAAAGCGTTAAAGAGACGCATTGCACAGCCCTCCTCTATCTACTTCTCAGAATGCGTTGGCCGGGAATCGAACCCGGGTCAACTGCTTGGAAGGCAGCTATGCTCACCACTATACCACCAACGCACACAAATAGGAGCTGGCTTGATGGACTTCCACATCTACTGAACACAGTGCTGTGAGACCACACAAAGATATACAGGCGTGTGAAGGTACGATTTTACGCGATACCTCAAGTCTCCTGGTACACATGACTCCGATGAGTCTACACACACCTTTTACGTCGGCTTTGTGATTAGAATCGTCCTGTCTGCAGCCTTAAATCTCAGCTTCCCACTAGAATACACAGTCTGCCATTCCATCCAACAGTGAGGTCAGGGTTTGTTTCTCCAGCCTGAAGACACGTGTGGTGTCACACTGGATGGTGGGCTGTCTGGGACTTACCAGCCAGCTGACAGCTTGCTGTGAAACGAGGTGTATAGGTAAATTGTTCTGCCTTGGCGATCGTGCTTGCTAAGGCAGCGCATATACTAAAATTGGATCGATACAGAGAAGATTAGCATGGCCCCTGCGAAAGGATGACACGCAAATCCGTGAAGCGCTCCATATTTACATTTAGCAGACGCTTTTATCCAAAACGACTAACAAATGAGGTAAACAATGGAAGCAATCGGAACAACAAGATCACAACAAAGAGCTTCAGTGCAAAACAAATTGTATCACACTAAAACTGGCCTAGTTTATACTAACACTAAAAACAACTTTCTATCTTTAAAAACTTCAACCACTTGCAGGAGAAACGTTTTCGATTGGCTCTGTTTGTTTTGAGGTGATCTAAAACAATTGAACTGATCAGCAGTTGGTTACAGTCACCACTACCCTTCCTCTTTCTTTCTGTAAAGGAATAGCCAAACAGGAGCGAATTTGGCGTTTGTACCAGTTGCCGTCCCATGTTGGGGCTATGCATCAAACGTCAATTCCTCGTTAGTATAGTGGACAGTATCTCCGCCTGTCACGCGGAAGACCGGGGTTCGATTCCCCGACGGGGAGGCTTGATTTGATTTCAGTTCCACCTCAAGTGGCAATTTCAAACAGCTCAAGATTACAACGGCCACCCTTGTTCGAACCCGTTTCTTGAGACCACCCCTTCCACTTTGTTGTCGGATACAACTCGAAAAAACATTTTGGATTGATGGTTTTCTTGATTTTCTTTAACCAACCTAAGTTGTAGGCAGGTTTGGACGAGCTGCGGTTTGGCATTTCCAGTACAAACGTCCGCCCTCTGCTATTGTTTACAAACGTATGCTGCTCTGCTGTAAGCAAAGCACCCAAAAATACGACAAACTCGCAAAGGTTTCCCTCCACGGAAATCTTTAGTAAAAGGCGAAAGATTTATGCGTAGATGAAGGAAAACTCGAGCTATATCCACAAACAGTTGAACCAGAGGACTCACCACGTAACACCATCATGTTTAAAGAGGGTGATCTCTAGTGAACGCTTCCCGGAACATCGCAATTAGGAAGAGCTTAAGAAAGCCAGCACAAGAGTGCAGTGCTTCACAGAAGCCTACGGTGGCGTTGTTTCGTGGGGTGGAGTCTGGCGTGCGACCTTGTTTTTTCCTTAAGATAGAGCCCTTCTTACTTTACACTGCACACTGAATGACATAGGCAGCGCAAATAATAGCAAAGCCGCCCATTCAAATACACGAGAATCCTTGATTCCACGGTTGCAATTCGACAGGCTATGACTACACATTCAAAGCGTTAAAGAGACGCATTGCCCTCGCTCTATCTACTTCTCAGAATGCGTTGGCCGGGAATCGAACCCGGGTCAACTGCTTGGAAGGCAGCTATGCTCACCACTATACCACCAACGCACACAAATAGGAGCTGGCTTGATGGACTTCCACTCTACTGAACACAGTGCTGTGAGACCACACAAAGATATACAGGCGTGTGAAGGTACGATTTTACGCGATACCTCAAGTCTCCTGGTACACATGACTCCGATGAGTCTACACACACCTTTTACGTCGGCTTTGTGATTAGAATCGTCCTGTCTGCAGCCTTAAATCTCAGCTTCCCACTAGAATACACAGTCTGCCATTCCATCCAACAGTGAGGTCAGGGTTTGTTTCTCCAGCCTGAAGACACGTGTGGTGTCACACTGGATGGTGGGCTGTCTGGGACTTACCAGCCAGCTGACAGCTTGCTGTGAAACGAGGCGTATAGGTAAATTGTTCTGCCTTGGCGATCGTGCTTGCTAAGGCAGCGCATATACTAAAATTGGATCGATACAGAGAAGATTAGCATGGCCCCTGCGAAAGGATGACACGCAAATCCGTGAAGCGCTCCATATTTACATTTAGCAGACGCTTTTATCCAAAACGACTAACAAATGAGGTAAACAATGGAAGCAATCGGAACAACAAGATCACAACAAAGAGCTTCAGTGCAAAACAAATTGTATCACACTAAAACTGGCCTAGTTTATACTAACACTAAAAACAACTTTCTATCTTTAAAAACTTCAACCACTTGCAGGAGAAACGTTTTCGATTGGCTCTGTTTGTTTTGAGGTGATCTAAAACAATTGAACTGATCAGCAGTTGGTTACAGTCACCACTACCCTTCCTCTTTCTTTCTGTAAAGGAATAGCCAAACAGGAGCGAATTTGGCGTTTGTACCAGTTGCCGTCCCATGTTGGGGCTATGCATCAAACGTCAATTCCTCGTTAGTATAGTGGACAGTATCTCCGCCTGTCACGCGGAAGACCGGGGTTCGATTCCCCGACGGGGAGGCTTGATTTGATTTCAGTTCCACCTCAAGTGGCAATTTCAAACAGCTCAAGATTACAACGGCCACCCTTGTTCGAACCCGTTTCTTGAGACCACCCCTTCCACTTTGTTGTCGGATACAACTCGAAAAAACATTTTGGATTGATGGTTTTCTTGATTTTCTTTAACCAACCTAAGTTGTAGGCAGGTTTGGACGAGCTGCGGTTTGGCATTTCCAGTACAAACGTCCGCCCTCTGCTATTGTTTACAAACGTATGCTGCTCTGCTGTAAGCAAAGCACCCAAAAATACGACAAACTCGCAAAGGTTTCCCTCCACGGAAATCTTTAGTAAAAGGCGAAAGATTTATGCGTAGATGAAGGAAAACTCGAGCTATATCCACAAACAGTTGAACCAGAGGACTCACCACGTAACACCATCATGTTTAAAGAGGGTGATCTCTAGTGAACGCTTCCCGGAACATCGCAATTAGGAAGAGCTTAAGAAAGCCAGCACAAGAGTGCAGTGCTTCACAGAAGCCTACGGTGGCGTTGTTTCGTGGGGTGGAGTCTGGCGTGCGACCTTGTTTTTTCCTTAAGATAGAGCCCTTCTTACTTTACACTGCACACTGAATGACATAGGCAGCGCAAATAATAGCAAAGCCGCCCATTCAAATACACGAGAATCCTTGATTCCACGGTTGCAATTCGACAGGCTATGACTACACATTCAAAGCGTTAAAGAGACGCATTGCACAGCCCTCGCTCTATCTACTTCTCAGAATGCGTTGGCCGGGAATCGAACCCGGGTCAACTGCTTGGAAGGCAGCTATGCTCACCACTATACCACCAACGCACACAAATAGGAGCTGGCTTGATGGACTTCCACATCTACTGAACACAGTGCTGTGAGACCACACAAAGATATACAGGCGTGTGAAGGTACGATTTTACGCGATACCTCAAGTCTCTGGTACACATGACTCCGATGAGTCTACACACACCTTTTACGTCGGCTTTGTGATTAGAATCGTCCTGTCTGCAGCCTTAAATCTCAGCTTCCCACTAGAATACACAGTCTGCCATTCCATCCAACAGTGAGGTCAGGGTTTGTTTCTCCAGCCTGAAGACACGTGTGGTGTCACACTGGATGGTGGGCTGTCTGGGACTTACCAGCCAGCTGACAGCTTGCTGTGAAACGAGGCGTATAGGTAAATTGTTCTGCCTTGGCGATCGTGCTTGCTAAGGCAGCGCATATACTAAAATTGGATCGATACAGAGAAGATTAGCATGGCCCCTGCGAAAGGATGACACGCAAATCCGTGAAGCGCTCCATATTTACATTTAGCAGACGCTTTTATCCAAAACGACTAACAAATGAGGTAAACAATGGAAGCAATCGGAACAACAAGATCACAACAAAGAGCTTCAGTGCAAAACAAATTGTATCACACTAAAACTGGCCTAGTTTATACTAACACTAAAAACAACTTTCTATCTTTAAAAACTTCAACCACTTGCAGGAGAAACGTTTTCGATTGGCTCTGTTTGTTTTGAGGTGATCTAAAACAATTGAACTGATCAGCAGTTGGTTACAGTCACCACTACCCTTCCTCTTTCTGTAAAGGAATAGCCAAACAGGAGCGAATTTGGCGTTTGTACCAGTTGCCGTCCCATGTTGGGGCTATGCATCAAACGTCAATTCCTCGTTAGTATAGTGGACAGTATCTCCGCCTGTCACGCGGAAGACCGGGGTTCGATTCCCCGACGGGGAGGCTTGATTTGATTTCAGTTCCACCTCAAGTGGCAATTTCAAACAGCTCAAGATTACAACGGCCACCCTTGTTCGAACCCGTTTCTTGAGACCACCCCTTCCACTTTGTTGTCGGATACAACTCGAAAAAACATTTTGGATTGATGGTTTTCTTGATTTTCTTTAACCAACCTAAGTTGTAGGCAGGTTTGGACGAGCTGCGGTTTGGCATTTCCAGTACAAACGTCCGCCCTCTGCTATTGTTTACAAACGTATGCTGCTCTGCTGTAAGCAAAGCACCCAAAAATACGACAAACTCGCAAAGGTTTCCCTCCACGGAAATCTTTAGTAAAAGGCGAAAGATTTATGCGTAGATGAAGGAAAACTCGAGCTATATCCACAAACAGTTGAACCAGAGGACTCACCACGTAACACCATCATGTTTAAAGAGGGTGATCTCTAGTGAACGCTTCCCGGAACATCGCAATTAGGAAGAGCTTAAGAAAGCCAGCACAAGAGTGCAGTGCTTCACAGAAGCCTACGGTGGCGTTGTTTCGTGGGGTGGAGTCTGGCGTGCGACCTTGTTTTTTCCTTAAGATAGAGCCCTTCTTACTTTACACTGCACACTGAATGACATAGGCAGCGCAAATAATAGCAAAGCCGCCCATTCAAATACACGAGAATCCTTGATTCCACGGTTGCAATTCGACAGGCTATGACTACATTCAAAGCGTTAAAGAGACGCATTGCACAGCCCTCGCTCTATCTACTTCTCAGAATGCGTTGGCCGGGAATCGAACCCGGGTCAACTGCTTGGAAGGCAGCTATGCTCACCACTATACCACCAACGCACACAAATAGGAGCTGGCTTGATGGACTTCCACTTACTGAACACAGTGCTGTGAGACCACACAAAGATATACAGGCGTGTGAAGGTACGATTTTACGCGATACCTCAAGTCTCCTGGTACACATGACTCCGATGAGTCTACACACACCTTTTACGTCGGCTTTGTGATTAGAATCGTCCTGTCTGCAGCCTTAAATCTCAGCTTCCCACTAGAATACACAGTCTGCCATTCCATCCAACAGTGAGGTCAGGGTTTGTTTCTCCAGCCTGAAGACACGTGTGGTGTCACACTGGATGGTGGGCTGTCTGGGACTTACCAGCCAGCTGACAGCTTGCTGTGAAACGAGGCGTATAGGTAAATTGTTCTGCCTTGGCGATCGTGCTTGCTAAGGCAGCGCATATACTAAAATTGGATCGATACAGAGAAGATTAGCATGGCCCCTGCGAAAGGATGACACGCAAATCCGTGAAGCGCTCCATATTTACATTTAGCAGACGCTTTTATCCAAAACGACTAACAAATGAGGTAAACAATGGAAGCAATCGGAACAACAAGATCACAACAAAGAGCTTCAGTGCAAAACAAATTGTATCACACTAAAACTGGCCTAGTTTATACTAACACTAAAAACAACTTTCTATCTTTAAAAACTTCAACCACTTGCAGGAGAAACGTTTTCGATTGGCTCTGTTTGTTTTGAGGTGATCTAAAACAATTGAACTGATCAGCAGTTGGTTACAGTCACCACTACCCTTCCTCTTTCTTTCTGTAAAGGAATAGCCAAACAGGAGCGAATTTGGCGTTTGTACCAGTTGCCGTCCCATGTTGGGGCTATGCATCAAACGTCAATTCCTCGTTAGTATAGTGGACAGTATCTCCGCCTGTCACGCGGAAGACCGGGGTTCGATTCCCCGACGGGGAGGCTTGATTTGATTTCAGTTCCACCTCAAGTGGCAATTTCAAACAGCTCAAGATTACAACGGCCACCCTTGTTCGAACCCGTTTCTTGAGACCACCCCTTCCACTTTGTTGTCGGATACAACTCGAAAAAACATTTTGGATTGATGGTTTTCTTGATTTTCTTTAACCAACCTAAGTTGTAGGCAGGTTTGGACGAGCTGCGGTTTGGCATTTCCAGTACAAACGTCCGCCCTCTTGCTGTTTACAAACGTATGCTGCTCTGCTGTAAGCAAAGCACCCAAAAATACGACAAACTCGCAAAGGTTTCCCTCCACGGAAATCTTTAGTAAAAGGCGAAAGATTTATGCGTAGATGAAGGAAAACTCGAGCTATATCCACAAACAGTTGAACCAGAGGACTCACCACGTAACACCATCATGTTTAAAGAGGGTGATCTCTAGTGAACGCTTCCCGGAACATCGCAATTAGGAAGAGCTTAAGAAAGCCAGCACAAGAGTGCAGTGCTTCACAGAAGCCTACGGTGGCGTTGTTTCGTGGGGTGGAGTCTGGCGTGCGACCTTGTTTTTTCCTTAAGATAGAGCCCTTCTTACTTTACACTGCACACTGAATGACATAGGCAGCGCAAATAATAGCAAAGCCGCCCATTCAAATACACGAGAATCCTTGATTCCACGGTTGCAATTCGACAGGCTATGACTACACATTCAAAGCGTTAAAGAGACGCATTGCACAGCTCGCTCTATCTACTTCTCAGAATGCGTTGGCCGGGAATCGAACCCGGGTCAACTGCTTGGAAGGCAGCTATGCTCACCACTATACCACCAACGCACACAAATAGGAGCTGGCTTGATGGACTTCCACATCTACTGAACACAGTGCTGTGAGACCACACAAAGATATACAGGCGTGTGAAGGTACGATTTTACGCGATACCTCAAGTCTCCTGGTACACATGACTCCGATGAGTCTACACACACCTTTTACGTCGGCTTTGTGATTAGAATCGTCCTGTCTGCAGCCTTAAATCTCAGCTTCCCACTAGAATACACAGTCTGCCATTCCATCCAACAGTGAGGTCAGGGTTTGTTTCTCCAGCCTGAAGACACGTGTGGTGTCACACTGGATGGTGGGCTGTCTGGGACTTACCAGCCAGCTGACAGCTTGCTGTGAAACGAGGCGTATAGGTAAATTGTTCTGCCTTGGCGATCGTGCTTGCTAAGGCAGCGCATATACTAAAATTGGATCGATACAGAGAAGATTAGCATGGCCCCTGCGAAAGGATGACACGCAAATCCGTGAAGCGCTCCATATTTACATTTAGCAGACGCTTTTATCCAAAACGACTAACAAATGAGGTAAACAATGGAAGCAATCGGAACAACAAGATCACAACAAAGAGCTTCAGTGCAAAACAAATTGTATCACACTAAAACTGGCCTAGTTTATACTAACACTAAAAACAACTTTCTATCTTTAAAAACTTCAACCACTTGCAGGAGAAACGTTTTCGATTGGCTCTGTTTGTTTTGAGGTGATCTAAAACAATTGAACTGATCAGCAGTTGGTTACAGTCACCACTACCCTTCCTCTTTCTTTCTGTAAAGGAATAGCCAAACAGGAGCGAATTTGGCGTTTGTACCAGTTGCCGTCCCATGTTGGGGCTATGCATCAAACGTCAATTCCTCGTTAGTATAGTGGACAGTATCTCCGCCTGTCACGCGGAAGACCGGGGTTCGATTCCCCGACGGGGAGGCTTGATTTGATTTCAGTTCCACCTCAAGTGGCAATTTCAAACAGCTCAAGATTACAACGGCCACCCTTGTTCGAACCCGTTTCTTGAGACCACCCCTTCCACTTTGTTGTCGGATACAACTCGAAAAAACATTTTGGATTGATGGTTTTCTTGATTTTCTTTAACCAACCTAAGTTGTAGGCAGGTTTGGACGAGCTGCGGTTTGGCATTTCCAGTACAAACGTCCGCCCTCTGCTATTGTTTACAAACGTATGCTGCTCTGCTGTAAGCAAAGCACCCAAAAATACGACAAACTCGCAAAGGTTTCCCTCCACGGAAATCTTTAGTAAAAGGCGAAAGATTTATGCGTAGATGAAGGAAAACTCGAGCTATATCCACAAACAGTTGAACCAGAGGACTCACCACGTAACACCATCATGTTTAAAGAGGGTGATCTCTAGTGAACGCTTCCCGGAACATCGCAATTAGGAAGAGCTTAAGAAAGCCAGCACAAGAGTGCAGTGCTTCACAGAAGCCTACGGTGGCGTTGTTTCGTGGGGTGGAGTCTGGCGTGCGACCTTGTTTTTTCCTTAAGATAGAGCCCTTCTTACTTTACACTGCACACTGAATGACATAGGCAGCGCAAATAATAGCAAAGCCGCCCATTCAAATACACGAGAATCCTTGATTCCACGGTTGCAATTCGACAGGCTATGACTACACATTCAAAGCGTTAAAGAGACGCATTGCACAGCCCTCGCTCTATCTACTTCTCAGAATGCGTTGGCCGGGAATCGAACCCGGGTCAACTGCTTGGAAGGCAGCTATGCTCACCACTATACCACCAACGCACACAAATAGGAGCTGGCTTGATGGACTTCCACTCTACTGAACACAGTGCTGTGAGACCACACAAAGATATACAGGCGTGTGAAGGTACGATTTTACGCGATACCTCAAGTCTCCTGGTACACATGACTCCGATGAGTCTACACACACCTTTTACGTCGGCTTTGTGATTAGAATCGTCCTGTCTGCAGCCTTAAATCTCAGCTTCCCACTAGAATACACAGTCTGCCATTCCATCCAACAGTGAGGTCAGGGTTTGTTTCTCCAGCCTGAAGACACGTGTGGTGTCACACTGGATGGTGGGCTGTCTGGGACTTACCAGCCAGCTGACAGCTTGCTGTGAAACGAGGCGTATAGGTAAATTGTTCTGCCTTGGCGATCGTGCTTGCTAAGGCAGCGCATATACTAAAATTGGATCGATACAGAGAAGATTAGCATGGCCCCTGCGAAAGGATGACACGCAAATCCGTGAAGCGCTCCATATTTACATTTAGCAGACGCTTTTATCCAAAACGACTAACAAATGAGGTAAACAATGGAAGCAATCGGAACAACAAGATCACAACAAAGAGCTTCAGTGCAAAACAAATTGTATCACACTAAAACTGGCCTAGTTTATACTAACACTAAAAACAACTTTCTATCTTTAAAAACTTCAACCACTTGCAGGAGAAACGTTTTCGATTGGCTCTGTTTGTTTTGAGGTGATCTAAAACAATTGAACTGATCAGCAGTTGGTTACAGTCACCACTACCCTTCCTCTTTCTTTCTGTAAAGGAATAGCCAAACAGGAGCGAATTTGGCGTTTGTACCAGTTGCCGTCCCATGTTGGGGCTATGCATCAAACGTCAATTCCTCGTTAGTATAGTGGACAGTATCTCCGCCTGTCACGCGGAAGACCGGGGTTCGATTCCCCGACGGGGAGGCTTGATTTGATTTCAGTTCCACCTCAAGTGGCAATTTCAAACAGCTCAAGATTACAACGGCCACCCTTGTTCGAACCCGTTTCTTGAGACCACCCCTCCACTTTGTTGTCGGATACAACTCGAAAAAACATTTTGGATTGATGGTTTTCTTGATTTTCTTTAACCAACCTAAGTTGTAGGCAGGTTTGGACGAGCTGCGGTTTGGCATTTCCAGTACAAACGTCCGCCCTCTGCTATTGTTTACAAACGTATGCTGCTCTGCTGTAAGCAAAGCACCCAAAAATACGACAAACTCGCAAAGGTTTCCCTCCACGGAAATCTTTAGTAAAAGGCGAAAGATTTATGCGTAGATGAAGGAAAACTCGAGCTATATCCACAAACAGTTGAACCAGAGGACTCACCACGTAACACCATCATGTTTAAAGAGGGTGATCTCTAGTGAACGCTTCCCGGAACATCGCAATTAGGAAGAGCTTAAGAAAGCCAGCACAAGAGTGCAGTGCTTCACAGAAGCCTACGGTGGCGTTGTTTCGTGGGGTGGAGTCTGGCGTGCGACCTTGTTTTTTCCTTAAGATAGAGCCCTTCTTACTTTACACTGCACACTGAATGACATAGGCAGCGCAAATAATAGCAAAGCCGCCCATTCAAATACACGAGAATCCTTGATTCCACGGTTGCAATTCGACAGGCTATGACTACACATTCAAAGCGTTAAAGAGACGCATTGCACAGCCCCTCTATCTACTTCTCAGAATGCGTTGGCCGGGAATCGAACCCGGGTCAACTGCTTGGAAGGCAGCTATGCTCACCACTATACCACCAACGCACACAAATAGGAGCTGGCTTGATGGACTTCCACTCTACTGAACACAGTGCTGTGAGACCACACAAAGATATACAGGCGTGTGAAGGTACGATTTTACGCGATACCTCAAGTCTCCTGGTACACATGACTCCGATGAGTCTACACACACCTTTTACGTCGGCTTTGTGATTAGAATCGTCCTGTCTGCAGCCTTAAATCTCAGCTTCCCACTAGAATACACAGTCTGCCATTCCATCCAACAGTGAGGTCAGGGTTTGTTTCTCCAGCCTGAAGACACGTGTGGTGTCACACTGGATGGTGGGCTGTCTGGGACTTACCAGCCAGCTGACAGCTTGCTGTGAAACGAGGCGTATAGGTAAATTGTTCTGCCTTGGCGATCGTGCTTGCTAAGGCAGCGCATATACTAAAATTGGATCGATACAGAGAAGATTAGCATGGCCCCTGCGAAAGGATGACACGCAAATCCGTGAAGCGCTCCATATTTACATTTAGCAGACGCTTTTATCCAAAACGACTAACAAATGAGGTAAACAATGGAAGCAATCGGAACAACAAGATCACAACAAAGAGCTTCAGTGCAAAACAAATTGTATCACACTAAAACTGGCCTAGTTTATACTAACACTAAAAACAACTTTCTATCTTTAAAAACTTCAACCACTTGCAGGAGAAACGTTTTCGATTGGCTCTGTTTGTTTTGAGGTGATCTAAAACAATTGAACTGATCAGCAGTTGGTTACAGTCACCACTACCCTTCCTCTTTCTTTCTGTAAAGGAATAGCCAAACAGGAGCGAATTTGGCGTTTGTACCAGTTGCCGTCCCATGTTGGGGCTATGCATCAAACGTCAATTCCTCGTTAGTATAGTGGACAGTATCTCCGCCTGTCACGCGGAAGACCGGGGTTCGATTCCCCGACGGGGAGGCTTGATTTGATTTCAGTTCCACCTCAAGTGGCAATTTCAAACAGCTCAAGATTACAACGGCCACCCTTGTTCGAACCCGTTTCTTGAGACCACCCCTTCCACTTTGTTGTCGGATACAACTCGAAAAAACATTTTGGATTGATGGTTTTCTTGATTTTCTTTAACCAACCTAAGTTGTAGGCAGGTTTGGACGAGCTGCGGTTTGGCATTTCCAGTACAAACGTCCGCCCTCTGCTATTGTTTACAAACGTATGCTGCTCTGCTGTAAGCAAAGCACCCAAAAATACGACAAACTCGCAAAGGTTTCCCTCCACGGAAATCTTTAGTAAAAGGCGAAAGATTTATGCGTAGATGAAGGAAAACTCGAGCTATATCCACAAACAGTTGAACCAGAGGACTCACCACGTAACACCATCATGTTTAAAGAGGGTGATCTCTAGTGAACGCTTCCCGGAACATCGCAATTAGGAAGAGCTTAAGAAAGCCAGCACAAGAGTGCAGTGCTTCACAGAAGCCTACGGTGGCGTTGTTTCGTGGGGTGGAGTCTGGCGTGCGACCTTGTTTTTTCCTTAAGATAGAGCCCTTCTTACTTTACACTGCACACTGAATGACATAGGCAGCGCAAATAATAGCAAAGCCGCCCATTCAAATACACGAGAATCCTTGATTCCACGGTTGCAATTCGACAGGCTATGACTACACATTCAAAGCGTTAAAGAGACGCATTGCACAGCCCTCGCTCTATCTACTTCTCAGAATGCGTTGGCCGGGAATCGAACCCGGGTCAACTGCTTGGAAGGCAGCTATGCTCACCACTATACCACCAACGCACACAAATAGGAGCTGGCTTGATGGACTTCCACTCTACTGAACACAGTGCTGTGAGACCACACAAAGATATACAGGCGTGTGAAGGTACGATTTTACGCGATACCTCAAGTCTCCTGGTACACATGACTCCGATGAGTCTACACACACCTTTTACGTCGGCTTTGTGATTAGAATCGTCCTGTCTGCAGCCTTAAATCTCAGCTTCCCACTAGAATACACAGTCTGCCATTCCATCCAACAGTGAGGTCAGGGTTTGTTTCTCCAGCCTGAAGACACGTGTGGTGTCACACTGGATGGTGGGCTGTCTGGGACTTACCAGCCAGCTGACAGCTTGCTGTGAAACGAGGCGTATAGGTAAATTGTTCTGCCTTGGCGATCGTGCTTGCTAAGGCAGCGCATATACTAAAATTGGATCGATACAGAGAAGATTAGCATGGCCCCTGCGAAAGGATGACACGCAAATCCGTGAAGCGCTCCATATTTACATTTAGCAGACGCTTTTATCCAAAACGACTAACAAATGAGGTAAACAATGGAAGCAATCGGAACAACAAGATCACAACAAAGAGCTTCAGTGCAAAACAAATTGTATCACACTAAAACTGGCCTAGTTTATACTAACACTAAAAACAACTTTCTATCTTTAAAAACTTCAACCACTTGCAGGAGAAACGTTTTCGATTGGCTCTGTTTGTTTTGAGGTGATCTAAAACAATTGAACTGATCAGCAGTTGGTTACAGTCACCACTACCCTTCCTCTTTCTTTCTGTAAAGGAATAGCCAAACAGGAGCGAATTTGGCGTTTGTACCAGTTGCCGTCCCATGTTGGGGCTATGCATCAAACGTCAATTCCTCGTTAGTATAGTGGACAGTATCTCCGCCTGTCACGCGGAAGACCGGGGTTCGATTCCCCGACGGGGAGGCTTGATTTGATTTCAGTTCCACCTCAAGTGGCAATTTCAAACAGCTCAAGATTACAACGGCCACCCTTGTTCGAACCCGTTTCTTGAGACCACCCCTTCCACTTTGTTGTCGGATACAACTCGAAAAAACATTTTGGATTGATGGTTTTCTTGATTTTCTTTAACCAACCTAAGTTGTAGGCAGGTTTGGACGAGCTGCGGTTTGGCATTTCCAGTACAAACGTCCGCCCTCTGCTATTGTTTACAAACGTATGCTGCTCTGCTGTAAGCAAAGCACCCAAAAATACGACAAACTCGCAAAGGTTTCCCTCCACGGAAATCTTTAGTAAAAGGCGAAAGATTTATGCGTAGATGAAGGAAAACTCGAGCTATATCCACAAACAGTTGAACCAGAGGACTCACCACGTAACACCATCATGTTTAAAGAGGGTGATCTCTAGTGAACGCTTCCCGGAACATCGCAATTAGGAAGAGCTTAAGAAAGCCAGCACAAGAGTGCAGTGCTTCACAGAAGCCTACGGTGGCGTTGTTTCGTGGGGTGGAGTCTGGCGTGCGACCTTGTTTTTTCCTTAAGATAGAGCCCTTCTTACTTTACACTGCACACTGAATGACATAGGCAGCGCAAATAATAGCAAAGCCGCCCATTCAAATACACGAGAATCCTTGATTCCACGGTTGCAATTCGACAGGCTATGACTACACATTCAAAGCGTTAAAGAGACGCATTGCACAGCCCTCTATCTACTTCTCAGAATGCGTTGGCCGGGAATCGAACCCGGGTCAACTGCTTGGAAGGCAGCTATGCTCACCACTATACCACCAACGCACACAAATAGGAGCTGGCTTGATGGACTTCCACATCTACTGAACACAGTGCTGTGAGACCACACAAAGATATACAGGCGTGTGAAGGTACGATTTTACGCGATACCTCAAGTCTCCTGGTACACATGACTCCGATGAGTCTACACACACCTTTTACGTCGGCTTTGTGATTAGAATCGTCCTGTCTGCAGCCTTAAATCTCAGCTTCCCACTAGAATACACAGTCTGCCATTCCATCCAACAGTGAGGTCAGGGTTTGTTTCTCCAGCCTGAAGACACGTGTGGTGTCACACTGGATGGTGGGCTGTCTGGGACTTACCAGCCAGCTGACAGCTTGCTGTGAAACGAGGCGTATAGGTAAATTGTTCTGCCTTGGCGATCGTGCTTGCTAAGGCAGCGCATATACTAAAATTGGATCGATACAGAGAAGATTAGCATGGCCCCTGCGAAAGGATGACACGCAAATCCGTGAAGCGCTCCATATTTACATTTAGCAGACGCTTTTATCCAAAACGACTAACAAATGAGGTAAACAATGGAAGCAATCGGAACAACAAGATCACAACAAAGAGCTTCAGTGCAAAACAAATTGTATCACACTAAAACTGGCCTAGTTTATACTAACACTAAAAACAACTTTCTATCTTTAAAAACTTCAACCACTTGCAGGAGAAACGTTTTCGATTGGCTCTGTTTGTTTTGAGGTGATCTAAAACAATTGAACTGATCAGCAGTTGGTTACAGTCACCACTACCCTTCCTCTTTCTTTCTGTAAAGGAATAGCCAAACAGGAGCGAATTTGGCGTTTGTACCAGTTGCCGTCCCATGTTGGGGCTATGCATCAAACGTCAATTCCTCGTTAGTATAGTGGACAGTATCTCCGCCTGTCACGCGGAAGACCGGGGTTCGATTCCCCGACGGGGAGGCTTGATTTGATTTCAGTTCCACCTCAAGTGGCAATTTCAAACAGCTCAAGATTACAACGGCCACCCTTGTTCGAACCCGTTTCTTGAGACCACCCCTTCCACTTTGTTGTCGGATACAACTCGAAAAAAATTTTGGATTGATGGTTTTCTTGATTTTCTTTAACCAACCTAAGTTGTAGGCAGGTTTGGACGAGCTGCGGTTTGGCATTTCCAGTACAAACGTCCGCCCTCTGCTATTGTTTACAAACGTATGCTGCTCTGCTGTAAGCAAAGCACCCAAAAATACGACAAACTCGCAAAGGTTTCCCTCCACGGAAATCTTTAGTAAAAGGCGAAAGATTTATGCGTAGATGAAGGAAAACTCGAGCTATATCCACAAACAGTTGAACCAGAGGACTCACCACGTAACACCATCATGTTTAAAGAGGGTGATCTCTAGTGAACGCTTCCCGGAACATCGCAATTAGGAAGAGCTTAAGAAAGCCAGCACAAGAGTGCAGTGCTTCACAGAAGCCTACGGTGGCGTTGTTTCGTGGGGTGGAGTCTGGCGTGCGACCTTGTTTTTTCCTTAAGATAGAGCCCTTCTTACTTTACACTGCACACTGAATGACATAGGCAGCGCAAATAATAGCAAAGCCGCCCATTCAAATACACGAGAATCCTTGATTCCACGGTTGCAATTCGACAGGCTATGACTACACATTCAAAGCGTTAAAGAGACGCATTGCACAGCCCTCGCTCTATCTACTTCTCAGAATGCGTTGGCCGGGAATCGAACCCGGGTCAACTGCTTGGAAGGCAGCTATGCTCACCACTATACCACCAACGCACACAAATAGGAGCTGGCTTGATGGACTTCCACATCTACTGAACACAGTGCTGTGAGACCACACAAAGATATACAGGCGTGTGAAGGTACGATTTTACGCGATACCTCAAGTCTCCTGGTACACATGACTCCGATGAGTCTACACACACCTTTTACGTCGGCTTTGTGATTAGAATCGTCCTGTCTGCAGCCTTAAATCTCAGCTTCCCACTAGAATACACAGTCTGCCATTCCATCCAACAGTGAGGTCAGGGTTTGTTTCTCCAGCCTGAAGACACGTGTGGTGTCACACTGGATGGTGGGCTGTCTGGGACTTACCAGCCAGCTGACAGCTTGCTGTGAAACGAGGCGTATAGGTAAATTGTTCTGCCTTGGCGATCGTGCTTGCTAAGGCAGCGCATATACTAAAATTGGATCGATACAGAGAAGATTAGCATGGCCCCTGCGAAAGGATGACACGCAAATCCGTGAAGCGCTCCATATTTACATTTAGCAGACGCTTTTATCCAAAACGACTAACAAATGAGGTAAACAATGGAAGCAATCGGAACAACAAGATCACAACAAAGAGCTTCAGTGCAAAACAAATTGTATCACACTAAAACTGGCCTAGTTTATACTAACACTAAAAACAACTTTCTATCTTTAAAAACTTCAACCACTTGCAGGAGAAACGTTTTCGATTGGCTCTGTTTGTTTTGAGGTGATCTAAAACAATTGAACTGATCAGCAGTTGGTTACAGTCACCACTACCCTTCCTCTTTCTTTCTGTAAAGGAATAGCCAAACAGGAGCGAATTTGGCGTTTGTACCAGTTGCCGTCCCATGTTGGGGCTATGCATCAAACGTCAATTCCTCGTTAGTATAGTGGACAGTATCTCCGCCTGTCACGCGGAAGACCGGGGTTCGATTCCCCGACGGGGAGGCTTGATTTGATTTCAGTTCCACCTCAAGTGGCAATTTCAAACAGCTCAAGATTACAACGGCCACCCTTGTTCGAACCCGTTTCTTGAGACCACCCCTTCCACTTTGTTGTCGGATACAACTCGAAAAAACATTTTGGATTGATGGTTTTCTTGATTTTCTTTAACCAACCTAAGTTGTAGGCAGGTTTGGACGAGCTGCGGTTTGGCATTTCCAGTACAAACGTCCGCCCTCTGCTATTGTTTACAAACGTATGCTGCTCTGCTGTAAGCAAAGCACCCAAAAATACGACAAACTCGCAAAGGTTTCCCTCCACGGAAATCTTTAGTAAAAGGCGAAAGATTTATGCGTAGATGAAGGAAAACTCGAGCTATATCCACAAACAGTTGAACCAGAGGACTCACCACGTAACACCATCATGTTTAAAGAGGGTGATCTCTAGTGAACGCTTCCCGGAACATCGCAATTAGGAAGAGCTTAAGAAAGCCAGCACAAGAGTGCAGTGCTTCACAGAAGCCTACGGTGGCGTTGTTTCGTGGGGTGGAGTCTGGCGTGCGACCTTGTTTTTTCCTTAAGATAGAGCCCTTCTTACTTTACACTGCACACTGAATGACATAGGCAGCGCAAATAATAGCAAAGCCGCCCATTCAAATACACGAGAATCCTTGATTCCACGGTTGCAATTCGACAGGCTATGACTACACATTCAAAGCGTTAAAGAGACGCATTGCACAGCCCTCGCTCTATCTACTTCTCAGAATGCGTTGGCCGGGAATCGAACCCGGGTCAACTGCTTGGAAGGCAGCTATGCTCACCACTATACCACCAACGCACACAAATAGGAGCTGGCTTGATGGACTTCCACTTACTGAACACAGTGCTGTGAGACCACACAAAGATATACAGGCGTGTGAAGGTACGATTTTACGCGATACCTCAAGTCTCCTGGTACACATGACTCCGATGAGTCTACACACACCTTTTACGTCGGCTTTGTGATTAGAATCGTCCTGTCTGCAGCCTTAAATCTCAGCTTCCCACTAGAATACACAGTCTGCCATTCCATCCAACAGTGAGGTCAGGGTTTGTTTCTCCAGCCTGAAGACACGTGTGGTGTCACACTGGATGGTGGGCTGTCTGGGACTTACCAGCCAGCTGACAGCTTGCTGTGAAACGAGGCGTATAGGTAAATTGTTCTGCCTTGGCGATCGTGCTTGCTAAGGCAGCGCATATACTAAAATTGGATCGATACAGAGAAGATTAGCATGGCCCCTGCGAAAGGATGACACGCAAATCCGTGAAGCGCTCCATATTTACATTTAGCAGACGCTTTTATCCAAAACGACTAACAAATGAGGTAAACAATGGAAGCAATCGGAACAACAAGATCACAACAAAGAGCTTCAGTGCAAAACAAATTGTATCACACTAAAACTGGCCTAGTTTATACTAACACTAAAAACAACTTTCTATCTTTAAAAACTTCAACCACTTGCAGGAGAAACGTTTTCGATTGGCTCTGTTTGTTTTGAGGTGATCTAAAACAATTGAACTGATCAGCAGTTGGTTACAGTCACCACTACCCTTCCTCTTTCTTTCTGTAAAGGAATAGCCAAACAGGAGCGAATTTGGCGTTTGTACCAGTTGCCGTCCCATGTTGGGGCTATGCATCAAACGTCAATTCCTCGTTAGTATAGTGGACAGTATCTCCGCCTGTCACGCGGAAGACCGGGGTTCGATTCCCCGACGGGGAGGCTTGATTTGATTTCAGTTCCACCTCAAGTGGCAATTTCAAACAGCTCAAGATTACAACGGCCACCCTTGTTCGAACCCGTTTCTTGAGACCACCCCTTCCACTTTGTTGTCGGATACAACTCGAAAAAACATTTTGGATTGATGGTTTTCTTGATTTTCTTTAACCAACCTAAGTTGTAGGCAGGTTTGGACGAGCTGCGGTTTGGCATTTCCAGTACAAACGTCCGCCCTCTGCTATTGTTTACAAACGTATGCTGCTCTGCTGTAAGCAAAGCACCCAAAAATACGACAAACTCGCAAAGGTTTCCCTCCACGGAAATCTTTAGTAAAAGGCGAAAGATTTATGCGTAGATGAAGGAAAACTCGAGCTATATCCACAAACAGTTGAACCAGAGGACTCACCACGTAACACCATCATGTTTAAAGAGGGTGATCTCTAGTGAACGCTTCCCGGAACATCGCAATTAGGAAGAGCTTAAGAAAGCCAGCACAAGAGTGCAGTGCTTCACAGAAGCCTACGGTGGCGTTGTTTCGTGGGGTGGAGTCTGGCGTGCGACCTTGTTTTTTCCTTAAGATAGAGCCCTTCTTACTTTACACTGCACACTGAATGACATAGGCAGCGCAAATAATAGCAAAGCCGCCCATTCAAATACACGAGAATCCTTGATTCCACGGTTGCAATTCGACAGGCTATGACTACACATTCAAAGCGTTAAAGAGACGCATTGCACAGCCCTCGCTCTATCTACTTCTCAGAATGCGTTGGCCGGGAATCGAACCCGGGTCAACTGCTTGGAAGGCAGCTATGCTCACCACTATACCACCAACGCACACAAATAGGAGCTGGCTTGATGGACTTCCACATCTACTGAACACAGTGCTGTGAGACCACACAAAGATATACAGGCGTGTGAAGGTACGATTTTACGCGATACCTCAAGTCTCCTGGTACACATGACTCCGATGAGTCTACACACACCTTTTACGTCGGCTTTGTGATTAGAATCGTCCTGTCTGCAGCCTTAAATCTCAGCTTCCCACTAGAATACACAGTCTGCCATTCCATCCAACAGTGAGGTCAGGGTTTGTTTCTCCAGCCTGAAGACACGTGTGGTGTCACACTGGATGGTGGGCTGTCTGGGACTTACCAGCCAGCTGACAGCTTGCTGTGAAACGAGGCGTATAGGTAAATTGTTCTGCCTTGGCGATCGTGCTTGCTAAGGCAGCGCATATACTAAAATTGGATCGATACAGAGAAGATTAGCATGGCCCCTGCGAAAGGATGACACGCAAATCCGTGAAGCGCTCCATATTTACATTTAGCAGACGCTTTTATCCAAAACGACTAACAAATGAGGTAAACAATGGAAGCAATCGGAACAACAAGATCACAACAAAGAGCTTCAGTGCAAAACAAATTGTATCACACTAAAACTGGCCTAGTTTATACTAACACTAAAAACAACTTTCTATCTTTAAAAACTTCAACCACTTGCAGGAGAAACGTTTTCGATTGGCTCTGTTTGTTTTGAGGTGATCTAAAACAATTGAACTGATCAGCAGTTGGTTACAGTCACCACTACCCTTCCTCTTTCTTTCTGTAAAGGAATAGCCAAACAGGAGCGAATTTGGCGTTTGTACCAGTTGCCGTCCCATGTTGGGGCTATGCATCAAACGTCAATTCCTCGTTAGTATAGTGGACAGTATCTCCGCCTGTCACGCGGAAGACCGGGGTTCGATTCCCCGACGGGGAGGCTTGATTTGATTTCAGTTCCACCTCAAGTGGCAATTTCAAACAGCTCAAGATTACAACGGCCACCCTTGTTCGAACCCGTTTCTTGAGACCACCCCTTCCACTTTGTTGTCGGATACAACTCGAAAAAACATTTTGGATTGATGGTTTTCTTGATTTTCTTTAACCAACCTAAGTTGTAGGCAGGTTTGGACGAGCTGCGGTTTGGCATTTCCAGTACAAACGTCCGCCCTCTGCTATGTTTACAAACGTATGCTGCTCTGCTGTAAGCAAAGCACCCAAAAATACGACAAACTCGCAAAGGTTTCCCTCCACGGAAATCTTTAGTAAAAGGCGAAAGATTTATGCGTAGATGAAGGAAAACTCGAGCTATATCCACAAACAGTTGAACCAGAGGACTCACCACGTAACACCATCATGTTTAAAGAGGGTGATCTCTAGTGAACGCTTCCCGGAACATCGCAATTAGGAAGAGCTTAAGAAAGCCAGCACAAGAGTGCAGTGCTTCACAGAAGCCTACGGTGGCGTTGTTTCGTGGGGTGGAGTCTGGCGTGCGACCTTGTTTTTTCCTTAAGATAGAGCCCTTCTTACTTTACACTGCACACTGAATGACATAGGCAGCGCAAATAATAGCAAAGCCGCCCATTCAAATACACGAGAATCCTTGATTCCACGGTTGCAATTCGACAGGCTATGACTACACATTCAAAGCGTTAAAGAGACGCATTGCACAGCCCTCGCTCTATCTACTTCTCAGAATGCGTTGGCCGGGAATCGAACCCGGGTCAACTGCTTGGAAGGCAGCTATGCTCACCACTATACCACCAACGCACACAAATAGGAGCTGGCTTGATGGACTTCCACATCTACTGAACACAGTGCTGTGAGACCACACAAAGATATACAGGCGTGTGAAGGTACGATTTTACGCGATACCTCAAGTCTCCTGGTACACATGACTCCGATGAGTCTACACACACCTTTTACGTCGGCTTTGTGATTAGAATCGTCCTGTCTGCAGCCTTAAATCTCAGCTTCCCACTAGAATACACAGTCTGCCATTCCATCCAACAGTGAGGTCAGGGTTTGTTTCTCCAGCCTGAAGACACGTGTGGTGTCACACTGGATGGTGGGCTGTCTGGGACTTACCAGCCAGCTGACAGCTTGCTGTGAAACGAGGCGTATAGGTAAATTGTTCTGCCTTGGCGATCGTGCTTGCTAAGGCAGCGCATATACTAAAATTGGATCGATACAGAGAAGATTAGCATGGCCCCTGCGAAAGGATGACACGCAAATCCGTGAAGCGCTCCATATTTACATTTAGCAGACGCTTTTATCCAAAACGACTAACAAATGAGGTAAACAATGGAAGCAATCGGAACAACAAGATCACAACAAAGAGCTTCAGTGCAAAACAAATTGTATCACACTAAAACTGGCCTAGTTTATACTAACACTAAAAACAACTTTCTATCTTTAAAAACTTCAACCACTTGCAGGAGAAACGTTTTCGATTGGCTCTGTTTGTTTTGAGGTGATCTAAAACAATTGAACTGATCAGCAGTTGGTTACAGTCACCACTACCCTTCCTCTTTCTTTCTGTAAAGGAATAGCCAAACAGGAGCGAATTTGGCGTTTGTACCAGTTGCCGTCCCATGTTGGGGCTATGCATCAAACGTCAATTCCTCGTTAGTATAGTGGACAGTATCTCCGCCTGTCACGCGGAAGACCGGGGTTCGATTCCCCGACGGGGAGGCTTGATTTGATTTCAGTTCCACCTCAAGTGGCAATTTCAAACAGCTCAAGATTACAACGGCCACCCTTGTTCGAACCCGTTTCTTGAGACCACCCCTTCCACTTTGTTGTCGGATACAACTCGAAAAAACATTTTGGATTGATGGTTTTCTTGATTTTCTTTAACCAACCTAAGTTGTAGGCAGGTTTGGACGAGCTGCGGTTTGGCATTTCCAGTACAAACGTCCGCCCTCTGCTATTGTTTACAAACGTATGCTGCTCTGCTGTAAGCAAAGCACCCAAAAATACGACAAACTCGCAAAGGTTTCCCTCCACGGAAATCTTTAGTAAAAGGCGAAAGATTTATGCGTAGATGAAGGAAAACTCGAGCTATATCCACAAACAGTTGAACCAGAGGACTCACCACGTAACACCATCATGTTTAAAGAGGGTGATCTCTAGTGAACGCTTCCCGGAACATCGCAATTAGGAAGAGCTTAAGAAAGCCAGCACAAGAGTGCAGTGCTTCACAGAAGCCTACGGTGGCGTTGTTTCGTGGGGGAGTCTGGCGTGCGACCTTGTTTTTTCCTTAAGATAGAGCCCTTCTTACTTTACACTGCACACTGAATGACATAGGCAGCGCAAATAATAGCAAAGCCGCCCATTCAAATACACGAGAATCCTTGATTCCACGGTTGCAATTCGACAGGCTATGACTACACATTCAAAGCGTTAAAGAGACGCATTGCACAGCCGCTCTATCTACTTCTCAGAATGCGTTGGCCGGGAATCGAACCCGGGTCAACTGCTTGGAAGGCAGCTATGCTCACCACTATACCACCAACGCACACAAATAGGAGCTGGCTTGATGGACTTCCACATCTACTGAACACAGTGCTGTGAGACCACACAAAGATATACAGGCGTGTGAAGGTACGATTTTACGCGATACCTCAAGTCTCCTGGTACACATGACTCCGATGAGTCTACACACACCTTTTACGTCGGCTTTGTGATTAGAATCGTCCTGTCTGCAGCCTTAAATCTCAGCTTCCCACTAGAATACACAGTCTGCCATTCCATCCAACAGTGAGGTCAGGGTTTGTTTCTCCAGCCTGAAGACACGTGTGGTGTCACACTGGATGGTGGGCTGTCTGGGACTTACCAGCCAGCTGACAGCTTGCTGTGAAACGAGGCGTATAGGTAAATTGTTCTGCCTTGGCGATCGTGCTTGCTAAGGCAGCGCATATACTAAAATTGGATCGATACAGAGAAGATTAGCATGGCCCCTGCGAAAGGATGACACGCAAATCCGTGAAGCGCTCCATATTTACATTTAGCAGACGCTTTTATCCAAAACGACTAACAAATGAGGTAAACAATGGAAGCAATCGGAACAACAAGATCACAACAAAGAGCTTCAGTGCAAAACAAATTGTATCACACTAAAACTGGCCTAGTTTATACTAACACTAAAAACAACTTTCTATCTTTAAAAACTTCAACCACTTGCAGGAGAAACGTTTTCGATTGGCTCTGTTTGTTTTGAGGTGATCTAAAACAATTGAACTGATCAGCAGTTGGTTACAGTCACCACTACCCTTCCTCTTTCTTTCTGTAAAGGAATAGCCAAACAGGAGCGAATTTGGCGTTTGTACCAGTTGCCGTCCCATGTTGGGGCTATGCATCAAACGTCAATTCCTCGTTAGTATAGTGGACAGTATCTCCGCCTGTCACGCGGAAGACCGGGGTTCGATTCCCCGACGGGGAGGCTTGATTTGATTTCAGTTCCACCTCAAGTGGCAATTTCAAACAGCTCAAGATTACAACGGCCACCCTTGTTCGAACCCGTTTCTTGAGACCACCCCTTCCACTTTGTTGTCGGATACAACTCGAAAAAACATTTTGGATTGATGGTTTTCTTGATTTTCTTTAACCAACCTAAGTTGTAGGCAGGTTTGGACGAGCTGCGGTTTGGCATTTCCAGTACAAACGTCCGCCCTCTGCTATTGTTTACAAACGTATGCTGCTCTGCTGTAAGCAAAGCACCCAAAAATACGACAAACTCGCAAAGGTTTCCCTCCACGGAAATCTTTAGTAAAAGGCGAAAGATTTATGCGTAGATGAAGGAAAACTCGAGCTATATCCACAAACAGTTGAACCAGAGGACTCACCACGTAACACCATCATGTTTAAAGAGGGTGATCTCTAGTGAACGCTTCCCGGAACATCGCAATTAGGAAGAGCTTAAGAAAGCCAGCACAAGAGTGCAGTGCTTCACAGAAGCCTACGGTGGCGTTGTTTCGTGGGGTGGAGTCTGGCGTGCGACCTTGTTTTTTCCTTAAGATAGAGCCCTTCTTACTTTACACTGCACACTGAATGACATAGGCAGCGCAAATAATAGCAAAGCCGCCCATTCAAATACACGAGAATCCTTGATTCCACGGTTGCAATTCGACAGGCTATGACTACACATTCAAAGCGTTAAAGAGACGCATTGCACAGCCTCGCTCTATCTACTTCTCAGAATGCGTTGGCCGGGAATCGAACCCGGGTCAACTGCTTGGAAGGCAGCTATGCTCACCACTATACCACCAACGCACACAAATAGGAGCTGGCTTGATGGACTTCCACATCTACTGAACACAGTGCTGTGAGACCACACAAAGATATACAGGCGTGTGAAGGTACGATTTTACGCGATACCTCAAGTCTCCTGGTACACATGACTCCGATGAGTCTACACACACCTTTTACGTCGGCTTTGTGATTAGAATCGTCCTGTCTGCAGCCTTAAATCTCAGCTTCCCACTAGAATACACAGTCTGCCATTCCATCCAACAGTGAGGTCAGGGTTTGTTCTCCAGCCTGAAGACACGTGTGGTGTCACACTGGATGGTGGGCTGTCTGGGACTTACCAGCCAGCTGACAGCTTGCTGTGAAACGAGGCGTATAGGTAAATTGTTCTGCCTTGGCGATCGTGCTTGCTAAGGCAGCGCATATACTAAAATTGGATCGATACAGAGAAGATTAGCATGGCCCCTGCGAAAGGATGACACGCAAATCCGTGAAGCGCTCCATATTTACATTTAGCAGACGCTTTTATCCAAAACGACTAACAAATGAGGTAAACAATGGAAGCAATCGGAACAACAAGATCACAACAAAGAGCTTCAGTGCAAAACAAATTGTATCACACTAAAACTGGCCTAGTTTATACTAACACTAAAAACAACTTTCTATCTTTAAAAACTTCAACCACTTGCAGGAGAAACGTTTTCGATTGGCTCTGTTTGTTTTGAGGTGATCTAAAACAATTGAACTGATCAGCAGTTGGTTACAGTCACCACTACCCTTCCTCTTTCTTTCTGTAAAGGAATAGCCAAACAGGAGCGAATTTGGCGTTTGTACCAGTTGCCGTCCCATGTTGGGGCTATGCATCAAACGTCAATTCCTCGTTAGTATAGTGGACAGTATCTCCGCCTGTCACGCGGAAGACCGGGGTTCGATTCCCCGACGGGGAGGCTTGATTTGATTTCAGTTCCACCTCAAGTGGCAATTTCAAACAGCTCAAGATTACAACGGCCACCCTTGTTCGAACCCGTTTCTTGAGACCACCCCTTCCACTTTGTTGTCGGATACAACTCGAAAAAACATTTTGGATTGATGGTTTTCTTGATTTTCTTTAACCAACCTAAGTTGTAGGCAGGTTTGGACGAGCTGCGGTTTGGCATTTCCAGTACAAACGTCCGCCCTCTGCTATTGTTTACAAACGTATGCTGCTCTGCTGTAAGCAAAGCACCCAAAAATACGACAAACTCGCAAAGGTTTCCCTCCACGGAAATCTTTAGTAAAAGGCGAAAGATTTATGCGTAGATGAAGGAAAACTCGAGCTATATCCACAAACAGTTGAACCAGAGGACTCACCACGTAACACCATCATGTTTAAAGAGGGTGATCTCTAGTGAACGCTTCCCGGAACATCGCAATTAGGAAGAGCTTAAGAAAGCCAGCACAAGAGTGCAGTGCTTCACAGAAGCCTACGGTGGCGTTGTTTCGTGGGGTGGAGTCTGGCGTGCGACCTTGTTTTTTCCTTAAGATAGAGCCCTTCTTACTTTACACTGCACACTGAATGACATAGGCAGCGCAAATAATAGCAAAGCCGCCCATTCAAATACACGAGAATCCTTGATTCCACGGTTGCAATTCGACAGGCTATGACTACACATTCAAAGCGTTAAAGAGACGCATTGCACTCGCTCTATCTACTTCTCAGAATGCGTTGGCCGGGAATCGAACCCGGGTCAACTGCTTGGAAGGCAGCTATGCTCACCACTATACCACCAACGCACACAAATAGGAGCTGGCTTGATGGACTTCCACATCTACTGAACACAGTGCTGTGAGACCACACAAAGATATACAGGCGTGTGAAGGTACGATTTTACGCGATACCTCAAGTCTCCTGGTACACATGACTCCGATGAGTCTACACACACCTTTTACGTCGGCTTTGTGATTAGAATCGTCCTGTCTGCAGCCTTAAATCTCAGCTTCCCACTAGAATACACAGTCTGCCATTCCATCCAACAGTGAGGTCAGGGTTTGTTTCTCCAGCCTGAAGACACGTGTGGTGTCACACTGGATGGTGGGCTGTCTGGGACTTACCAGCCAGCTGACAGCTTGCTGTGAAACGAGGCGTATAGGTAAATTGTTCTGCCTTGGCGATCGTGCTTGCTAAGGCAGCGCATATACTAAAATTGGATCGATACAGAGAAGATTAGCATGGCCCCTGCGAAAGGATGACACGCAAATCCGTGAAGCGCTCCATATTTACATTTAGCAGACGCTTTTATCCAAAACGACTAACAAATGAGGTAAACAATGGAAGCAATCGGAACAACAAGATCACAACAAAGAGCTTCAGTGCAAAACAAATTGTATCACACTAAAACTGGCCTAGTTTATACTAACACTAAAAACAACTTTCTATCTTTAAAAACTTCAACCACTTGCAGGAGAAACGTTTTCGATTGGCTCTGTTTGTTTTGAGGTGATCTAAAACAATTGAACTGATCAGCAGTTGGTTACAGTCACCACTACCCTTCCTCTTTCTTTCTGTAAAGGAATAGCCAAACAGGAGCGAATTTGGCGTTTGTACCAGTTGCCGTCCCATGTTGGGGCTATGCATCAAACGTCAATTCCTCGTTAGTATAGTGGACAGTATCTCCGCCTGTCACGCGGAAGACCGGGGTTCGATTCCCCGACGGGGAGGCTTGATTTGATTTCAGTTCCACCTCAAGTGGCAATTTCAAACAGCTCAAGATTACAACGGCCACCCTTGTTCGAACCCGTTTCTTGAGACCACCCCTTCCACTTTGTTGTCGGATACAACTCGAAAAAACATTTTGGATTGATGGTTTTCTTGATTTTCTTTAACCAACCTAAGTTGTAGGCAGGTTTGGACGAGCTGCGGTTTGGCATTTCCAGTACAAACGTCCGCCCTCTGCTATTGTTTACAAACGTATGCTGCTCTGCTGTAAGCAAAGCACCCAAAAATACGACAAACTCGCAAAGGTTTCCCTCCACGGAAATCTTTAGTAAAAGGCGAAAGATTTATGCGTAGATGAAGGAAAACTCGAGCTATATCCACAAACAGTTGAACCAGAGGACTCACCACGTAACACCATCATGTTTAAAGAGGGTGATCTCTAGTGAACGCTTCCCGGAACATCGCAATTAGGAAGAGCTTAAGAAAGCCAGCACAAGAGTGCAGTGCTTCACAGAAGCCTACGGTGGCGTTGTTTCGTGGGGTGGAGTCTGGCGTGCGACCTTGTTTTTTCCTTAAGATAGAGCCCTTCTTACTTTACACTGCACACTGAATGACATAGGCAGCGCAAATAATAGCAAAGCCGCCCATTCAAATACACGAGAATCCTTGATTCCACGGTTGCAATTCGACAGGCTATGACTACACATTCAAAGCGTTAAAGAGACGCATTGCCCTCGCTCTATCTACTTCTCAGAATGCGTTGGCCGGGAATCGAACCCGGGTCAACTGCTTGGAAGGCAGCTATGCTCACCACTATACCACCAACGCACACAAATAGGAGCTGGCTTGATGGACTTCCACATCTACTGAACACAGTGCTGTGAGACCACACAAAGATATACAGGCGTGTGAAGGTACGATTTTACGCGATACCTCAAGTCTCCTGGTACACATGACTCCGATGAGTCTACACACACCTTTTACGTCGGCTTTGTGATTAGAATCGTCCTGTCTGCAGCCTTAAATCTCAGCTTCCCACTAGAATACACAGTCTGCCCATTCCATCCAACAGTGAGGTCAGGGTTTGTTTCTCCAGCCTGAAGACACGTGTGGTGTCACACTGGATGGTGGGCTGTCTGGGACTTACCAGCCAGCTGACAGCTTGCTGTGAAACGAGGCGTATAGGTAAATTGTTCTGCCTTGGCGATCGTGCTTGCTAAGGCAGCGCATATACTAAAATTGGATCGATACAGAGAAGATTAGCATGGCCCCTGCGAAAGGATGACACGCAAATCCGTGAAGCGCTCCATATTTACATTTAGCAGACGCTTTTATCCAAAACGACTAACAAATGAGGTAAACAATGGAAGCAATCGGAACAACAAGATCACAACAAAGAGCTTCAGTGCAAAACAAATTGTATCACACTAAAACTGGCCTAGTTTATACTAACACTAAAAACAACTTTCTATCTTTAAAAACTTCAACCACTTGCAGGAGAAACGTTTTCGATTGGCTCTGTTTGTTTTGAGGTGATCTAAAACAATTGAACTGATCAGCAGTTGGTTACAGTCACCACTACCCTTCCTCTTTCTTTCTGTAAAGGAATAGCCAAACAGGAGCGAATTTGGCGTTTGTACCAGTTGCCGTCCCATGTTGGGGCTATGCATCAAACGTCAATTCCTCGTTAGTATAGTGGACAGTATCTCCGCCTGTCACGCGGAAGACCGGGGTTCGATTCCCCGACGGGGAGGCTTGATTTGATTTCAGTTCCACCTCAAGTGGCAATTTCAAACAGCTCAAGATTACAACGGCCACCCTTGTTCGAACCCGTTTCTTGAGACCACCCCTTCCACTTTGTTGTCGGATACAACTCGAAAAAACATTTTGGATTGATGGTTTTCTTGATTTTCTTTAACCAACCTAAGTTGTAGGCAGGTTTGGACGAGCTGCGGTTTGGCATTTCCAGTACAAACGTCCGCCCTCTGCTATTGTTTACAAACGTATGCTGCTCTGCTGTAAGCAAAGCACCCAAAAATACGACAAACTCGCAAAGGTTTCCCTCCACGGAAATCTTTAGTAAAAGGCGAAAGATTTATGCGTAGATGAAGGAAAACTCGAGCTATATCCACAAACAGTTGAACCAGAGGACTCACCACGTAACACCATCATGTTTAAAGAGGGTGATCTCTAGTGAACGCTTCCCGGAACATCGCAATTAGGAAGAGCTTAAGAAAGCCAGCACAAGAGTGCAGTGCTTCACAGAAGCCTACGGTGGCGTTGTTTCGTGGGGTGGAGTCTGGCGTGCGACCTTGTTTTTTCCTTAAGATAGAGCCCTTCTTACTTTACACTGCACACTGAATGACATAGGCAGCGCAAATAATAGCAAAGCCGCCCATTCAAATACACGAGAATCCTTGATTCCACGGTTGCAATTCGACAGGCTATGACTACACATTCAAAGCGTTAAAGAGACGCATTGCACAGCCCTCGCTCTATCTACTTCTCAGAATGCGTTGGCCGGGAATCGAACCCGGGTCAACTGCTTGGAAGGCAGCTATGCTCACCACTATACCACCAACGCACACAAATAGGAGCTGGCTTGATGGACTTCCACATCTACTGAACACAGTGCTGTGAGACCACACAAAGATATACAGGCGTGTGAAGGTACGATTTTACGCGATACCTCAAGTCTCCTGGTACACATGACTCCGATGAGTCTACACACACCTTTTACGTCGGCTTTGTGATTAGAATCGTCCTGTCTGCAGCCTTAAATCTCAGCTTCCCACTAGAATACACAGTCTGCCATTCCATCCAACAGTGAGGTCAGGGTTTGTTTCTCCAGCCTGAAGACACGTGTGGTGTCACACTGGATGGTGGGCTGTCTGGGACTTACCAGCCAGCTGACAGCTTGCTGTGAAACGAGGTATAGGTAAATTGTTCTGCCTTGGCGATCGTGCTTGCTAAGGCAGCGCATATACTAAAATTGGATCGATACAGAGAAGATTAGCATGGCCCCTGCGAAAGGATGACACGCAAATCCGTGAAGCGCTCCATATTTACATTTAGCAGACGCTTTTATCCAAAACGACTAACAAATGAGGTAAACAATGGAAGCAATCGGAACAACAAGATCACAACAAAGAGCTTCAGTGCAAAACAAATTGTATCACACTAAAACTGGCCTAGTTTATACTAACACTAAAAACAACTTTCTATCTTTAAAAACTTCAACCACTTGCAGGAGAAACGTTTTCGATTGGCTCTGTTTTTTGAGGTGATCTAAAACAATTGAACTGATCAGCAGTTGGTTACAGTCACCACTACCCTTCCTCTTTCTTTCTGTAAAGGAATAGCCAAACAGGAGCGAATTTGGCGTTTGTACCAGTTGCGTCCCATGTTGGGGCTATGCATCAAACGTCAATTCCTCGTTAGTATAGTGGACAGTATCTCCGCCTGTCACGCGGAAGACCGGGGTTCGATTCCCCGACGGGGAGGCTTGATTTGATTTCAGTTCCACCTCAAGTGGCAATTTCAAACAGCTCAAGATTACAACGGCCACCCTTGTTCGAACCCGTTTCTTGAGACCACCCCTTCCACTTTGTTGTCGGATACAACTCGAAAAAACATTTTGGATTGATGGTTTTCTTGATTTTCTTTAACCAACCTAAGTTGTAGGCAGGTTTGGACGAGCTGCGGTTTGGCATTTCCAGTACAAACGTCCGCCCTCTGCTATTGTTTACAAACGTATGCTGCTCTGCTGTAAGCAAAGCACCCAAAAATACGACAAACTCGCAAAGGTTTCCCTCCACGGAAATCTTTAGTAAAAGGCGAAAGATTTATGCGTAGATGAAGGAAAACTCGAGCTATATCCACAAACAGTTGAACCAGAGGACTCACCACGTAACACCATCATGTTTAAAGAGGGTGATCTCTAGTGAACGCTTCCCGGAACATCGCAATTAGGAAGAGCTTAAGAAAGCCAGCACAAGAGTGCAGTGCTTCACAGAAGCCTACGGTGGCGTTGTTTCGTGGGGTGGAGTCTGGCGTGCGACCTTGTTTTTTCCTTAAGATAGAGCCCTTCTTACTTTACACTGCACACTGAATGACATAGGCAGCGCAAATAATAGCAAAGCCGCCCATTCAAATACACGAGAATCCTTGATTCCACGGTTGCAATTCGACAGGCTATGACTACACATTCAAAGCGTTAAAGAGACGCATTGCACAGCGCTCTATCTACTTCTCAGAATGCGTTGGCCGGGAATCGAACCCGGGTCAACTGCTTGGAAGGCAGCTATGCTCACCACTATACCACCAACGCACACAAATAGGAGCTGGCTTGATGGACTTCCACATCTACTGAACACAGTGCTGTGAGACCACACAAAGATATACAGGCGTGTGAAGGTACGATTTTACGCGATACCTCAAGTCTCCTGGTACACATGACTCCGATGAGTCTACACACACCTTTTACGTCGGCTTTGTGATTAGAATCGTCCTGTCTGCAGCCTTAAATCTCAGCTTCCCACTAGAATACACAGTCTGCCATTCCATCCAACAGTGAGGTCAGGGTTTGTTTCTCCAGCCTGAAGACACGTGTGGTGTCACACTGGATGGTGGGCTGTCTGGGACTTACCAGCCAGCTGACAGCTTGCTGTGAAACGAGGCGTATAGGTAAATTGTTCTGCCTTGGCGATCGTGCTTGCTAAGGCAGCGCATATACTAAAATTGGATCGATACAGAGAAGATTAGCATGGCCCCTGCGAAAGGATGACACGCAAATCCGTGAAGCGCTCCATATTTACATTTAGCAGACGCTTTTATCCAAAACGACTAACAAATGAGGTAAACAATGGAAGCAATCGGAACAACAAGATCACAACAAAGAGCTTCAGTGCAAAACAAATTGTATCACACTAAAACTGGCCTAGTTTATACTAACACTAAAAACAACTTTCTATCTTTAAAAACTTCAACCACTTGCAGGAGAAACGTTTTCGATTGGCTCTGTTTGTTTTGAGGTGATCTAAAACAATTGAACTGATCAGCAGTTGGTTACAGTCACCACTACCCTTCCTCTTTCTTTCTGTAAAGGAATAGCCAAACAGGAGCGAATTTGGCGTTTGTACCAGTTGCCGTCCCATGTTGGGGCTATGCATCAAACGTCAATTCCTCGTTAGTATAGTGGACAGTATCTCCGCCTGTCACGCGGAAGACCGGGGTTCGATTCCCCGACGGGGAGGCTTGATTTGATTTCAGTTCCACCTCAAGTGGCAATTTCAAACAGCTCAAGATTACAACGGCCACCCTTGTTCGAACCCGTTTCTTGAGACCACCCCTTCCACTTTGTTGTCGGATACAACTCGAAAAAACATTTTGGATTGATGGTTTTCTTGATTTTCTTTAACCAACCTAAGTTGTAGGCAGGTTTGGACGAGCTGCGGTTTGGCATTTCCAGTACAAACGTCCGCCCTCTGCTATCGTTTACAAACGTATGCTGCTCTGCTGTAAGCAAAGCACCCAAAAATACGACAAACTCGCAAAGGTTTCCCTCCACGGAAATCTTTAGTAAAAGGCGAAAGATTTATGCGTAGATGAAGGAAAACTCGAGCTATATCCACAAACAGTTGAACCAGAGGACTCACCACGTAACACCATCATGTTTAAAGAGGGTGATCTCTAGTGAACGCTTCCCGGAACATCGCAATTAGGAAGAGCTTAAGAAAGCCAGCACAAGAGTGCAGTGCTTCACAGAAGCCTACGGTGGCGTTGTTTCGTGGGGTGGAGTCTGGCGTGCGACCTTGTTTTTTCCTTAAGATAGAGCCCTTCTTACTTTACACTGCACACTGAATGACATAGGCAGCGCAAATAATAGCAAAGCCGCCCATTCAAATACACGAGAATCCTTGATTCCACGGTTGCAATTCGACAGGCTATGACTACACATTCAAAGCGTTAAAGAGACGCATTGCACAGCCCTCGCTCTATCTACTTCTCAGAATGCGTTGGCCGGGAATCGAACCCGGGTCAACTGCTTGGAAGGCAGCTATGCTCACCACTATACCACCAACGCACACAAATAGGAGCTGGCTTGATGGACTTCCACATCTACTGAACACAGTGCTGTGAGACCACACAAAGATATACAGGCGTGTGAAGGTACGATTTTACGCGATACCTCAAGTCTCCTGGTACACATGACTCCGATGAGTCTACACACACCTTTTACGTCGGCTTTGTGATTAGAATCGTCCTGTCTGCAGCCTTAAATCTCAGCTTCCCACTAGAATACACAGTCTGCCATTCCATCCAACAGTGAGGTCAGGGTTTGTTTCTCCAGCCTGAAGACACGTGTGGTGTCACACTGGATGGTGGGCTGTCTGGGACTTACCAGCCAGCTGACAGCTTGCTGTGAAACGAGGCGTATAGGTAAATTGTTCTGCCTTGGCGATCGTGCTTGCTAAGGCAGCGCATATACTAAAATTGGATCGATACAGAGAAGATTAGCATGGCCCCTGCGAAAGGATGACACGCAAATCCGTGAAGCGCTCCATATTTACATTTAGCAGACGCTTTTATCCAAAACGACTAACAAATGAGGTAAACAATGGAAGCAATCGGAACAACAAGATCACAACAAAGAGCTTCAGTGCAAAACAAATTGTATCACACTAAAACTGGCCTAGTTTATACTAACACTAAAAACAACTTTCTATCTTTAAAAACTTCAACCACTTGCAGGAGAAACGTTTTCGATTGGCTCTGTTTGTTTTGAGGTGATCTAAAACAATTGAACTGATCAGCAGTTGGTTACAGTCACCACTACCCTTCCTCTTTCTTTCTGTAAAGGAATAGCCAAACAGGAGCGAATTTGGCGTTTGTACCAGTTGCCGTCCCATGTTGGGGCTATGCATCAAACGTCAATTCCTCGTTAGTATAGTGGACAGTATCTCCGCCTGTCACGCGGAAGACCGGGGTTCGATTCCCCGACGGGGAGGCTTGATTTGATTTCAGTTCCACCTCAAGTGGCAATTTCAAACAGCTCAAGATTACAACGGCCACCCTTGTTCGAACCCGTTTCTTGAGACCACCCCTTCCACTTTGTTGTCGGATACAACTCGAAAAAACATTTTGGATTGATGGTTTTCTTGATTTTCTTTAACCAACCTAAGTTGTAGGCAGGTTTGGACGAGCTGCGGTTTGGCATTTCCAGTACAAACGTCCGCCCTCTGCTATTGTTTACAAACGTATGCTGCTCTGCTGTAAGCAAAGCACCCAAAAATACGACAAACTCGCAAAGGTTTCCCTCCACGGAAATCTTTAGTAAAAGGCGAAAGATTTATGCGTAGATGAAGGAAAACTCGAGCTATATCCACAAACAGTTGAACCAGAGGACTCACCACGTAACACCATCATGTTTAAAGAGGGTGATCTCTAGTGAACGCTTCCCGGAACATCGCAATTAGGAAGAGCTTAAGAAAGCCAGCACAAGAGTGCAGTGCTTCACAGAAGCCTACGGTGGCGTTGTTTCGTGGGGTGGAGTCTGGCGTGCGACCTTGTTTTTTCCTTAAGATAGAGCCCTTCTTACTTTACACTGCACACTGAATGACATAGGCAGCGCAAATAATAGCAAAGCCGCCCATTCAAATACACGAGAATCCTTGATTCCACGGTTGCAATTCGACAGGCTATGACTACACATTCAAAGCGTTAAAGAGACGCATTGCACAGCCTCGCTCTATCTACTTCTCAGAATGCGTTGGCCGGGAATCGAACCCGGGTCAACTGCTTGGAAGGCAGCTATGCTCACCACTATACCACCAACGCACACAAATAGGAGCTGGCTTGATGGACTTCCACATCTACTGAACACAGTGCTGTGAGACCACACAAAGATATACAGGCGTGTGAAGGTACGATTTTACGCGATACCTCAAGTCTCCTGGTACACATGACTCCGATGAGTCTACACACACCTTTACGTCGGCTTTGTGATTAGAATCGTCCTGTCTGCAGCCTTAAATCTCAGCTTCCCACTAGAATACACAGTCTGCCATTCCATCCAACAGTGAGGTCAGGGTTTGTTTCTCCAGCCTGAAGACACGTGTGGTGTCACACTGGATGGTGGGCTGTCTGGGACTTACCAGCCAGCTGACAGCTTGCTGTGAAACGAGGCGTATAGGTAAATTGTTCTGCCTTGGCGATCGTGCTTGCTAAGGCAGCGCATATACTAAAATTGGATCGATACAGAGAAGATTAGCATGGCCCCTGCGAAAGGATGACACGCAAATCCGTGAAGCGCTCCATATTTACATTTAGCAGACGCTTTTATCCAAAACGACTAACAAATGAGGTAAACAATGGAAGCAATCGGAACAACAAGATCACAACAAAGAGCTTCAGTGCAAAACAAATTGTATCACACTAAAACTGGCCTAGTTTATACTAACACTAAAAACAACTTTCTATCTTTAAAAACTTCAACCACTTGCAGGAGAAACGTTTTCGATTGGCTCTGTTTGTTTTGAGGTGATCTAAAACAATTGAACTGATCAGCAGTTGGTTACAGTCACCACTACCCTTCCTCTTTCTTTCTGTAATGGAATAGCCAAACAGGAGCGAATTTGGCGTTTGTACCAGTTGCCGTCCCATGTTGGGGCTATGCATCAAACGTCTATTCCTCGTTAGTATAGTGGACAGTATCTCCGCCTGTCACGCGGAAGACCGGGGTTCGATTCCCCGACGGGGAGGCTTGATTTGATTTCAGTTCCCACCTCAAGTGGCAATTTCAAACAGCTCAAGATTACAACGGCCACCCTTGTTCGAACCCGTTTCTTGAACCACCCCTCCACTTTGTTGTCGGATACAACTCGAAAAAACATTTTGGATTGATGGTTTTCTTGATTTTCTTTAACCAACCTAAGTTGTAGGCAGGTTTGGACGAGCTGCGGTTTGGCATTTCCAGTACAAACGTCCGCCCCTCTGCTATCGTTTACAAACGTATGCTGCTCTGCTGTAAGCAAAGCACCCAAAAAATACGACAAACTCGCAAAGGTTTCCCTCCACGGAAATCTTTTAGTAAAAGGCGAAAGATTTATGCGTAGATGAAGGAAAACTCGAGCTATATCCACAAACAGTGAACCAGAGGACTCACCACGTAACACCATCATGTTTAAAGAGGGTGATCTCTAGTGAACGCTTCCCGGAACATCGCAATTAGGAAGAGCTTAAGAAAGCCAGCACAAGAGTGCAGTGCTTCACAGAAGCCTACGGTGGCGTTGTTTCGTGGGGTGGAGTCTGGCGTGCGACCTTGTTTTTTTCCTTAAGATAGAGCCCTTCTTACTTTACACTGCACACTGAATGACATAGGCAGCGCAAATAATAGCAAAGCCGCCCATTCAAATACACGAGAATCCTTGATTCCACGGTTGCAATTCGACAGGCTATGACTACACGTTCAAAGCGTTAAAGAGACGCATTGCACAGCCCTCGCTCTATCTACTTCTCAGAATGCGTTGGCCGGGAATCGAACCCGGGTCAACTGCTTGGAAGGCAGCTATGCTCACCACTATACCACCAACGCACACAAATAGGAGCTGGCTTGATGGACTTCCACTTCTACTGAACACAGTGCTGTGAGACCACACAAAGATATACAGGCGTGTGAAGGTACGATTTTACGAGATACCTCAAGTCTCCTGGTACACATGACTCCGATGAGTCTACACACACCTTTTACGTCGGCTTTGTGATTAGAATCGTCCTGTCTGCAGCCTTAAATCTCAGCTTCCACTAGAATACACAGTCTGCCATTCCATCCAACAGTGAGGTCAGGGTTTGTTTCTCCAGCCTGAAGACACGTGTGGTGTCACACTGGATGGTGGGCTGTCTGGGACTTACCAGCCAGCTGACAGCTTGCTGTGAAACGAGGTGTATAGGTAAATTGTTCTGCCTTGGCGATCGTGCTTGCTAAGGCAGCGCATATACTAAAATTGGATCGATACAGAGAAGATTAGCATGGCCCCTGCGAAAGGATGACACGCAAATCCGTGAAGCGCTCCATATTTACATTTAGCAGACGCTTTTATCCAAAACGACTAACAAATGAGGTAAACAATGGAAGCAATCGGAACAACAAGATCACAACAAAGAGCTTCAGTGCAAAACAAATTGTATCACACTAAACTGGCCTAGTTTATACTAACACTAAAAACAACTTTCTATCTTTAAAAACTTCAACCACTTGCAGGAGAAACGTTTTCGATTGGCTCTGTTTGTTTTGAGGTGATCTAAAACAATTGAACTGATCAGCAGTTGGTTACAGTCACCACTACCCTTCCTCTTTCTTTCTGTAATGGAATAGCCAAACAGGAGCGAATTTGGCGTTTGTACCAGTTGCCGTCCCATGTTGGGGCTATGCATCAAACGTCAATTCCTCGTTAGTATAGTGGACAGTATCTCCGCCTGTCACGCGGAAGACCGGGGTTCGATTCCCCGACGGGGAGGCTTGATTTGATTTCAGTTCCACCTCAAGTGGCAATTTCAAACAGCTCAAGATTACAACGGCCACCCTTGTTCGAACCCGTTTCTTGAGACCACCCCTTCCACTTTGTTGTCGGATACAACTCGAAAAAACATTTTGGATTGATGGTTTTCTTGATTTTCTTTAACCAACCTAAGTTGTAGGCAGGTTTGGACGAGCTGCGGTTTGGCATTTCCAGTACAAACGTCCGCCCTCTGCTATCGTTTACAAACGTATGCTGCTCTGCTGTAAGCAAAGCACCCAAAAATACGACAAACTCGCAAAGGTTTCCCTCCACGGAAATCTTTAGTAAAAGGCGAAAGATTTATGCGTAGATGAAGGAAAACTCGAGCTATATCCACAAACAGTTGAACCAGAGGACTCACCACGTAACACCATCATGTTTAAAGAGGGTGATCTCTAGTGAACGCTTCCCGGAACATCGCAATTAGGAAGAGCTTAAGAAAGCCAGCACAAGAGTGCAGTGCTTCACAGAAGCCTACGGTGGCGTTGTTTCGTGGGGTGGAGTCTGGCGTGCGACCTTGTTTTTTCCTTAAGATAGAGCCCTTCTTACTTTACACTGCACACTGAATGACATAGGCAGCGCAAATAATAGCAAAGCCGCCCATTCAAATACACGAGAATCCTTGATTCCACGGTTGCAATTCGACAGGCTATGACTACACGTTCAAAGCGTTAAAGAGACGCATTGCACAGCCCTCGCTCTATCTACTTCTCAGAATGCGTTGGCCGGGAATCGAACCCGGGTCAACTGCTTGGAAGGCAGCTATGCTCACCACTATACCACCAACGCACACAAATAGGAGCTGGCTTGATGGACTTCCACTTCTACTGAACACAGTGCTGTGAGACCACACAAAGATATACAGGCGTGTGAAGGTACGATTTTACGAGATACCTCAAGTCTCCTGGTACACATGACTCCGATGAGTCTACACACACCTTTTACGTCGGCTTTGTGATTAGAATCGTCCTGTCTGCAGCCTTAAATCTCAGCTTCCCACTAGAATACACAGTCTGCCATTCCATCCAACAGTGAGGTCAGGGTTTGTTTCTCCAGCCTGAAGACACGTGTGGTGTCACACTGGATGGTGGGCTGTCTGGGACTTACCAGCCAGCTGACAGCTTGCTGTGAAACGAGGTGTATAGGTAAATTGTTCTGCCTTGGCGATCGTGCTTGCTAAGGCAGCGCATATACTAAAATTGGATCGATACAGAGAAGATTAGCATGGCCCCTGCGAAAGGATGACACGCAAATCCGTGAAGCGCTCCATATTTACATTTAGCAGACGCTTTTATCCAAAACGACTAACAAATGAGGTAAACAATGGAAGCAATCGGAACAACAAGATCACAACAAAGAGCTTCAGTGCAAAACAAATTGTATCACACTAAAACTGGCCTAGTTTATACTAACACTAAAAACAACTTTCTATCTTTAAAAACTTCAACCACTTGCAGGAGAAACGTTTTCGATTGGCTCTGTTTGTTTTGAGGTGATCTAAAACAATTGAACTGATCAGCAGTTGGTTACAGTCACCACTACCCTTCCTCTTTCTTTCTGTAATGGAATAGCCAAACAGGAGCGAATTTGGCGTTTGTACCAGTTGCCGTCCCATGTTGGGGCTATGCATCAAACGTCAATTCCTCGTTAGTATAGTGGACAGTATCTCCGCCTGTCACGCGGAAGACCGGGGTTCGATTCCCCGACGGGGAGGCTTGATTTGATTTCAGTTCCACCTCAAGTGGCAATTTCAAACAGCTCAAGATTACAACGGCCACCCTTGTTCGAACCCGTTTCTTGAGACCACCCCTTCCACTTTGTTGTCGGATACAACTCGAAAAAACATTTTGGATTGATGGTTTTCTTGATTTTCTTTAACCAACCTAAGTTGTAGGCAGGTTTGGACGAGCTGCGGTTTGGCATTTCCAGTACAAACGTCCGCCCTCTGCTATCGTTTACAAACGTATGCTGCTCTGCTGTAAGCAAAGCACCCAAAAATACGACAAACTCGCAAAGGTTTCCCTCCACGGAAATCTTTAGTAAAAGGCGAAAGATTTATGCGTAGATGAAGGAAAACTCGAGCTATATCCACAAACAGTTGAACCAGAGGACTCACCACGTAACACCATCATGTTTAAAGAGGGTGATCTCTAGTGAACGCTTCCCGGAACATCGCAATTAGGAAGAGCTTAAGAAGCCAGCACAAGAGTGCAGTGCTTCACAGAAGCCTACGGTGGCGTTGTTTCGTGGGGTGGAGTCTGGCGTGCGACCTTGTTTTTTCCTTAAGATAGAGCCCTTCTTACTTTACACTGCACACTGAATGACATAGGCAGCGCAAATAATAGCAAAGCCGCCCATTCAAATACACGAGAATCCTTGATTCCACGGTTGCAATTCGACAGGCTATGACTACACGTTCAAAGCGTTAAAGAGACGCATTGCACAGCCCTCGCTCTATCTACTTCTCAGAATGCGTTGGCCGGGAATCGAACCCGGGTCAACTGCTTGGAAGGCAGCTATGCTCACCACTATACCACCAACGCACACAAATAGGAGCTGGCTTGATGGACTTCCACTTCTACTGAACACAGTGCTGTGAGACCACACAAAGATATACAGGCGTGTGAAGGTACGATTTTACGAGATACCTCAAGTCTCCTGGTACACATGACTCCGATGAGTCTACACACACCTTTTACGTCGGCTTTGTGATTAGAATCGTCCTGTCTGCAGCCTTAAATCTCAGCTTCCCACTAGAATACACAGTCTGCCATTCCATCCAACAGTGAGGTCAGGGTTTGTTTCTCCAGCCTGAAGACACGTGTGGTGTCACACTGGATGGTGGGCTGTCTGGGACTTACCAGCCAGCTGACAGCTTGCTGTGAAACGAGGTGTATAGGTAAATTGTTCTGCCTTGGCGATCGTGCTTGCTAAGGCAGCGCATATACTAAAATTGGATCGATACAGAGAAGATTAGCATGGCCCCTGCGAAAGGATGACACGCAAATCCGTGAAGCGCTCCATATTTACATTTAGCAGACGCTTTTATCCAAAACGACTAACAAATGAGGTAAACAATGGAAGCAATCGGAACAACAAGATCACAACAAAGAGCTTCAGTGCAAAACAAATTGTATCACACTAAAACTGGCCTAGTTTATACTAACACTAAAAACAACTTTCTATCTTTAAAAACTTCAACCACTTGCAGGAGAAACGTTTTCGATTGGCTCTGTTTGTTTTGAGGTGATCTAAAACAATTGAACTGATCAGCAGTTGGTTACAGTCACCACTACCCTTCCTCTTTCTTTCTGTAATGGAATAGCCAAACAGGAGCGAATTTGGCGTTTGTACCAGTTGCCGTCCCATGTTGGGGCTATGCATCAAACGTCAATTCCTCGTTAGTATAGTGGACAGTATCTCCGCCTGTCACGCGGAAGACCGGGGTTCGATTCCCCGACGGGGAGGCTTGATTTGATTTCAGTTCCACCTCAAGTGGCAATTTCAAACAGCTCAAGATTACAACGGCCACCCTTGTTCGAACCCGTTTCTTGAGACCACCCCTTCCACTTTGTTGTCGGATACAACTCGAAAAAACATTTTGGATTGATGGTTTTCTTGATTTTCTTTAACCAACCTAAGTTGTAGGCAGGTTTGGACGAGCTGCGGTTTGGCATTTCCAGTACAAACGTCCGCCCTCTGCTATCGTTTACAAACGTATGCTGCTCTGCTGTAAGCAAAGCACCCAAAAATACGACAAACTCGCAAAGGTTTCCCTCCACGGAAATCTTTAGTAAAAGGCGAAAGATTTATGCGTAGATGAAGGAAAACTCGAGCTATATCCACAAACAGTTGAACCAGAGGACTCACCACGTAACACCATCATGTTTAAAGAGGGTGATCTCTAGTGAACGCTTCCCGGAACATCGCAATTAGGAAGAGCTTAAGAAAGCCAGCACAAGAGTGCAGTGCTTCACAGAAGCCTACGGTGGCGTTGTTTCGTGGGGTGGAGTCTGGCGTGCGACCTTGTTTTTTCCTTAAGATAGAGCCCTTCTTACTTTACACTGCACACTGAATGACATAGGCAGCGCAAATAATAGCAAAGCCGCCCATTCAAATACACGAGAATCCTTGATTCCACGGTTGCAATTCGACAGGCTATGACTACACGTTCAAAGCGTTAAAGAGACGCATTGCACAGCCCTCGCTCTATCTACTTCTCAGAATGCGTTGGCCGGGAATCGAACCCGGGTCAACTGCTTGGAAGGCAGCTATGCTCACCACTATACCACCAACGCACACAAATAGGAGCTGGCTTGATGGACTTCCACTTCTACTGAACACAGTGCTGTGAGACCACACAAAGATATACAGGCGTGTGAAGGTACGATTTTACGAGATACCTCAAGTCTCCTGGTACACATGACTCCGATGAGTCTACACACACCTTTTACGTCGGCTTTGTGATTAGAATCGTCCTGTCTGCAGCCTTAAATCTCAGCTTCCCACTAGAATACACAGTCTGCCATTCCATCCAACAGTGAGGTCAGGGTTTGTTTCTCCAGCCTGAAGACACGTGTGGTGTCACACTGGATGGTGGGCTGTCTGGGACTTACCAGCCAGCTGACAGCTTGCTGTGAAACGAGGTGTATAGGTAAATTGTTCTGCCTTGGCGATCGTGCTTGCTAAGGCAGCGCATATACTAAAATTGGATCGATACAGAGAAGATTAGCATGGCCCCTGCGAAAGGATGACACGCAAATCCGTGAAGCGCTCCATATTTACATTTAGCAGACGCTTTTATCCCAAACGACTAACAAATGAGGTAAACAATGGAAGCAATCGGAACAACAAGATCACAACAAAGAGCTTCAGTGCAAAACAAATTGTATCACACTAAAACTGGCCTAGTTTATACTAACACTAAAAACAAACTTTCTATCTTTAAAAACTTCAACCACTTGCAGGAGAAACGTTTTCGATTGGCTCTGTTTGTTTTGAGGTGATCTAAAACAATTGAACTGATCAGCAGTTGGTTACAGTCACCACTACCCTTCCTCTTTCTTTCTGTAATGGAATAGCCAAACAGGAGCGAATTTGGCCGTTTGTACCAGTTGCGTCCCATGTTGGGGCTATGCATCAAACGTCAATTCCTCGTTAGTATAGTGGACAGTATCTCCGCCTGTCACGCGGAAGACCGGGGTTCGATTCCCCGACGGGGAGGCTTGATTTGATTCAGTTCCACCTCAAGTGGCAATTTCAAAACAGCTCAAGATTACAACGGCCACCCTTGTTCGAACCCGTTTCTTGAGACCACCCCTTCCACTTTGTTGTCGGATACAACTCGAAAAACATTTTGGATTGATGGTTTTCTTGATTTTCTTTAACCAACCTAAGTTGTAGGCAGGTTTGGACGAGCTGCGGTTTGGGCATTTCCAGTACAAACGTCCGCCCTCTGCTATCGTTTACAAACGTATGCTGCTCTGCTGTAAGCAAAGCACCCAAAAATACGACAAACTCGCAAAGGTTTCCCTCCACGGAAATCTTTAGTAAAAGGCGAAAGATTTATGCGTAGATGAAGGAAAACTCGAGCTATATCCACAAACAGTTGAACCAGAGGACTCACCACGTAACACCATCATGTTTAAAGAGGGTGATCTCTAGTGAACGCTTCCCGGAACATCGCAATTAGGAAGAGCTTAAGAAAGCCAGCACAAGAGTGCAGTGCTTCACAGAAGCCTACGGTGGCGTTGTTTCGTGGGGTGGAGTCTGGCGTGCGACTTGTTTTTTCCTTAAGATAGAGCCCTTCTTACTTTACACTGCACACTGAATGACATAGGCAGCGCAAATAATAGCAAAGCCGCCCATTCAAATACACGAGAATCCTTGATTCCACGGTTGCAATTCGACAGGCTATGACTACACGTTCAAAGCGTTAAAGAGACGCATTGCCCCCTCGCTCTATCTACTTCTCAGAATGCGTTGGCCGGGAATCGAACCCGGGTCAACTGCTTGGAAGGCAGCTATGCTCACCACTATACCACCAACGCACACAAATAGGAGCTGGCTTGATGGACTTCCACTTCTACTGAACACAGTGCTGTGAGACCACACAAAGATATACAGGCGTGTGAAGGTACGATTTACGCGATACCTCAAGTCTCCTGGTACACATGACTCCGATGAGTCTACACACACCTTTTACGTCGGCTTTGTGATTAGAATCGTCCTGTCTGCAGCCTTAAATCTCAGCTTCCCACTAGAATACACAGTCTGCCATTCCATCCAACAGTGAGGTCAGGGTTTGTTTCTCCAGCCTGAAGACACGTGTGGTGTCACACTGGATGGTGGGCTGTCTGGGACTTACAGCCAGCTGACAGCTTGCTGTGAAACGAGGTGTATAGGTAAATTGTTCTGCCTTGGCGATCGTGCTTGCTAAGGCAGCGCATATACTAAAATTGGATCGATACAGAGAAGATTAGCATGGCCCCTGCGAAAGGATGACACGCAAATCCGTGAAGCGCTCCATATTTACATTTAGCAGACGCTTTTATCCAAAACGACTAACAAATGAGGTAAACAATGGAAGCAATCGGAACAACAAGATCACAACAAAGAGCTTCAGTGCAAAACAAATTGTATCACACTAAAACTGGCCTAGTTTATACTAACACTAAAAACAACTTTCTATCTTTAAAAACTTCAACCACTTGCAGGAGAACGTTTTCGATTGGCTCTGTTTGTTTGAGGTGATCTAAAACAATTGAACTGATCACGGAGTTGGTTACAGTCACACTACCCTTCCTCTTTCTTTCTGTAAAGGAATAGCCAAACAGGAGCGAATTTGGCGTTTGTACCAGTTGGCGTCCCATTGTTGGGCTATGCATCAAACGTCAATTCCTCGTTAGTATAGTGGACAGTATCTCCGCCTGTCACGCGGAAGACCGGGGTTCGATTCCCCGACGGGGAGGCTTGATTTGATTTCAGTTCCACCTCAGTGGCAATTTCAAACAGCTCAAGATTACAACGGCCACCCTTGTTCGAACCCGTTTCTTGAGACCACCCCTTCACTTTGTTGTCGGATACAACTCGAAAAAACATTTTGGATTGATGGTTTTCTTGATTTTCTTAACCAACCTAAGTTGTAGGCAGGTTTGGACGAGCTGCGGTTTGGCATTTCCAGTACAAACGTCCGCCCTCTGCTATTGTTTACAAACGTATGCTGCTCTGCTATAAGCAAAGCACCCAAAAATACGACAAACTCGCAAAGGTTTCCCTCCACGGAAATCTTTAGTAAAAGGCGAAAGATTTATGCGTAGATGAAGGAAAACTCGAGCTATATCCACAAACAGTTGAACCAGAGGACTCACCACGTAACACCATCATGTTTAAAGAGGGTGATCTCTAGTGAACGCTTCCCGGAACATCGCAATTAGGAAGAGCTTAAGAAAGCCAGCACAAGAGTGCAGTGCTTCACAGAAGCCTACGGTGGCGTTGTTTCGTGGGGTGGAGTCTGGCGTGCGACCTTGTTTTTTCCTTAAGATAGAGCCCTTCTTACTTTACACTGCACACTGAATGACATAGGCAGCGCAAATAATAGCAAAGCCGCCCATTCAAATACACGAGAATCCTTGATTCCACGGTTGCAATTCGACAGGCTATGACTACACATTCAAAGCGTTAAAGAGACGCATGCCTCGCTCTATCTACTTCTCAGAATGCGTTGGCCGGGAAACG